>NC_068927.1:21352045-21654318 GCF_023091745.1 Budorcas taxicolor | reverse complement strand
GTGGGAGACCTGGGTTTGGTCCCTGGGTTGGGAAGATGCCCTGGAGAAGGAAATGGCAACCCTCTCCAGTATTCTTGCTTGGAGAATCCCATGGACAGAGGAGTCTGGTGGGCTACCATCCCGACACAACTGAGCAACTAACACTCACCAGCCCCTATCATCCAATGAGGAAGGAAGAAACAAGCAAACAAAAAAAAAACTGCCTACAGAGGAGTCCATATTCTAGATAACTAGCACGTCCTGAGTCATCGCTGTCTCTCGCCTCCTCCTGTCCTCAGAGACGCTGAGTGTTTGTGTCCTTAACCTCCACTGACTTCCCTGTGAACATGAGACGCTCACTCAGGGCCTCTGGGTGTTAACTGGTACAGTGGTAGCTCCTGACAGGTTTCTGTGTGGTGTGCTCGCTTTGTCATTAAAAGAAACAATTTTCAAGGTGTAATTGCTAATGATAGCTTTAAATTTATTTTTTATTTCAAAAAAAATTTATGGGAGTATCATTGATTTACAACATTGTATTTGTTTCAGATGCACAGCTAAGTGAATCAGTTACACATATACATGTATCCACTCTTTTTAAAAATTCTGTTCCCATATAGGTCATTACAGAGAACTGAGTAGAGTTCCCTATGCTATACAGTAGGATCTTGTTAGCCATTGATTTCACATATGGGGTTGCACAGAGTCGGACATGACTGCAGAGACTTAGCAGCAGCAGCAGCAGCAGCAGCAGAGTGCACATATAAGTTCCAATCTACCAGTTTATTGCCCCCACCCCCTGCTAACCATAAATCTGTTTTCTACATCCGTGACTCCAGCCTTATAAATAAGTTCATTTGTACCCTCCCCCGCTTTTTTTAGCTTCCACATATAAGTGATATTTTCCTTCTGTGTCTGACTTTCTTCAGTCTTTAGACAAGCATAGATTCTAACCCTGAACCCTCACTCTAGTCCTTTGAGCCATCTGACTGAATTTAGTCTCCCCCAGCTCCAGGTTCCTAGTGCAGTGGGAACATTTGTGGCGCTTGCCTCAGAAGTAAAGGGCGGCAATTCATGCAAAGCACTTATTCCCCTGACTTGCCCAGCATTAAAGCTCAGAGCACGTCATCCACCATCACATTCTTTTCCTAATACTAATAGAGTTCCACGCTGACCCCATCTTGGCCTCTGAATAAGACAGCCAGAGACTGCATGGCGTGGGACCCTTGCTTTTGCTGGAAAGTGAATACCTTTTCCTGACTCAGAAACAACCAACACACACTCCTAAGACCCGTGATGTGAGTCATGGGAAGAGACACTGAAACTATTGCATTGTTTACGTCCAAGCCCTTATGCAATAGTTTTCCCACTATTTTTAAGCTTTCTGTCCCCTTCCCCCTCCCAGTCTTCCCTTTCCCCGACTTCAACCCCCTACAGCCCAGCTCCTTGTTCAGTTCAGCTATTTCAGTTTGGGGTTGAATGGTCTAGACAGGAACCCAAAAAATGCACAGTCTGCATCCTGGTCCCCCTCTGAGCCTCACAATTATTCCAAACAGAGCCCAGGGACACGAGACTGGTTGAGAGAGGAACTTAGGTTCCATCAGATCATCCATCCAAAGCACGTATCATAGAGCCTGGCACAGTGCTCAAGAAATTGTCAGAATACAAGATTATGGTTCTAGGGAGGTGTTCATTCCCTTGGTTTTTATTTTTCTGGTCTTTTTTTTCATTCTTAAGAGAACATTATGGCCCATGGCCAATCTCTAGGCTACCTCGGAACAAAATAGGAAAGAGCGTTTGGCCTGATTCTGGTGGGCTTCTCCAACCCTTGGCATAGTCTTGGCACGCACCACCGCATCCCTTAGCTGTCCTACTTGTTGATCTGTGTAACCCAAACCACAGACTCTTGGTGGCATAGAGCAGTGAGCACTTATTCAGCTCAAGTGCCTGTGGGTTGGCCAACCTCATTCTCCTCCTGGCCCGAAGGTGCTTGCCTGGGCATGACCTACTTAGAGTGATGGTGGATGTGCAAGTGCATATTCTCAACCACATAGACCCATTCTCTTTCTACTACCTCCTGTCTGATTCGATCTCATTGGCTGAAACAGGTCAGGTGATTCTGTCCAAGGTCAAGGGAGAGAGACGAACAACTGCTTGCAACCCCATAGACTACAGCCCACCAGGCTCCTATGTCCATGGAATTTCTCTGGAAAGAATACTGGAGTGGGTTGCCATTTCCTTCTCCAGGGCATCTTCCCGATCCAGGGATCAACCTCATGTCTCCTGCTTGGCAGGCTGATTCTTTATCACTGAGCCACCTGGGAAGCCCATAGGGTACCTTACAGGTTCTTAAATAATTCTTGTTGAATTGTATTTAATGGATGATGCAAAAGATCAAGAATACAACTTTGTGACACAGAATCCTTTTATTTACTATTCCTCATAATAAGAGGAATTTGCCTGTTAAAACTTTGGAAGCAAAATTGCTTACCTTTTTAGAGGACAAAAACCAGGAGGTTTCTAGCAGTTAATGTTTAGTTCCTAAGGAAGGTGTAAAAGGAAGGATGGAGGTCAGGATGGACTGTTCCTGACCCCAGGGATGAGAGATGGGAGTAAATCATGAATATGATCACCACTGAAGCTGAGAAAGAGCCTATTAATGTCATGTAATCAATTTCAAAAAGACACAGTTGCACTTAGAGTATTTAAACCTTGGAGGTTTAAACTAAATCATACTTGTCAGATGCGCACAGTATCACTAATGAGCTTATGTAAATATTTAATCTTCTCTATTTGCATTACTCAGCCCAGTCTATCTCACCAGCCTCGTCTCCCAGCCTTCTCTAATACCCTCATCCAACCTTATAGAACTACTCTGGTTTCCAGAACTCACCATGCTCTTTTATGCCTCCCACATTTACATATGCGTTTGCCTCGGCACTCCCGTCCTGCCTTCTCTTTCTACCCACTTAACACTTACACATCCTTCAAGACAGCTCAAATACATCCTCCCATCCAACCCCCACCCCTGGTTTCCCAAACCGTCTACAGTTCCTCATCCTAGCAGAATTTTTAGTTTCCCTTTCTATGCCATCATTGCACTTTGCTAACATTCCATAACTCTGAGTATTCCATTTATTTGTCCAACAAACTTTTACGAAATCTTCCTCTGTGCCAGTCATAAGGCCATGTGCTAAGTAAACAGAAGTGAATAAGAAATGACTCTTATTTGCAAGTTCATTGACAGCAAGTGTTTCAGGTTTCAACTCATGAGCATTATGCCGTTGTAGGCGTACAAACATACAATGTGTCCCCTTTATGTCTGTGTCCATATTCTACCTCGGTCTAGAAACATCAGTGCTGTTTTGGAAATGACAGAAACGCGATTCAACCTAGGTTAGTCACAAAATAAAATACAACAGCTCATGGATTCCGGGAAAGGTTGACCTTCCAAACTTGGTGAAAGTTAAGGATGGAGCCTTATTTTAGGAACAACAATAATGATGATAACAGATAGTGTTTTGAATGCTATTCAGAATCTCTCAGGGTTTCACATTCCAGATTTTCTTAGCCTGCTCTTCCACTGTCAGAGCTTGACTTCTTCGGCATGGAAGGAAGCATGGTCACAAGATCCCCCACAGCTTTCACCACTGATGACAGACTGCTGGTGTTTCTTGGTTATGGACTGAAAAGTCCCAGAGAAGGGTGCTAACTGGCTTGTCCCTCACCACTTTTCCGATCCTGGGGCTTCCCAGTGTTACCAGGAGATTAGAGAACCATGACTGGCTTTGTTGTTTCAGAGGCCCACCTTCAAACAGCCAAGAAACATTGGAGGGGTAAAGTCATGCAGTTTCTGAGGAGGAAAGGGTGATGGTAGGCAAATAGGCATCATTTATTGTGCCACTGATTCTGTCATTCATTCAACATTCTTTGTATGCTTATTGTGCTTAAAGCATTGTGCTAGGATGATCTGGGGAAAAGAAAGAAATGACATGCAATTCCTATCTGATTATCTGTTAGTAGAGGTTTAGAGAGACAATTTGGCCTATGGTTAGGTACAAGGGGTCTAAAGGAAAACAATGCCAGGCTGAATATCCCAACTGCATCACTAACAAGGCTGTGACCTCAGAATTCTCTGGTCTCAGTCTGCCCATCCATAAAATGGGGATAGCAAGCACAGCAATCTCATGGAACAGCTATGAGATTTCATGAGCCACGTATGAAACATACAGTATAGGGCCTCACATGGAGTAAGTAGCCAATCAACTTAGCTATTGTTTTATGCATGATCATATAAAACAAGTCAAGGCAGAAAAAGGCTGTTTTGAAATGACAATGCCTAGATGAAGATCCAAAAGATCACAGATGATTAATACTGACAGGGGGGCCCGGAGAAAGCATCACAGAAGAAGAATCATTTAGTTTAAAGTTAACAGTTGAACAGGATTTTAACAGAAGGGACTGGAGATAAATGGCATTTAAGAAAGATGGACAAAAACAATTCAGAAGGAGAGAACAACATGGGTCAAAATAAGACCATGGGAAATGAGCAGTGGAAATCAAATCAGAAGTTTAGGTTTAAATAGGGTTTCTAGAAACTAAGACACACACACACACACACACACACACACATAGGAGATGTCACTATTAAGGAGGTTTGAATTGAGACTGTGAATTAATTGAATACCGAGCTAAGGCATTTGGGCTTTATTTAATAGATAACATGGAGTCACTGAAGGTTTGGGAGAAAGGACTGAGTAACAAGATCCTATTGCACATTTGTCATTGAATGTGCTCGAAAAATAAATTAGATCTCTCAGTCTCAACTATTTTTCCATCTTTGTTAGGCATGGATGCAGAGAAATATTTCTCTATGACTAGAAAACAGTATCACAAGGGCTGTTATACTCAGTCTCAGTTTGGGAGAGCAGCAGGGAAGAGTGGGGACTCTGGCAAGTTACAGGCTGCGTGTCCCTCAAAAGAGGACAACCACTTCTCTGCTTTATTAAATGTTCAACATGCAGCAGGACAGGCCCAGCCTGGGCAAATATTCTGATGGTTCTAGATAGCTTTCAAATCTATTTGTTGGGATGAAATCCCTGTTTTCTTTTTCATGTTGACTGAAAAAAAAATTTAAGTCTGTAGGCTAAATAAAACATATCTATGGATTAATTTTGTCCTAAAGGTCATCAGTTTGACAGCCCTGGAAACAAGTTGATCTAGAATAAGTACTGATCTGCATATCTGGATATCTTTCCTGTATGGCCATTCCATAATTTTTGCTAAGGACTCAGAAAGTAAAACAAATAAAGAGAATGTCATGCACTGGAAGTATTCTCAGTAAACAGAAAAAAAGAGCTGAAGTTTTCAAATGTAAAATAAAGATTAAAAAAAATGATACAGAGAAAGCTCATAGCAACCATAGGTGGATTTTCACATTTAGACCCATAATCTAAAAGTCTGGTTTCTAACTCTACATGACATCTTCCACTGATGTTACTTTAAAAAATAAAAAAAAAGCTTAAGACCCAGTACAATCAAAAGAACTCAGATTTTGGTATTTGAGAAATCTGAGTTAAAATGATTATTTTTGGCAGGAACATACATAAGTTTATAAGTATTATCTCTAGCAGCTTGTATTACTTCAGCTCAGTTCAGTTCAGCCGCTCAGTCGTGTCCAACTCTTTGTGACCCCATGGACTGCAGCACATCAGACTTCCCTGCCCATCACCAACTCCTGGAGCTTGCTCAAACTCATGTCCATCAAGTTGGTGATGCCATCCAACCATCTCATCTTCTGTTGTCCGCTTCTCCTCCTGCCTTCAATCTTTCCCAGCATCAGGGTCTTCCTCAAGAAAATCATATTGCTTATCAATACTCATATAGGTTATAAAACCATAAGATAAAGGAAGAAAATGATTAGCAGAAAGGCTGAAATAGTGGCTCTATCTGTTCTGAGTATCCTGATCAGAAAGGGACAAAAGAAGAGCTGGAAGTTCTCAATCCTGACCTGGATTGTAGTCACTCTGGCAGCTATCTTGTGATTACTTGTTAAACTATGCATTGATAGCTTAAACATTTTCTTGTATGAATGCTATATTTCACTATAGTTTTTTTTTCCTAAGTTCAGTTCTAGATAAAAATGAAAAAATAAAAAATATGCATTAAAAATATCCAGTTTTGTTACTTAAAAATGATGTGACTGGGAGGGGGGCTATATCAACTCTGAAGACCCACTTTTCTTTTTTTTTTTTTTTTTTGGTGACAGCAAGTTGATAGTAGCCCTCCACCAGGCTTGTATTAAGAAGTGGATGAGAAAGTGCCTAAGAGAGGATCTTCTTTAAAAAGATTAACACATAATTGCAGAAGAGGAAAATATGCCTTTGATATCAAGAAAAGAAAGAAAGTAATTCTGAATTGTGTTCACTAACAACATTTCTCATACTTTCTTATTTCTTTCAGTTCAGTTGCTCAGTAATGTCCTCCTCTTTGTGACCCCATGGACTGCAGCACTCCAGGCTTCCCTGCCCATCACCAACTCCCAGAGCTTGCTCAAACTCATGTCCATTGAGTTGGTGATGCCATCTAACCATCTCATCCTCTGTTGTCCCCTTCACCTCCAACCTTCAGTCTTTCCCAGCATCAGGGTTTTTTCCAATGAGTCAGCTCTTTGCATCAGGTGGTCAAAGTATTGGAGCTTCAGCTTCAGCTTCAGTCCTTCCAATGAATATTCAGGACTGATTTCCTTTAGGGTGGACCGGTTTGATCTCCTTGCAGTCCAAGGGACTCTCAAGAGTCTTCTCCAACACTACAGTTCAAAAGCATCAATTATTTGGTGCTCAGCTTTCTTTATGGTCCAGCTCTCACATCCATACATGACTACTGGAAAAACCATAGCTTAGACTAGATGAAACTTTGTCGGCAAAGTAATATCTCTGATTTTTAATATGCTGTTTAGGTTGGTCATAGCTTTTCTTCCAAGGAGCAAGGTTCTTTTAATTTCATGGCTGCAGTCACCCGCTGCAGTGATTTTGCAGCCCAGGAAAATAAAGTCTGTTACTGTTCCATTGTTTCCCCACTATTTGCCATGAAGTGATGGGACCAGATGCCATGATCTTAGTTTCCTGAATGTTGAGTTTTAAGCCAACTTTTTCACTCTTCTCTTTCACTTTCATCAAGAGGCTCTTTAGTTCCTCTTCACTTTCTGCCATAAGGGTGGTGTCATCTGCATATCTGAGGTTATTGATATTTCTCCCGGCAATCTTGATTCCAGCTTGTGCTTCATCCAGCCCTGCATTCTGCATGATGTACTCTGCATAGAAGTTAAATAAGCAGGGTGACAATATACAGCCTTAACCTAGTCCTTTCCCAATTTGGAACCAGCCTGTTGTTCCATGTCCAGTTCTAACTGTTGCTTCTTGACCCACAAACAGATTTCTCAGGAGGCATGTGAGGTGGTCTGGTATTCCCATCTCTTTAAGAGGGGATCCTTTTTCTTTGAAAGGATGCTGTTTCTTTAAAAGGTGAGGGGCAGAAGCAGGGGAGGGACTTGTACTCAAGTCTATTTAATTGCAAGGTAACTAATTTGAAGGGAAGAGAGTCCCAATAACCAGAAAACACCCAAATTCCCAAAGATGAGCCACAAGACAGTATGGGAGGCCCCTGGTACATTTGGGAAACCCACCCGAATACCAAGTACTTAAATTCATTTCCCTATCCCCGTGATGTGAGGGAAATTAGTCCAGGAAGCTTCTACATGCATAAATCAGACTCATCAGGGTGACCATTCACAAGGAGGATGCTCAGAATAGCTCTGGAGAAGAGTTCTGTGTGGTTGGCTACTTGATACAGGACTCCCTGCTGCCTGCCAGATGTAGATGGGTCCTCATGGGAGGTCTGCCTCTATAACAAATGGTTATCTTTAAACCCATCCTTCATTTCCCCTCTTATCAGCAGAGGAATGTGGGGAGGAGCAAGGAGGCATTAGCTGTGAAGGCATTTGGGATTTTCTGAGGATGAGGGTGTCAGTATGGGGGGGCTTACCAGCCTTCAGCACCTTCTCAAAATAGGTGAGTGTGACCTGCCACAGTGGAATTCTCCCTTCCCGGAGAAAGGGTGAGCCTCAAAGACTATACAGATACTATTCAAAAGAACTAGCAGTTTTGAGTCCTTGCTGTTTAGAAAAACTGTCTTAAGAGCTTTGGGTGGATAACCTAACTGAATCCTCAATCAACGCTTTCAGCCAACAACCAGGTACTACCACCTTTGCAACTTCAGAGAAAAGTGAGGCAAGGAGAGATGGTGGAGGAGCTAGAGGTGGCACCGGGAAAGTGGAATAAGATACCCCTGACAGGGATGCCCGCGCTGGTGAGTAGTCTGGATCAGAGCAATGATCAGTGGGCCAGGGGGAAAGCGGTACTGGATGGTAATTCTGGTCAACTGTCCAGCCTTTATTCAGTGACTTCATTTATTTTTGCAAACGTCACACACACACACTTTCAAATTAAAGTATAAAACCCATTTCAAAACCAACTGCTTTGATTCACTACTGTTTCAAATCATTGGCTCTAATATTTAATGTCTTCATCACAGAACATAGAGAGACTGGCATGCAGCATTTGTTGTCAGTCACGGTTACTGTACCATTTTCCAGCTACTTTGGGTCCATGAGTTGTGTTTCATCAGCTATCAAAGCCATCCTCTCTTGCTAGAAAGGGACTTGTTGGAATGATCACTGAGAACAGGTATAATCTCCCTGCACTCCCTGGGGTTGGGAAACCTTTCCCACCCCTTAGTTGCCCCTGGTGCAGCTGTGGGGGCCTGGTCCTCTTGACTTTATAGAGAAGGGGAATTCCAAGGAGAACCTTGGGCTGGTTTATTTTTAATTGTTGACCTCCTAGGCCTTCTGTTTGCATCTGTTTATTAAATCTCAAGCTCAGCTGTGAAATGCCCTTTATGATGTTGTTTTATTGGTGGGCCATTCGGGGAACCCAGCGCCACACAAACAGGATAAATATTTTTCTTTGCAGCACACACCCCACGTTGGGGGCCGCAGAACAAGGGGAGCGAGGATCGTTTGTTTACGAGCTCTGATTCATTCATTCCTTGGCCAGGAGCTGTGAAATGTAAATCTCACATTCCGCAGGACAATCCCAGCACCAGCTTGAGCTCATTTGGAGGTGTGATGTTCCACTCAAAAGGAGGCTGTTAATTTTATTGACCAAATTTGGAAAGCGGGAGCTCCAAAATTAAATGGAGCCTTCGGAAAAGAAATGAAAATTTAGGCTTCTCAAAGACCTGGAGAGGGGTCACATGGTTTTATTTTTTTGTCCCCCTCCCTAACCCCCAACAAAGAAACTTCGAATGTCAAATGCTGTTTTCAGGGAGCATAAACAGAAATTGCAGTTTGCCTCATCTCCTAGTTTCTTTGATCTTTCTGAGATAGGTTCATCAGTATTAATTATAGTCACCTTTATTGAGTGCTGGGCTCCTGCTCCAAATATATTATCTCCTGTAATTCACACAGTCATCTCAGAACTGAGACACGAATTAGGAGGTTAGGATTAACATATACACATTATATAATATATAACCTACAAGGACCTACCGTATAGCACAGGGAATTCTACTCAGTATTTTGTAATAACCTACAAGGGAAGAGAATCTGAAGACTATATATATATATATATATATATATATATATATATATATATACATATATATATACATAAAACTGAATCACTAAGTTATATACCCAAAACTAACATGATATTATAAACCAACTATACTTCAACTAAAAAAAAAAAAATCAGCAGGTTTACTCTGACTCCAGAACCTGGAGCCTCAGTCACCCTGCTCTTCTGATCTCTCTTTGCCATCTTTATGTAACTAAAAAGTTGACTTAGAACCAAAGTTTCCAACAGTTACTAAGCAGCTCTATACTGCAGATTCAACCCACTCTGTTCAGGCTCAAAGCAAAAATGGATTCTTAGTTGCTGAATGATTTCAAGAGCTTAGCACTGTCCTCACAGTTCCTCTGTCACCCCTCCCTCATAGTCAGGCATATGGTCTGCAAAGAAGAAATACCTTTAACTTTCAAAGTTATCCTTAAGTTTCCCTGTCCTCCCCCACCTTGCACTCTCTTAGGCCTGGCAGGAAAGGGTAAATTCAGATGAAATAAGACAGAGACCAGGATGGCACAGCGCATCCGGGGCTCCACGGGGGTGTTTACCCACAGAATGAGTGGGCCCATGTCAATATTTGGACGTGGAGAAGGCTTGGTTTATAATTGTTCAGACTTGTCTCTGAATTGGGCTTTGAACCATCCATTTGCCATGTTTCTCCGCAGCCTCATTCTTTTCGGAGGGAAAGCCTATTTAGGGAGATTTTCTTTAGAAGGGTTGCTGGGGGCAGTGAAGAAAAAGGGACCGGTTCAGAATATCCCAATGTGATATGGAAAAAAAAAAAAATGTAAACCATGTCACAAAAGCTCTGCCATCAAGAAATGTTATTGTTGGTTGAATGGTAGGAACCATCTGGGTCTCTTTTAATGACTGGGGCCCCCTCAGTGGATGGTACAGATGCCTCTTTTGTTATTGGCGCAATCTTGTAAATAGTTAAAATATTTACCAAGGCACCTCCGAGCTGGAGCTATCCCATTTTATTATTTATACCTTTTCAGAGGGACAAAAATGGAGGTGTCCACTAAACGTGATGGATTAGGCTTATAAACAGCCATTATGGCCGTCAGACCTCGAATGTCAGCTTCTCCTTTGTGTCTGCGCATTTCTAAGCTAACCAGTGATCCATGCATAAGATAGGAGGTTAAGAATGCGCAGAGAAAAGGAGGGTTGGCTCCAAGCAAGATGTATCTTCTGCTGATTAGAAATACAGCTGTAGGAAGTGAGGGGGATGCTGGGCAAGAGGCGAGAAAAGGGACGTGCGTGCGTGCGTGCGTGTGTGTGTGTGTGTGTGTGTGTGTGTGTGTGTGCAGGCAGAAGAGAAAGAGCCGGGAGGTGCCTAAGTCACTGCAACCCGACATGCCGCATTTCATTTCTCACAATCGGAGGCTGAAACCTGCAAGGTTTCTACCTGCCAAGGATCCTTCAGCTGTTGCCTTAACTGATTGCAGCTGGCTTTTGTTTTCCCAAGATAAAAATCAGGAAATGCAAAAATTAAGTAGGATTTGAGAAGAAAAAGGATGGGCCCTCCTGGGTAGGAGAGAAAAGGACAAGCTAGCAGGTAACCACGTCTTGTGGACCGAGGGAGATCTCATCTCATCGTCCTAGTAATTAAGCAAAACATCTTAAAATGGGATGGAGGCAACCTGTGCAGCAGGTGATTCATGCGACACCTAGAAGCTGAACCAGAGTGACTTACTCCCAAGAGTTTGACCCAAAGTACTAGATAAAGGTAGATGGAAGGAAAGATGATATTTTAAAGTCAAACTATTTATAATTTGTAATAGGGTACATTCTCAATCCCATTAATGCAGGAAAACAGAGTAACTTTTCTTGCAGGTATAAGGGTGAATGTAAATTGTATTATTGTTGGCCCAGGATTGCTGCACATATGTTGGAAACAGTTTCTACCCAAAAGTGGCTTCCTTTTTAACTCTTAAACCCCAGCTTCTTTAATCTCCTAGAGTTTGTCACTGATTTCCTGCCATTCCACAAACTATGCCTGTGACTTAGTCACTTGCTCTCTTCAAAGAGCCTGGAGAATTCACCGGCCAACAGCTCATTCTTCTTCAGAAAGAATCCAGCTCTCCATGGCTGGAAGAGCATCTAGCAACTCTAAACAGAAATTGGAATTTTAATTTTGGTAAAATAGCTTCAGGATCTAATTAAGAAATGATGACTTCATGTGTTTATTTATGTATTTACTTATTTACTGGGGGGACTTGGATTAGAATTTACTGATGTAGCAAATTGAAAATTAGATTTCTTCACAGCTTTGCAAATGAAAGAGATAAATAAATAAATAAAACTTTCAGAGAACACTAAGAACCTAAAGAAATTTCTTCCTCAAATTAGTAACCAAGGGGCTGCTCTGTCCTGAGGATCCCTCCTTGAGTAAGCAACACCTAGAGAAACATCGCTGCCCCCACCCCGTGCCCCACCCCCGCCACTGTCACATTAGTATGCTGGTACTAAATAACTTTTCTTATCACTCTCTTTGGAGGAAAAAAGAAAGAAAAAAAGACACACACACACCCTCACACACATCTTCTAAACAGCTTCCTTACTCAGGCTTCGCTCCTTGACATTACACATGAATAATGACTTGACTTAGTGACAAGCATTTGCTATAAAATGGACACTCTTAATAAACTGTCTTTAAGAAAGTACTGTTACTTTTTATTCATGATTGTAAGCAATCCCAATAGTTTTTAATCAGCCAAACCTCTTATAATAATCACAAAAGCCTAGCCAGTCTCACTTGATGGTTCCCTTAGCAAATCTGAATATGCAAACACACTACTATGCTCATATACGATTCTTGCTCTACTTAATCTCACCAAATATGAATGAAATAGAACCTTCAGTAACTCAGAAAAAGTTAACAATGCCAAAAAAACTGGGAACGCTTCAGGAAACTGTACCAAACAGTTCAACATTCTATATGATTGTACAAAAATGAAAGACATATATATGTTACACATCACATGGTTCGTAGGACATCAACACACCCCAGATGTACAGAGCTATTATAGCAATTGTGTCAATTCCATGGGCCTTGCTTTCCTAACACACACACACACACACACACACACACACACACACACAGAAAAAAAATAACTTTCAGAAGGCATATTCTTCAATCCTCTTAGATGGAAGCCATCTAAGAAGACAATTACTTTGTGGACAATTACTTTGAAATGACTCCCACTCTCTGTGTTAGAGACAACAAGGAGACTTGCGTTCTAAGTTTTCTGCTCTGGAGCTTTGGATTATTCCTGAGAAAAACCAGTTCCAGAAACCCAGGAGACCTCTGTCCACGATCAAGATGCAGAACAGCTAGCTAACCTCTTGGTCATCAATGAGGAAAATCTCCAGGTAGGGCTTTCAGATTTAGTAAATAAAAAATACAGGATATCCAGTTAAATCAGTTTAAATTTTAGATGATCCATTAAAAAATTTCATCATATATCTGTCCCCTTTTGAGATACTCATCCATCAACACTACTCCAAGAAAGCCTGATATCAGATGTGTTTCTGTGGAGATGAAAGATCTAGACCTTATAAGCATCTTGGAACCTAGTGACTCTGGGAGAATGACTGACCCCGGAAATCTTACTTCTTGTGTGCATGCTAAGTTGCTTCAATCATGTCCAGTTCTTTGTGACCCCATGGACTATAGCCCACCAGTCTTCTCTGTCCATGGGATTCTGCAGGCAAGAATACTTGAATGAGTTGTCATTTCCTCCTCCAGGGCATCTTCCTGACCCAGGGATTGAGACCGCATCTCCTGTGGCTCCTGCATTCTTTACCACTGGCAGATTCTTCAGTGCTGAGCAGTAATTCACTGTTCCTCACAATAACCCAAAGAAGCCAGGATTCTTCTCAGGCCCATTTTACAGATGAGGAAACTGAGGCACAGTTTCCAGGACCACACAGTTATGGAACAGACTGCAATCCAGACAGTCTGGTCCCAGATCTTCTGCTTAAAATAACATGATACCAAACCCTAACATAAACACTTTGATTCTAAAGAAGACAGCCACTATACACGAACCCAAAAATTAAAAATGGCTACTCTTCACTTCCCCCCAAACCCCACTGCCCTGGCATTGTTGGGGCCCCAGACCATGCTGGGTCTGCTCAGTGAGGAATCGGGCTGAACACAGAGTGGGGAGGAATATGTGTGAGCTTGAGAAAACAGGAGAAGGAAGGACCCCAGTGATACTCAACCCGAGTTCCCCCAACCCTGACCCCATTTCTCCCAACATACAGAGGCAGAGAGCCATCAAAAGTATGAGATTGCAGACCCAAATGAAGAACTCTGGCCAAAACTTTTTCTAATTTAAAGACCACCCAGGTGTGTGCTGGTCTGTCCCCATTTTAGGGTCTTTGCCTCTTGCTTTCCAGCGAGAAAAGAAACAGATGTGATGCCCATTCATGCTTAATGGAGACAGAAGGGGAGGGAGGAACCGGGTGGTGGGGGAGAGGTGGGGAGGGCTTGCTCAGGGCAGTCTTTGGCCTGCACATTCTGTTTTGAAGGACGGGGACTTAACTTCCATAGTGTCTAAGCCTGTGGCTGTCACCTGTCAGCTCAGTGCCCAGCACATGGTAAGCGATCGATCCTTGTATGTTCAATTGAATTAAAATTAAATAATGCGATCAAAACTCTTGCCCAGGACTGGTCTGGCCTTGGGATTTGGAGGCTGACCAGATGAGTCTCACTTGGTTGGAGTTACCATTTGATGGTGGTGGGGGTAGGGGTGGGGATGAGGGGATGGCTGGCTTTCCCCACCTCCCCTCCTTGACTAGGTCAGTTCAGATTGTCCTAAACAATTATCCCCAAAGGAGGAAAAAAAAAAAGCCTGTTGAACAAATCCTCTGCTTTTGTCTCCTCTGGGGCTGCAGACCGTGGTCCTTGCTTATTCAGCCCTCCCTCCCCTCCATCCTGCGCCTGGGACGTTCTGTGGTTATGAGTCAATGATCAGACAGGGAAAGGGCATGCTTACCATAGGGGAGGAGGATTCAGCAGGGCTCTGGGCTTTGATGCTGGCTCTCTTACATCCTGAATGCATGAAAGGCTATGGGAGGGAGAGGAAGAAATGTAAGAGCAGAAAGGAGGAAAATGTTAGTTTAAAAAAGAAGTTGGAAAAGGGAGATGGGAGTGCCTGGGTGGAAGTGTATCATCAACAAATGACTCTGGGAGACAAAACTAGTTAAAAACTGAGTAGAGATAAGCCATCTTCTTCAGTGACTCATCTTTCTAGGGAATAATGGCAAAGAGGCGGTGTTTGGGAGGGAAGTGATGTGCAAATAGCAACGTCCACGAAACTGGGGTTAATTACAGGAAGGACTTTCAGGGTAATTGCCGATAAACAAGGCTACGAACAGAACTGGGCATCCAGGCTGGGAAGTCAGCTTTCTGTGATTTGAGCCAGTTCCCCAAACACTGTCCCTGCCTCTGGGCCATACCCAAATGGGGACTTGAGAGGAACTTCAGACTGGGACCCTGTCCCCTTGTCAGCTGAACCTGTCCCCTCACCACCTCAGTCCAGGGTGGCTCCTCCTCAGGCCAATCTCTGAAAATCCATTTGTAAAAGAAATAGGAAGAAATTGTTGTTTACTATGCCGTTAGGAAATGAACAACCTTAGCCCAAGGAAAGGCGGGAAATACCCCTAAGCCATCAGCTAAAAGTCCAGCCTGGCTGTGGAGAACCAGAATTGGTATCTCTAAATGTTTGTTTGTTTTGTTAAAGAAGTGAGTTTTCTAGGATGTCCCTAAGCAGCCTGCCTTTGCCTCATGCCCCATTAGGGGATTAAGGCAGGCATCATCTTATATAACGGAAGTCCAACTTGTGATTGGTAAGTCCAGAAACCCACCATATTCTGGGGAGGCTTGCACCCAGGCTGGGGCACCACGGAATTACGAGGGGATTGGGAAGGGCTGGAGAAGGAAATGGCAACCCACTCCAGTACTCTTGCCTGGAGAACCCCATGGAGAGAGGAGCCGGGTAGGCTACCGTCCATGGGGTTGCAAAGAGCTGGACACCACTGAGCAACTTCACTTCACTTCACTTAGAAATGTTCAAAAAGAAAACCAGAGCCCACTGGCCAGCTCCCCTATACTGCTGTCTTATATGAACTAATGCAATTTTACCTGATCCTGAAAGAGCCAGTATCTCTTGGCTGCTCTGCTAGGGCAGTTCAGCGGAGACTGACATGAAGCAGATTCATAGTCCAAAAGGACTCCGGTTGGTATCCTTGGGAGGCCAAGCTGGAAACCTGACCCAGGACCACAGTGCTGATGTCAGCCACCCGCCCCAGGCTTTGGCTTCCCCAGCTGTGAAATAGGGAGGCATCCAGTGTGGCATGTCAGGATGCTACCAGCCCTCACATCTGATTCTCTGAAACCTGGGGACACCTCAATCAGGTAATCCATCCTTGAATTCAGGGACCGTATTTCCCCATGTCTTTTCTTGCCTTCCCCTTAAAAAGAACTATATAAGTTAACATTTTGAATGAATGTATGTCTCCCTGATTGGGCAACTTTTGTGGCTCTTTGTTAAAAATAAAAGATTTGGGGATGGGTGTGAGGAGGTACTTTATCTTTCAATCTAATAAGGTTGCTCTGAAAGACCAAATAGGATAAAGAACAATAATAGCTAACATGTATTATGATCCAGGTGGTAAAGACTCCGCCTGCCAAGCAGGAGACGTGGGTTCGATCCCTGGGTCAGGAAGATCCCCTGGAGAAGGAAATTTCAACCCACTCCAGTATTCTTGCTGGGAAATCCCATGGACAGAGGAGCCTGGCATGCTACAGTCCACGGGGTTGCATAAGAGTCGGACACAACTTAGTGTCTAAACAACAAAAATTATGATCAAACTCATTACATACTTCTTTTAATTATGTCTAAAAACATCCTTCTATGGAAGCAGCTCTTATCACTGTCAATCCATAGATGATGAAATGAAGATTCAAAAAGATCAAGTTGTGAGCTATTAAGTGGGAAAAGTTGGGTAATGGGATCAGTGACTTGCCTGCAGAGCCCCACGGTTAAGCACGTCCTCAAGTGCTCAGAGGGTCTGGCTGTGCCCCTGCTCCTAATTTGCTGAATGTCCTTGGGCAAGTCACTGACTCTGTCTATCATAAGGTAGCCCTCTTGAGCCAGGAAACATCCCTGATTCCTCCTAGGAGTGGTGTTCCAGGCTTCTGTTCAGCCCTCAGTGCCCTGATCAAAATACCCCTCTTTAAAAATCCCCTCCATGGCCCCCTGTGTGACCACCCATTGAATCATCCCCATTATAGACTTGCTTTGCCCTTGAGTTACATATTTCTTTTGCCATAATTAGATTCATATTTCCCTTTCCCACTAGACTATAAGCCCCTTTGGAATCAGAATCATATCTGTTTTGATTACCCTATAGCTGATCCCCAGCAGTGTATCCACACAACAGTGCTTGGCATAAAGCAGACGCTTTGGCGGGGCCCCCAAAGGCTATAAGATGTGTGGGTTGAGCAAGGTTTCAGCCTCCATGTCATAAAGATTCAGAACCCTGGCTCCTGAGAACAGCTATTAAAGACTCCCAGAACCTTAGAAGAGGACTTTGACAGAAACAAGACAAAACCAAAATTCTACAGGCATCTCCTGCTAAGCAAGAGACCAGCGATATCCCTCCAGTGGGCAGTGAATCTCTCCTACAGAGAGTCCCTAAGTTTTGGCGACAGACAGTTCCTCAGCCTTGTCCTCTTTCTCACACTCACTTGGATGCAGGTGGGACCCTGAAGGATGGAGTATCAGGATGCTGGATGCGTTGGTAATTGAGCAACCCATGCCTGTCTGGCGAGGAAGGGGCAGCCATTTGGGATGCACACAACCCCCCAGGAACAGATCGTAGCAACCAAGCATGCCTTGGGGAGGGGGCTGCCTTTCTGGTTGTACACAAGGGCCCATAATAAAAGCACAATGAAGAGGCCTCTCTCCCCAGCTGGTTGGGCACGCCCCATTCAGTTGGCGGGGATGGCCGTCTCCCTTTCAAGTGGGCTCTCGTCCCCCTCTGCCGCCTCCTCCTTGCTTGGTCTTTTAGTCACATACCAGACATGTCTCACAGAGCAGACCCGAAACCCCAGGTGGCAGAATCCCAGTTTCATATAAATTAGGCTGGATAACGCTGTTCAGACACATTTTTTTGTCTAAATCATGCAAAAATAGGATTTTCTCAGGGGCATAAATCTGGCCCAGATCTAAACGTGAATGTACAATTGACTGGTATAGTTTATAGTGCAAACGCAGAATTAGCTGGAAGACTTTGGCTGTGAAAGCACGGCCCATATTTTATCCAATCTGAAAGAAATGATTTATTTACCATCTTAGGGAAAAAAAACAAACAAACAAACGCAAAAAAGTCAGTGCGTGGCAAAGGGACCAGTTGCAAGTCCTGATTCACCAGAAAAAGGTGTCATGCCCCAAGCAGACAGGCATCACCAGCACCACATGAAATGGCTGATCCGAAGTTGAGTCTCCCCACCCCACAACGGTACACACACGTTTTAGCCTTTAGCCTTGTTTAAGGTCAAGGTCTGTTCAGTTTTCCAAAGCAGGAAGTAAGGGCAAAGAAGGGGGAAAGAAAATGGAGGGCACTTTAAAAAGAAAAAAATAATAACTTCACCATATAGTCAACAAAGACTCAACTGCCCTCTGAATAACCCCTCTAAATAGGGCATATTTTGCAATTATAATAAAGCATTGCTTTACAGGAATCAGTTAAAGACAGTTTCTTCATCACTTTCCTTGAGGGAGTGAGTGAGTGAAGTCGCTCAGTCGTGTCTGACTCTTTGCGACCCCATGGACTATCAGGCTCCTCTGTCCACGGGATTTTCCAGGCAAGAGTACTGGAGTGGGTTGCCTTTTCCTTCTCCAGGGTATCTTCCCGACCCAGGGATCGAACCTAGGAAGACCACAAAAAGGACAGGCTGCAACTTAGGGCCATCTGTCAGTCCCAGGAGGATAAACTCAGTCACGTCTGTGTAGTTTTCCTTTAACATTGTGTTTGCTCCAATGATTTGTTTCCAGTGAATTCTTGACACTTTCCTTAATGTGTCCCAATTCCCTTACTTTCAAAGACATCACGTCAACATGATGACCTTGAAGTTTTGACTCTAGGATGAGAATTGTCTGAGACCCCATGGATTTTATGTGAGACTCGGAAGTGTGAGAGTCTCCATTGAGGGACGGTCCCTGTTAACCAATACATGTCCCCACCATCCCATGGGGTGGCCTTGAGGAATTCAAAATGACAGGTAAAAAATAATAGTATCCTCTCTCACAAGTTATTTACATTCTCATGGCAGTTTGCCATCAAATGTCAAATTTATTCAATTCACAGTGACTTCAAAGAGTGTAGAACAACAACCCGAGGGCTGCATTTCTCAAAAAATATGTCAGCAGTAAGAAAGGGGGAAAAAATGTTTCCTTAGGTAGATATAAAAGAAAATGACACTCCGTACCTACACCCTCGTATTTGCCAGAAGGTTTGATTTATGGATAAGCTCTTTTTTTAATGTAGCATGTTCCTAATTCTTATTCCATGACAGTTGAAAATTTGGCATTTAGGTGTAAAAAGAAAAGACAAGGGGAAAAGAATTAGAGAGAAAAGTAAATTAGAACCCAAAGGGGACCAGAGTAGGTGAGAGGTGTCAGAGGCTGGGAAAGCAGCTAGAAACTTCCTTTATGTCCTTAGTGGAAGGATAGTCATCTTTAACCCAGTGAAATGCAAGAGAAAATTACCTCGGCTTGGTACAAAGTTGGCACTGTCAGGATGAGAATCAGAGAAGCATGTGCAGGAATGACGGCGATAGCTTCTTATGAGGCCTCTCAACTACATTTTTGCCCCTTCCAGTCAATTCCCATCACCACACCATGTTTTTAACATACTCACTGGGTCAGCCGCACCCCACTGCTCTTCACAGAAACCATGATCTAGACCCTGCCTGCCTCACCAGCCTCACCACTTTGCACTCTTCCCAACACCCAGTCTACTATCTAGAGTCTAGAGCCCAGCCGTAGGAAACTGTCCCCCTGGCCTTCTTCTGGTAAACCCATTCTTCTAAAAGCCAGTTCCCTAACCTCTAAAATGAATCAAAATCCTGGTTACAGCTGAGATTACAAATAGAAATCCTCAAACCTCATCCAGTCAATAGTCATGTTTTGGTTTCATTTTGAGTCAATATTTTAAAATAAGGGTGTGTTCAATCACTGGACCCCATGGACCCCATGGACTGCTAGGCTCCTCTGTCCATGGAATTCTCCAAGTAAGATCTTCCTGACCCAGGGGTCAAACCCTCATCTCTTATGTTCCCTGCATTGTTAGGCGGGTTCTTTACCACTATTACCACCTGGGGAGCTCCTATCTTAGCATGGCTATGGTTTAAATGAAAGAATCTTAGGGGATCAGTCAAATGGCAAAGGAAGCAGCTGGCTGAGAAGAGGCACAGTCCATGGAGAGAGGCATGGGTTCTTCACAGTCCCCAGTTCTTCAATTTTATTCTCCCCACCAAAATATACATCCAGAAGGGCCAGTTCAGACCTGTCTTGGTCATTGTTGAATTCCTGGTGCAACTAAAAAGTGTACTCTCCAGGTGAAGAAGATCAGCTTTGAAAATTGCTGGTAAATCCAGTGATGTTTTCTAGGTCAAAGGACTGACCTTCCCACTTATGTGCCCTGTGGTCTTGTGCAAATCATGGAACCCCTCCTTATTTTATAAATAGTCCTGATGACGATACTGATGACAATAATGTTAATGACCTTCCCTCATAGCCTGTTCTGAACATTAAATGAAAATGTCTAACTGAAAATCCTGTATCAACTTAAAATGATAACATCAGTTTTACTTACTCTGACGGTTATGGCCACTACTGAGCACTTACAACATTCCCTGTACTATGCAATATCTCATTCGCTGTATGAGAAGGCCCTGAAAATGACTCATTTTATAGATGAGGAAAGTGAAGCTCAGGGTATGTCATCATAAGATCATCAGCTGTTATAAAATAGACCTAGATCTGAGCCCAACTCTGTTCAACGTTTCCAGCAACATCACAGTGCTTAAAAAATGTTTAAAACTCAGAAACTGATCGTTGTAGTAGCAGTTGAAACCATTACACATATTGAGCTATTTCTTGCATTGTGAGCAAGGCCTACATTAAGCACATTGCATGTACAAGTTTTCCAACAATGATCACAAGGTGGGAAGCCGTTTTATACTCTATTCTGGGCTGGGTGGATATGACAAAATATCACAGGTTTTATGGCTCAAGAAAAGTGATGACAAGTTGAAATTAACCAAAGTTGTTAAATTTCTGAGAGTTTATGGCTACTTTATGGGTTTTATCCTCCACCGTATTGCCAATATTTAGCCCAATGCCCAACATACAGTATAGGCTCAAATTAATATCTGTAGGCATTAATATTTATGGGATAAGAGAATGAATGAGCAAATGCATGAACACTGCTTTCTCTGAAGAGGTGCTGCAAACATGATTTGCCTGAAATTGCACTTCTACTATTAAACATTCTATGTTGTCCAATCTTTGCTCTAGCCTATTATGGAGATCCTTCTATACCATCCAGGTTATTCACTAGAATAAGATGAAAATAGATTGATTCCCCCAGGATTGAAATACTATTGACCTGGGTGTCTTTCTATTAATGCAACCAATATGGGGTTACTATATGCAAGATCTATTTATTTTGTTTAACCCCACCAAAGCTATTGTGACCATCATCTCCATTTTCCTGACAAAGTAGAAGCTGAGAAAGAGGAAATAAATTGCCTAAGATTCCACAGCTGTAGTAAGGAAGGAGTTGGGATATGAATCCAGATTTTGCCTGATTTCAGAACCTCTGCAGTTGACCAAAATGCCATATGTCTGTGGGTTGGCCCTGCTCTCAAATTGAGTTCTAGAAATTTGAAAAACTAAAATTGCGCCACATGAATGAGTGTTTGCCCATTCAAGTCTGGGGAACTTATAAAACAGTTCGGCTCATTCCCAATCTTACTTGTAAAACTTTTGAAAAAAGTATGCGGCCCTTTTAACACTGTTTTATGTTTGTGAACATTCTTAAGCTTTGGGATCAGACGTGGCTTCTTCATATCGATCAGAATTTTCAAAAAGTGCCGGTTCGTGATTGTCTGTTCCATAGGCATTTGTGAATAATTTTCTAGGGCAGGGTGGGGAATCAATCTAATTAATATGGTAACTTTCCAGTTGTTCAAAATCACTTAATTCAGAGTTTTTGATATTTCACACAGAATCTGAACATAAATTATTTTCTGGAAATATTTTAAGAGGCTAATAAGCATATTACTAGTGTAAATAAGTTCATAAAGGGGACATACAATTCCTTTAAGGGAGCAAACTCTTTTCAAGCAATTTAGAGACACCCTGTCATTACGTTTGTGTGCTAATTACAAATCATTCTAATTGATTCAATAGTCTCCCGAAAGACTTCCATAATGTACTAGACAAACACTTTATTAGCCAAGCTGAGTTACTGTGGTTTCTTAACAGAGAAAAAAAAAAGCCTTCTCAAAAACATATCAAGTTGGCATTTTTTTATTACTAGAGAAGAGCCCTTTCTTTGGTTTTATTCTCAATGGGTGTTTGTTTCACTGTTTTGACTTCTTGCTTTTATTTAATGAATGCTAATGTGAGACAGAAAAGAAGAAAATGGACTTGGTTCCTTTCCCTACATCCATCTTGTCTCCCTTTGTAGGAAACATCTGTTGTTCATTCTTGACCAGGATCAATTCCCCTCTTTTCTTTAACAGTCCTGGGTTGTTTTTTTTTTCCTCTCTCTCTCTCTTTTTCTTTTGGGAGTCAGCGTATCTCCATTGTCTGTCTATGTAGATTAAATAGACAGACCCCCACCTTCCTGGATCCAGGATATACATATGACCCAAGGCTGGCCAAATAACATGTTCTCTCGGTACCTTGTTCCTTATGATGGACCTGGCCTACATTTCAAGGGAAACCAACGAGAATAAGTGCTGGTTGCATTAGAATTGCTAGCTCCTGCTAGGTCCAGGAGACAGAGGGACACCAGAGGAGTGAAGCCAAGGCAGAGATGGAGACAGAGAGAGACAAGGAGACCCCTGATAACACTATCTGATGCTCTGGATTAGGTTGTGCCTAAAATCATTTGTATCCCTGGATTTCCCATTCCTATGGACCAATATATTCCTTTTTTATTTTTTCTTAACCTTCTTTAGATCTTGTGCATATTCACTTGAATAGAACATAATTTTTTTTTCACTTAAGGAATCGCTGAAAATAAAAAATTACTTTCTCCATGTATTGAATTTTATCTCCTTAGTACAAGACTAACTTCTTCTGAAATAGTTCAAATTGAAGATGCCAATACCTCATTTATATCACAATTAAAGACTGCCTATCTGACTCTGGGTCTAAATACTTAGGTAAGCAAAATATTTCACATTATCTGTATTTTTCATCATTTTAATTTTGATGCTGAACCTCCATCTCCTCCTTCCTTAGTCTCTAAGAACTACCTCCCTGATTTGAGGAATCCCTTAATCTTCATACCGTTGGCTACTCAATGAGCCGAGATTTTGGATTTCTTGGCTCTGCCAGAAATCACCTCAAAGCCAAGGAAGCACAGAAACTACTTCCTTCCTGATGGGGAAAGAGAATTACTAAATAACAAACACAAAGTTCAAGAGAAAATATAGTTCAGTACAAAGAGATACCCCATGATCACTGTTTCAGAAAATTAATTTTATCCAACAAAGAACAGCTTGAATGCAGTGAGTTGGCCTTAGATTCTGCAGGAAAAGGTGATGATAACACCCTGGGGGAAAGACAAAGACATTTGAATCTTATTCTAACCTTGGGCACAAATGGTCATTTTCCATTTCTGGGTGTCAGTTTTGCTATCTGTAATGTGGGATAAACATATCAACATCTCCAAAAACATAGCAAAGATATAAGAGCTCCGTACTCACAAGTGTTATGTAAAAATTTGATCCAATAGCCAAATCAAATAAGTCTCCCAGACTGGTTCCTAAAGAGCCATATTTTGTAAAGCTTTTCAGGTGATTTTGTAAAACAAGTAAGTCTGAGAAAGACAAGGAAGTATTAATGCTTTGATTAAAGCAGTAGCTCTCAAAATGGTCTAGATTCACCAGTGAGTGAGTGAAGTGAAAGTCGCTCAGTCATGTCTGACTCTTTGCGACCACATGGACTGTATAGCCCACCAGGATACAGAGAATTCCAGTCCTCTGTCCATGGAATTCTCCAGGCAAGAATACTGGAGTGGGCTGCCATTCCCTCCTCCAGGGGATCTTCCCAACCCAGGTATTGAACTAAGGTCTCCCAAATTGCAGGTGGATTCTTTACCATCTGAGCCATCAGGGAAGCCCAGTGATTCACCAGTGAAGCTGTCTATAAAAATAAATGTCCCTGGGCTATAGCCTCAGGCCTGCCAGAATGATGCCCGGGATCCTACTTGTTTAAGAAATAACACTGGTGACTCAGAACCTGGAGTTGAAATCAAAGCCACAGACTTTTCTCCAGAAAACCCTTGTTTCCTGTCTGCTGGCTTGCTCTGTATTATTCTAAGAAGGTTAGGACTCACAGAGTAAAGACTCTCTGGGCTTCTTTGAGAAGCCCACCTCAGAGACCTGGTTACATTGACCATCTGTGGTCTTCTTCCAGAACCAGAAGGGGACTCTGGTTTCCGCAACTGCGAAAGAGCAGAGGGTTGTTTTGCATCTTGTTTTTAAAGTAAAGGAGTATTTTTTTTTTCGGTTGTCCTAAGCCTTGTGGTTGGTGGCCAGGGAGCCATTGACATTTAGTGTCTGCACAAAATGCCATCAATGCTTCCGTTGAAAAATACTGACAGGACACAGGGCCAAATTTCTCTAGGAATGAAAAGCTCAGGAGATAGTTAAACCGTAATATATCCAGTAGGAGAGAATCTCTGATATCTGAAGAATCTGTGCAGTACTCAATGAGGGGTGGTATATAGATCCAGCGGAATGACATCTCAAAGCTGAAGGCACTGACACACAGGTGAGGTCTGTCAGTGGATTTGAAGACAGACACTGCTGTTTCTGCTTCCTTCATGTCCCCAAGTTCCGTCTGGCATGAAGTACAGGAGCCATGTTGGGAATCATGAAAAACCCCACCTTGCCTTAGTCCAGAGGTCACAGACCACAGCCGCATCTAGCCCATAGCTTTTCAACTACATACAAAGGACTTTTAAACTAAGCACTTAGAATTCTAAAAAGTTCTTAACTGTCACTGTGAACACTTCAAATTCTTATTTCCCATTAAAATCCATATCTTGAACTTTTTTGGAAGAAAACTGGAAGACTCGGTGGCAGTGGGCTGTTTCGGTGCCACCATGTTGATGGCGCTGAGTCTCTGTTGCCCCTGGAGTCAAGGAAGGCTTCCATCTCCCTTCTCTGGTTCAAGCATTTCTGTAACCAGTTCATCCTCTGTAGGCATCTGCATTTCTGAGCTTCCTGGAGTCACTTCCTTCTTCTTCAGAATGCATTTTATGTAATTCGTCCATAGAATCACATCCACCACCCAGTGAGGTGGGCAACATCAGGCCGGATGGGTCCCGTTTCACAGATGACTGTGGCCAGGCTCCAGGGAGGGTACAGGATTTGCCCGAGATCAAAGATTATAGCGACCTCACTAAATCCGATCACTGCCTCCATTCCCCAACACTCTCCATTTATTTCTGAGTGAGATAATTTCCTTAGCTTGCTTCAGGTGTTCCTGGCTTTGTGTGTCCATAAAAGAATTGAACTTAGCTCTCTTTCGCTTCCCTGGCCTCTTTCTGACAGCGCTATTTAATGGACAAACAGTTTGTTTTATTTATCTGACAGGATTTCTTCACATTGTTTCAGGTTATCAGCCCTCCCCCGCAGATCACATTACAGCTTGCGTCGGACTTGGACCCTCAGTAGGGTTCACTCTAAATCAGATCCTTATCGGTGCTGCAGTGATAAATAGAGAAGCGCAGGGAGCCCACAGCCAGGTTATTGATTTAGTACTTCTGTGGATCAGGTTTTATACAGCCGGGCCTTCATGGCTGGCCTTTCCCCTTCCAGCTTAGGTTGCATTCAGGAACTAAAACCCAAAGCCCCTTAAATAATGTTAACTTAATAGCTGACGTTTTTATGAAATAAGTCTGCTGGAAGGGGCAGAAATGGGACAGTGCAGGCAGAGCACTGGAGCTGGGTTTCAGTGTGTGTATGTGTGTGTGCGGTGAAGGGGAGCTGAGACAGGAGAGGGTTTTCAGGTTTATTCCAAGCCAACAGAGAATGCTTTGCTCTCAGTGGAAGTCTCTGTCGGAAGTCTATGGTTTTTAAAAGGAAAAGAAAAAAAAAAAAAAAAGAAAGAGCTGGAATTAAAGCATGCAGAAAGATTCTTTAAAAAAAAAAAAATTCTGTATTGAATTTGTTGCAATATTGCTTCAGCTCCATGCCTTCATTTCCTGGCTGAAGGCCATGAATGCAGGGTCCCAGCTCCCCAACCACAGACCGAACCCACAAAGTCCCAACCACTGGATCACAAGGGAAGTCCTCAGAGTGCTTCTTGGGGGGTGGGAAGATGAGGGGTGAGGCCCTCCATGAGATTTGGGGTGTTTAAGGAGGCACTCTCACCCTAAAACATCTTGGACAGAACTATCTGGGGGGTGGAGGTGGAGGGCATGGGAACTATCTAGCCCCATTTTCCACCCTGTTCCTCAAAAGTAAACTTAACAATATTTTCCACAAGAGAAGTCAGACAATCACTGTATGATGTGTGTGTGCATGTTGGGTGTGTTAAGTGCATTATTTTACCAAAAGTCACCATTTGACATAGCCAAGTTAGCTAATCAACTTACAGCATTTCTTCTTTTTTGAAAACAGGGACAGCCTAAAATACGGAAATAACATAAACAGTTTTCAACTGTCAAATCCAGCTGGGTGCCCACGGCTGTTGCCTTTTCCTTCCAGGGTTCCCTGGGTCATCGTGAGAGCCTTCCCCAGCTGGAATTTGAAGGAAGGAGTACTGTCTTGTTTAAACCGTCTCCAAACTGAACTGTACCTTGCAGTGGAGGCAGGAAGAATAGCCTTTTGATGTGTTCCACAATTGGAATGCAAATTCTCTCCCATCTCCTAGATACCTGGGCCTGCCCCATTTCTCTTTACTGTAATCTGCTTAGCTCGTGCATAGAATGACAAAAACAAAGAGTCTTTCTGTAAAAGAAATAGAAGAGGAAAGAAAGTGGATTTTGTGCCCTCTTCCTTAGCCATCACACAATTCTCGCTTCAGGGGCCTCGGCAGGCAGCAGTGTACAATACCTGTAGTCTCTCTTACTATTGTTAGTTGTTACCCACTGTAATGATGACACCGTTGTGGAGCGAGGCCGTCCATCAGGCAGCTGGGACCTCCTTGGCAATGCTTCGCAGGCTTGGGATCTGGGGAAAGGCCCGGGAGCGAGAGCATCCTGATGGAATTTTCAAAGAAATGCCTCCTGCCTGACTCAAAAATGCACCAACTTAAGGCAGGGGTGGCTTTGGTCCTCTTACTGAGTCGTAAAGTCTGGCCGTGAGGAGCCCAGACTGTGCATCAAAGTCTCCACACCCGACCAGACTGGAGTAAGATAGGACTTTCTGAATGGAAGGTATCACCGGAGGCACCATGCTGGTACAGAACCAGCTAGCAGATCTGGAGGTTTTAGAGAAACCAAGGAGTATCATTCAGTATCAATGCTCAAAGACACAAGACAGGCAAAAAATGTAAGGCTCTGATATGTGACAACTGAGTGCCTGGCCCAGCAACTAAAGATGCTTCAGTAGCAGATGCAAACTATTCTACACAGAATGGATAAACAAGGTCCCATTGTATAGCACGGGGAACTATATTCAGTATCCTGTGATAAACCATAAAGGAAAGGAGCATGGAAAGGAGTGTATATATATGTAGAATTGTATTATTTTGTTGTATGACAGAAATGAACACAACACTGAAAATCAACTAGACTTCAATCAAATAAAATTTAAAGAAAAGATGCTTCAAACTGGCCCACTAACGAGGAGGACACAACAGTGTAGGCACCCAGTGCTGGGGAAAATAGGTAGGAGATGGTGGTTACCATGGTGAGGGACGGAAGCCATGGTTAGAACCACGTGCTGATGAGCAGAAAGAAAGACTGTGAGTTCGTTCAGATGTTTAAACTTCTAAAAATGATGGTGGTTATGGACACCAAAAAGAATCAAGAATTATCAAGAAATGCATTCTTTCACTATGTATTACTTTTATTTAATAACTTTTATATAAGTACTGCCTTTGTGTCAGGCACTCTTTTAAGGACAAGGATTAATTACTTAGGCCTCATTTCAACCCTATGAGCTAAGCACTTATAGATCATCATCATTTTATGGATCTAGAAACCGTGGCCCTCTAAGGAGGGTAAATAACTTACTTGAGGTCACTTAGCTTCCACATGGGACTCAAAGCCAGAGGGTCTGGCTCAAGTCCATAAAACTCTCCTAGATCCCAGCAGCGGGTCATAGATACACCATGTTTGGGCTTCTTTTTTAAAAAAATATTGACTATTTGGCTGTATTGGTTCTAGCTGCATCACGCAGATTCTTCATTGAGGTGTGTGGACTTCTCACCAGTTGCAAAATGCAGGCTCAAGAGCGTGCAGACTCAGGAGTTGTGTCATGAAGGCTTAGTTGCTCTGAGGCATGTGGGCTCTTAGTTCCTTGACCAGGGATTGAACCTGCATACCCTACATTGGAAGGCAAATTCTCAACCACTGGACCACCAGGGAAGTCCCATGCTTGGGCTTCCTGCCTTCATAAGGGTGACATTCAAGATGAACCAAGGCAGAAACCATCACAAAGTTGTAGTTATCCTCCAATTAAAAATAAAATAAAATTTAAAAAGATACATGTCAATGTATGCAAAAACCAATACAGTATTGTAAAGTAAAATAAAGTAAAAATAAAAATTTAAATAAAATAAAAAATAAAATAAAATTAACAAAAATACAAAACCAAGAAAAACAAAGAAGTTGTACCAAGGCAGGTCTTTGCTGTCCTTTTCAAGATTTGTCCCTGACATTGCTTCAGATCTGTGGCCCTCATGCCTGATCCTTTGACCTGGATTGTCTGCTGAGCATTTATGGCTTGTCTTTCCAGTTCTTGCCTATCTGCTGGATTAGATTACAAACCTTTCCTTATGCCCCAGTCTCCGGTACTTGGGGTCGTCTGTTCGCTTCTGCTCCCCTGGTGCCTCTGCTTTCTGAGAATAGTTGATTACTCATCCTCAGCTCTAGTATTCATTCACCTCTTGCACCTTCCTGCCCCTGATCCCTCATGATCTCGGGCCTCCAATACTGACCTGCAGATAGCATCACAACCACTGTCTGGGGGGCAACAGATAGTGAATGTTTGTTGAATGAATGCATGAGTGAATAAATGGCAAATAAACGAACATTGCCAAGTGCCGAGGCCCTACACCTGGTTTCCTATGGCACCCTCCCACTTGAGACAATCGTCCAAATGTATTAATCCCTGAAAGAAGTTGGAGCCAAGAGGCCATTACTTTGAGTAGAAAACAGAAGTTAAAAGTAGCTCTTCTTTTGAATCCCCAAATATGGTTTCAGCACAGAGGATCCAAACTCATTCCAGCTAGAAGGATTCCATCTTTAACATTTTTCTAAAAAGCATTGTGTAAACCCTTGTGGGGAAAAAATGCTGCCAAAATATATTAAAAGAAATGAACAAAATATAGGAAACTTATAATCACATAAAAAAGATATTTATCTGTGGCCAAAGTCTAGAATAGAATATGAAAAAATTAAAATGGCTTATTATTTAAAGTATTGGAATTTGGACTCTAATGAAATACCTACTAGTGGTTATCATTATTATTATTTGTGTGTATGCGTATTGAGAATAATAGGATATGAAAAGATTGTACCACCATCAAAGGGAACTTTGCACTACACTGTCAAATAATCCCAGCCTGTTTTTCAAAAGTAGGTTGATCCCTGATTAAATTGTCTTGATGATCGCCCAAGTCCTAACTTCACAATAAGCATGATGGGTGACCCCAAGACAATACAGTTCCACAGTTGGCTCAGAATAGCAGTTTAGGCTCAAAGTGTCCTTAGATGGCATGTGTATTTGACATTTAAAGGGTAGCTGATGCAGGAAGTTGGGGGGGGGGGGGGGGCGGGGTGACCCCTGCCAGGGTGGCCTCTTTCCAACAACTGTACCCCATGGAAGGGCAGTGAAAACCTTTTTGGTGAAAGGTTAACTAACCATCCCTCCTACAATTGTTAAATTTTGGGAAATTGTATTTTAGAAAGAGTGACCTCTGACCAGATCTTTAAAAATAACTATTTTATAAAGCTTACCTAAAGTGATGATTTTCAGTAAAACAAATTAAATCAGTATCTATTGATCAAGCATCTGCTATGTGTAAGTCTCTAGATAAATCCTGTGGAAAAGTTGGGAGTGAGGTGGATATCAAGATGAGGGAAACACAATCTGTCTCTCATAAAATATGATAAGGAAATGAACTTTTGGTTATTTATTAATATAGTCCATAAGATGTAATTTGGGCCATAATTTTACTTTTAGAAGAATAAAATAAAAATGTTTGCAAAGAGAATATTTATTTGATTAAATATTTTCACTGTAGGAAAATTTGAAAGATACAAAATGGTAGAAAACAACAATAAACTTTTAAATATTCCTAATCCTATCACAAAAAAAAATAATAAAGGGCAGCTGAGTCAACACTGAATCATGCTGTTACAAACTTATTAGAATGATTCCAATGGAAGAAAGATAAACCTATTTAAACAAAAATCCCAAGCTTATTCTAGTCAACTTAATGGCATGAATCCTATTCACATGAAAGTAATATTCAATGAGCAGAGTATGATACTATTCATTTTTGCTTAACGTTGTTCAACAAAAATGCTCAATAAATTTGATGGATAAATGATATAACAAATATGAATTTGCAATTATCTTTTTAACATGATATTTAATTGTGTTTTTACATCAGGAATAACCTCTTATTGTTATCTAGATAATAACAATATGGACTTTTACTTTATAGAAGGATAAATGTTTTTAACTTGTCTAGAAGAAGGTCTCAAGAAAGTAAGTTTAAGTATTTGATTCAAGAGTTTGATCTCAAGAAGTGCCAGTAGACAATAGGGGAGTAAGACAGTCAAAGAAGTTAATCCAGGGGCATTAATGAGTCATTTCCATTATGGGCAACTGGAGTTGGTGCCTAACATGGGAAAATACATCTCAGAATTGACCCACCTAAGGGGCCAGAACACTGGGATATCCATCAACTCCTATTCATCATTGGTTGGGGCTGCTCCTATAGGCACTAATATCTGCCCCACCTACCCTCATAGCCAGAGAAGTCTTTGGTAAAGATGCTCAGATGCTACTAGCAAAACTCTTCAACAGGAATGGTGGGTGTCAAGGTGATATGTCAGGGCACCAAGTGTATCTGCTACAAGCAAGTGTATTAAATAATTCACTACTACTTCTTTTAGTATCCACATCAGAAATGGCTCTTGCTTAATCTATAACCTCAGAATGGAATGCCATCATCTTCCTCTGTCAATTCCTATCATCATCGCTAGTGTGGCCCACCATGTAGTAGCTACTCAATATTTTTAAAATAAAAAGTGACATACCAGCCAAGGCCCAGTTCAAGACTCCCTTCATTCAAGAAATACTCTCTAATCTCCCCCTAGGTCTGAGGACATTTTACACTTCAGCTAAAGCTCTCAATCCACCCCTGGACATATATCCAGAGTAAACTATAATTTGGAAAGATACATACACCCCACTGTTCATGGTAACACTATTTACAATAGCCAAGACATGAAAGCAACCTAAATGTCCATTAACAGATGAATGGATAAAGATGATGTGGTACACACACACACACACACACACACACACACACACATACACACACACACAATGGAATACTACTCAATCATAAAAAAGAATGAATAAATGCCATTTGCAGCAACATGAATGGACCTAGACATTATCATACGAAGTGAAGTAAGTCCAACAGATAAAGACAAATATATGATACCAATTATATGTGGAATCTAAAACGTGATACAAGTGACTTACTCACGAAACAGAAAAGGACTCTCAAATGTAGATAACAAACCTATGGTTACCAAAGGGGAAAAGGTGGGGAGGGATAAACTAGGAGTTTTGGTAGGAGGGAGCTCTTATGTGCTTCATCTCTTCTTGCTAAGAGCACACTCTGTTTGTTTTGACCTTGCAGTCTATTTATCAGTTAATGGTCTGGACAGCACCTGCAAATGAAGTCAGCAGTTTTCTATTGTTATCTGTGACTAGGTGGGTAAGCCTAATTTTCAGGTGCAGTTTTAAGTGGCCTCTTGTTTCCATGCATCTGAGCCATTGCTGTCCGATCTCAACCATATCCCCATCTATAAACCAGTACTATTGTAGGGAAATCTCTGCTTATGCCAACTGATTCTGAGCCAGATAGGACACAGGGTTGTTATTTATGGTGCCCTCTCAAATTCCAAGCCATACGATGCAGAGACCCTAGGTCCCACATCAGATCTGGTGGGAATACTTTCATAGTCCAAGGCAGTCAGGGCTCTCATAGGTAATAAGCTCTGCTGAAGCTCACTTCACCTTAAAAAACTACAAACCAATCAGGAAACAAACCACCATGAGGGAAAGTCAGCATGGCCTGCAAATGGAAGAATCCATTCCCCTGATACCAAAGACAACGGAAAAATCTCAGCAAGGCATGTATACTCCTTTCATCTGAAGACTCACATTTCCTATAATGCCAGTCTGTTCTCCAAACCATAAGCAGATTGATATCAAAAACACAAATCAGGGGTTTCCCTGATGGTCCAGTGGATAAGAATCTGCTTTGGAATGTAAAAAACAAAGTGAAAGTCACTCAGTCATGTCCAGCTCTTTGAGGCCCCATGGCCTCTACAGTCTATGGATTTCTCCAGGCGAGAATACTGGAGTGGGTAGCTATTCCCTTCTCCAGGGGATCTTCCCAACCCAGGGATCAAACCCTGGTCTCCCACATTGCAGGCAGATTCTTTACCAGCTGAATTTCCAGAGAAGCCCAAGAATATTGGAGTGGGTAGCCTATCCCTTCTCCAGTGAATCTTCCTAACCAAAGAATCGAACTGGGGTCTCCTGCATTGCAGACAGATTCTTTACCAACTGAGCTACCATTTGATCTGTGGTCCTAAAGGGTCTCACATGCCACACAGCAACTAAATCTGTGCGCCACAACTACTGAAGCCCACGCGCCTCGAGCCCATGCAACAGGAAAAGTCACTGCAGTGATAAGCCCATGCACCACAGCTAGAGAGTAGCCCCTGCTCTCTCATTAGAAAAAGGCCACATGCTGCGACGAAGACCCACCCAGCCAAAAATAAAGTAAACAAATCTTTTTTTAAAAGAAGCAAAAGAAAAAAATTTCAGATGCGCTACCTCTGTTTAATTCCCTGTAATTGCTTGCAACTGCTCTTGGAATAAAAGTACATACCTTGAGACATCCTGTAGGTGTAGCTGCTACCTACCTCACCAGACTTCTTCAGTGCACTTGGCGCCTGCATTTCCCAACCACACCCACATGCCCTTCAGATTTTAGAACACATCATATTCCTCCCCCTCAGGGCCTCTGACCACCGTTACTTCAGCCTGGAATGCTGTTCTGGTCCTTCTAGTTACCAAGTTCCTTCCTACTTACTCTTTAGAACGCATCTCGATCATTAACTCCTCATGGAAGACTTCTCTGACCATCCTGCCTAAGTAAAATCTTACTATAGATTGTAGCATCATATCCCTCTTCTCTGCATTTGTCAGTTTTACTTTGCTGTGTTAATTTGATTAATGTTGGAATTCTCCAGCAAAGGTTAACTCCATTAGGTCAGAGCCTTGCTTTACGTCCTTTGCACATCTAATGCCTGACATAGTGTAGGTTGTCAATATAGTCTGTTGAGCAAATAAGTGTACTGGACACATTTTTTTTTGGCTGTTGTGAGTGTGGTCTGTTAACAGCTCACAGTTGACTTTCTTCACTGGAAAATTGCCTTTGAATGATACAAACCACATCAGTTAGGAGATTAACCCCCCAAGGGAAACCTGCAGAAAATGACTGAATGACTTGAGGGTGAATAAGTCTGGTGCCCTACAATGAAATACCACTTCATGTCTTCTGGGATGGTTATGATGAAAAAGATAAATAGTAACAAGTGTTGGCACAGATGGGGAGGAATTGGAACTCTCATACTTTGCTGGTGGGATTATAAAATGTTGTAGCCACTGTGGAAAAGAGTTTGGCAGTTTCTCAAAAAGTTAGCCATAGCCATACCAAATGATTCACCAATTCCGTTCCTATGATACACCCAAGAGAAAACAATTCAAACAGGAACTTATATATATACATTTATAGAAAAGTCTATATACATTTCACAAAAGTCAAAAGGTAGGAAAAACCCAAATGTCCATCAATTGATAAATGGATAAATAAAATGCAATATATCCATACAATGGAATATTATTCAGCCTTAAAAAAGAATGAGATACTGATCCATGCTACTGTGTGGAAAAAAGATCTTCACGACCCAGATAATCACGATGGTGTGATCACTTACCTAGAGCCAGACCTCCTGGAATGTGAAGTCAAGTAGGCCTTAGAAAGCATCACTACGAACCAAGCTAGTGGAGGTGATGGAATTCCAGTTAAGCTATTTCAAATCCTGAAAGATGATGCTGTGAAAATGCTGCACTCAATATGCCAGCACATTTGGGAAACTCAGCAGTGGCCACAGGACTGGAAAAGGTTAGTTTTCATTCCAATCCCAAAGAAAGGCAACGCCAAAGAATGCTCAAACTACCGCACAACTGCACTCATCTCACACACTAGTAAAGTAATGCTTAAAATTCTCCAAGCCAGGCTTCAGCAATATGTGAACCATGAACTTCCAGATATTCAAGCTGGTTTTAGAAAAGGCAGAGAAACCAGAGATCAAATTGCCAACATCTGCTGGATCATCAAAAAAGCAAGAGAGTTCCAGAAAAACATCTATTTCTGCTTTATGGACTATGCCAAAGCCTTTGACTGTATGGATCACAATAAACTGTGGAAAATTCTGAGAGAGATGAGCATACCAGACCACCTGACCTACCTCTTGAGAGATCTGTATGCAGGTCAGGAAGCAACAGTTAGAACTGGACATGGAACAACAGACTGGTTCCAAATAGGAAAAGGAGTGAGTCAAGGCTGTATATCGTCACCTTGCTTATTTAACTTATATGCAGAGTACATCATGAGAAACGCTGGGCTGGAAGAAGCACAAGCTGGAATCAAGATTGCCAGGAGAAATATCAATAACCTCAGATATGCAGATGACACCACCCTTATGGCCAAAAGTGAAGAAGAACTAAAGAGCCTCTTGAGGAAAGTGAAAGAGGAGAGTGAAAAATTTGGCTTAAAGCTCAACATTCAGAAAACGAAGATCATGGCATCTGGTCCCATCACTTCATGGCAAATAGATGGGGAAACAGTGGCTGACTTTATTTTTCTGGGCTCCAAAATCACTGCCTATGGTGATTGCAGCCATGAAATTAAAAGATGCTTACTCCTTGGAAGGAAGCTTATGACCAACCTAGATAGCATATTAAAAAGCAGAAACATTACCTTACCCACAAAGGTCCATCTAGTCAAGGCTATGGTTTTTCCAGTGGTCATGTATGGATGTGAGAGGTGGACTGTGAAGAAAGCCGAGCACCAAAGAACTGATGCTTTTGAACTGTGGTGTTGGAGAAGATTCTTGAGAATTCCTTGGACTGCAAGGAGATCCAACCAGTCCATTCTAAAGGAGATCAGTCCTGGGTTTTCTTTGGAAGGAATGATGCTGAAGCTGAAACTCCAATACTTCGGCCACCTCATGCAAGGAATTGACTCATTGGAAAAGACTCTGATGCTGGGAGGGATTGGGGGCAGGAGGAGAATGGGACGACAGAGGATGAGATGGCTGGATGGCATCACTGACTCGATGGACGTGAGTCTGAGTGAACTCTGGGAGTTAGTGATGGACAGGGAGGCCTGGCATGCTGCAATTCATGGGGTCGCAAAGAGTCGGACATGACTGAGCGACTGAACTGAACTGAACTGAAGTATCCTACATTTTAATTGCTATTTATCTTGTATCCAGCAACTTTTTTTTTAGTAAGTCAGAAAGAGTAACACTGCAAGGAGATCCAACCAGTCTATCCGAAAGGAGATCAGTCCTGGGTGTTCATTGGTAGGACTGATGTTGAAGCTGAAACTCCAATACTTTGGCCACTTTATGCAAACAGCTGACTCATTTGAAAAAGCCCTGATGCTGGGAAAGATAGAGGGCAGGAGGAGAAGGGTACGACAGAGGATGAGATGGTTGGATGGCATCACCGACTCAATGGACATGGGTTTGGTAAATTCTGGGAGTTGGTGATGGACAGGGAGGCCTGGTGTGCTGCGATTCATGGGGTGGCAAAGAGTCGGACACGACTGAGCAACTGAATTGAACTGTGTGGATGAACCTCAAAAGTGTAATTATTAAAATGAAAGAAGCCAGACACAAAGGGTTACATGTGGTATGATTCCATTTGTATGAAATATCCAGAATAACAAATCTATAGAGATAGGAATCATATTCCTGGTTTCCAGGGACTGTGAGGAGGGAGGAGCGAAAGTGATTACTAATGGGGACAGGATTTCCTTTTATGGTGAAGGGCAAGTTCTGGAGTTAGAAGATGGCCAAGGTTGCATAACACTGTGAATGTACTTAGTGCTACTCAACTGTCCACTTTAAAACAGTTAATATGGTACATTTTATGTTATAGGTATTTTACTACCATATAAAGAGAAGGTATAAGGATGCCTCTGTGGCATGAGGTGTGCTTTAGAATCTACCACAGATCAGGCCAACTTTAGACCTTACCTAGGACTACATCCTTGGCTAGCATTCTCCTCCCTATCCTGTCCTCTGTGCTTTGCAATTTTCACCTAAGACGACTTCCTCAGTAGATCAAGGGCAACTTTATTCCTGTGTCAGGCTCTGCTTCTGTAGAACTTGACTTAAACAATAAATGAACCAGTGATTAAAATGAATGTGTAAATAAACATTTTAAGTGCCTAAGCCCTTACAGCTAGGGGCTGGCATTCAAACCCACATGAGTTTGACTCCAAAGTCTACTCTCTTAACCTCTGTGCTGCCTTCTTTAATGAATTCATCAGAGAAAATCCCACTTTGTCAGGTCAGGACTGTGAGGCCAGATCACATTCCGTTTGGGACCACAGTTCTGCCTCTTTCATGCCTTCTTTGAATGTCTGCACCTCAGACTAAATAGGAAGCCTATATAAGTGGTTCTTTCCCTGCAACCTCAAGCCTTGACTAATTTGGAAAAATAATAACATGAAAACAACCCATCTCTCCAATCCTTCCACATAACAGAGAACTTACTGTGTGTGAAAAGCCAGCTGTCCAAGCTGACACTGCCCGAGTCTCCAAGCATATAGAAAGACTGCCTGAACTGATTTATCCTTATGAAGACATTAAAACCATTCCATCATTGAGCAGCTGAAATCCCCAATAGATCTCCATTTAAAGGCAAACTTGTAAATGCCTAAGTGTAGTCATAATAATAGTACTGAAATTTCTATTGAACATGTTCAGGGCAGTGAATTATTTATAGTCATCAGTTCAATTCAGTTCAGTCGCTCAGTCGTGTCCAACTTTTTGCGACCCCATGAATTGTAGCACACCAGGCCTCCCAGTCCATCACCAACTCCCATCATATTCAATGTTAAACATTCAGAACACAAATTCTAAGCTCTTAGAGTTTGGGAGAAGTTTATAGAAATAAATATTAACAGAGGTAAATTCTAATATGGTGAGAATTTACTCAAATAGTTCAGAAGCAATTTTTACTCTTTTCATTGATGGTGTCCAGACTGACAATTGAGAAAGAAGATGAATAATAATTTTCCAGTAAATGTGATTAGTTCAGTTCAGTTCAGTTCAGTCGCTCAGTCGTGTCCGACTCTTTGCGACCCCATGAATCGCAGCACGCCAGGCCTCCCTGTCCATCAACGTCTCCTGGAGTTCACTCAGACTCACATCCATCGAGTCCGTGATGCCATCCAGCCTTCTCATCCTGGGTCGTCCCTTTCTCCTCCTGCCCCCAATCCCTCCCAGCATCAGAGTCTTTTCCAATGAGTCAACTCTTCGCATGAGGTGGCCAAAGTACTGGAGCTTCAGCTTTAATGTGATTAGTAGCTATAAATAATCAGACATGTTCCAGTTTCTCATTCTCTAGTATAACTCAGAGAAGGCAATGGCACCCCACTCCAGTACTCTTGCCTGGAAAATCCCATGGACGGAGGAACCTGGTGGGCTGCAGTACATGGGGTCGCTAAGAGTCGGACACGACTGAGCGACTTCAGTTTCACTTTTCACTTTCATGGATTGGAGAAGGAAATGACAACCCACTCCAGTGTTCTTGCCTGGAGAATCCCAAGGACGGGGGAGCCTGGTGGGCTGCCGTCTATGGGGTCGCACAGAGTCGGACACGACTGAAGCGGCTTAGCAGCAGCAGCAGCAGCAGTAGCAGCTATGGCTATGTAACAAACAGCCACAAAATCTCAAAGGCACATAACAATAAGCTTTATTTCTCACTCATGTATTACATCTGTGGTTCTACCAGAGTTCAACTCATTTTGTCTAAACCTAGCTAGGCTTGGCTCCAAGTAGCAAATCAATATGCGCTCCATATTAATTACTCTCCGGGGACTAGCAGATTTCAAGCATGTTGTCCTGGTTGTGGCAGGATGAAAAAAGAGCAAACCCAAACAGATTGGCACATTTCAAACCTTGGTTGCATCCCATCTACCAATGTCCCACTGGCTAAAATAGATCCCATAATCAATTCAAATGATCAGGGGAAGATACAATCTGCCCATTATGAGGATAAATCAAGACTATAGATATAATATTCCATTCAGAAGGAAGAAGGAAATAGGATAGATAATTAAATCTGTCACAGAGGGTCTGAATCACCCAAAGAGTTCTATACCTTTTTCGGCAGACTCAGATATTAGGAAAAAAAAAAAAAAAAAACATTATTAGCAGGTATTTTTGCTTGCACAGGTCTGTTAATAATAGCGATTTCTCTACTACCCCTCCCCTCTCTCTCTATACTCAGAACGGACTGTTCCTACCTGTAGGAAAAAGTAGTAGGCCTAGAATTAGCCAATCAGAGTAACTCATCCTCTTGGCTACTCTGACTGGTTCAGAGATAGTCATGTGGCCTAAGACAAGCCAATAAAAGCCAAGCTTAGGACTTTCCGACTAGCTATCAAAAACAACAACAACAACAACGGCAACAAAAACCTCTTTATACATGTGCATAGCATGCTAAAGTTTGACAGTTATATCTATCATAGACAATCTTAGAAGGAGCCTTTCTTTTGTCATGCTGTGTCCAGTTTCCAATCTCTTTATCTATGTTAATGTCACTATCTGGGAGAAATTTCAGTTGGCCCCACCTGTCTGGGTTTTGCTTTAATTCCGTTTCATTGAGTGACTGCACTATTAAGTCTTGCCTCTTGAACTCAAAGCATCAGAAAATCATTTCAGAAACATCACCATATCCTAATATGTTTAAATGTCACTATTTTAAATGCAAGCCAGAGAGATTTTAAAATTCACTAAGACCAAAAAGGAAGTCCCAATAGCAAACAAAGTGCTGATATTATTAGTGTTCAAAAAATGTTGGATGTGAAATTAGAAATATGAGTAATATAATTTGCAAAGTGGATAAAAAGTTTGAATATTTTTCTATACTCTACTTTCCTGCTTCTCCAATTAATAGTGAATTTATTATCATTTCTACATGATGCTTTGGAATGCCAAGTCCTTCAGTCCTAAAACCTTGGGGAAGATAAACATTTTAGGTGATTAAAAAAACACACATTTAGAAAATGATGTTCTTGAAGGCCTGTGGGAAGAAAGTCACACCATTCTTTACAATTTCATTAGAGAAGATAAATAAATGTCTGTCAAGTTAACTTTGCTCAGTCTCATAAGTGGTAGGAAATGCAGCAACAAATGCAAATACCAAAGCATGATTTGTTTTCTTTCCGTCACTTGATGGGAAAGGTTTTGGTTTCAGCTATATGTCATGCAGTCTCCCATCAATGGTCTCAGTTTCTGGATCCAGCTAGCACAGTGTTCATCCCTAAGGCATCTGGATGTATGTAGTGAAGATGTGAGAGAAGAAAAGGAAGGAGGGCAGTGGTGATGACTCTCTACACTTAGCAGTGCCACTGCCTAACTATTGAGTGGGCCAAAAAGTTCATTCTGATCTTTCCATACAACTTCATGGAGAAACTTGGGGTTTTGGCCAACCCAATACATGTCCTCATGACTTGAACTTGAAGGTCCAATATCCAGAAATCACTCTAAAGCTGAACACTTGATCTCCAGCAACCAAGCTCATTACCTAGATACAGGTGATCTAAGTCAACATAAGCATGATTGCCACTGCTGGTTGTCTTATTTATTTCAGGAGTATTGCTATGTAATCTGTGCCATGCCATGTTAAGTGGCTTCAGTCATGTCTGACTCTTTGCAACTCTATGGACTGTAGCCTTCCAGGCTCCTCTGTCCATGGGATTTTCCAGGCAAGAATACTGGAGTAGGTTGCTATACTCTCCTACAGGGAATCTTCCCAACTTAGGGATAGAACCTATGTTTCTTATGTTTCTTGCATTGGCAGGAGGGTTTTTTACTACTAGTGCCACCTGGGAAGCCCATTGCTATAGAATAAACTACCCCAAAGTTTAGTGGCTTGAAATCAGAAATTATTGCTCATGCTTAGAAGTCAGCTGATTGAGGCTATGGGACTGCAAGTTGTTCTGCCTCAAAGCATCACCAGGCACGTTATTCTCATGGCTTTAGCAGAGGCGAAAGGAAGAAAATAGAAACAATGAGTACTCTTAAAGGACTTCACACACTATCTTTTCTATCTTGTTTTATTGTCCAAACTAAGAAAAGAAGTCACATAACCAAACCAAGAGCCAAAGTTGGGGAAGTACTGTCTCTTTTGTTGAAAGAACTTCAAAGTCACAGAGCAAAGAGTGTGCGAAGAGGGAAAGGCAAAGAATCAGAGTTATTAATTCCATCTACCACATATATACTATTTTATTTATTTATTTATATGTTTAGTTGTTCATTCATTCATTCATGGAATAAATATTTACTGAACACAAATCACGTATTGAACACAGAGAATCCAAAAGCCTAACACGGAGAATATCCCTGTCTTCATAGAGCTTGCATTTTCATTAAAAGGACAAATAGCAGGGACTCCCCAGGTCATCCAGTGGCTAAGAAGACTCCACCGTCCCAATTCAGGGGGCCCAGATTTGATCCCTGGTTGGGGAATTAGATCCCACATGCCCCAACTTTAAAAAAAGATCCTACATGCCTCAAGACTTGTCACAGTCAAGTAAATAAATTAAGTAAATTTTGAAAATATTTTTTAAAGAAGTAACAACAAGCAAATGATTAAAACAATGCAATATTGTTATAAATACTGTGAAGGACATGAAGAACACTGATAGGGAATGATGGCATAATGGAAGAGAGAGCGAGGCTAATTTAGAAAGAGTAGTCAAGGAAGCACATCCTCCTCCATTTATCTGCTCGATTTACACTTGTGATAGAAAATCAGCCTTCAATGCCTGCTGTACACCACTCTACTGGATGCCAGTCCTGAAATATTCTGATGATTCCAAGAGAATTAAAATAGCAAAAGAATTATTTGATGCCTTACATTTTACCATGTATTATCCCAGCTATTGCATCATTCGAGTCTCACAACAATTCTTGGCAATAAGTTCCATAAGAATTAGATAGCAAAACATGGGTCATCTAGGACACTGTGATGCACTGAAGTGAAAGTTGTCCCAAGGACACAGAAATATATGCTCCAGGAGAAAAGGAAGCCTGTAAGAATGACTTAAGGGATAAAGGTTGAGGGGATTTTTGCAGATGGGGCAAGAGGTCTGAAAAATACTGCCGCAAACACATGGTTGTGGACATCTAGCTGCCCCTCCCACTGAAAGGATTCTGAGAGTACAAGCTCATATGTAGAAAGGATGGAAGAAAGATTTGCAGGCTTCATATATCAGCTTTTAATATCAAATTTTATGTTTTCCTTAAATCATATTGTTAGAGGAAGCAAAGTGACTGAAATCGCCCACCCTGGCCAGGCACCATAGTAACCATTTTCATGAGTTGTTTTACGACAGGAGGTCCTGGTAAGGAACACAGAACTAATAGGCCACCACCAACTGGAAGAGTTCAGGAAAGGTCAAAAGGAGACACCACATATCCGACCACCTCCCAGAATCCTTCTCTCTGGCATCCATCTTGGCTGAACAAGGCCAGAATGATTGGCTAAAGACAACCCAGAAACTAATCCCATCACCATACAACCCAAGACTGCAAGCTGTGTGGCAGAGCTGTTCTCCTGGGTTCCCTTACCCTACTGCTCTCCACCTGGACACCCCTTCCCAATAAAACATCTTGCTTTGTCAGCACATGTGTCTCCTCAGACAATTTATTTCCTAGTGTTAGAAAAGAGCCCAGTTTCTGGCCCTGGAAGGGGTCCCCTTTCCTGCAACAATATTGTAGTAATACAATTCTGTTTTCTTTGCACATAAGATGTGTGCAAAGGAAAGATAACTACCTCATTTACCAGAAACTCTTGTTTAATGAACAAAGCAATGAAGATAGAAATATATCATTTTTAATTGTAGTTGATTTAAAATGTGTTAGCTTCAAATGTACAGCAAAGTGATTCAGTTTGATATATGTGTGTTTGTGTGTATTTTTTTCTTTTTCAGATTCTTTTCCATTATAGATTGCTACAAGATATGAATATAATTTCCTGTGCTATACAGTAGGTCCTCATTGTTTATTTATTTAACATAAAGCAGTGTGTATCTGTTAATCCCAAACTCTCATGTATCCACGCCCACCCCTCCTCCCCCCAATATATCTTTTTCTTTCCAGGTTAAGTAATAGAGGCTCATAGAACTGAAATGAGAGACTCAAGATCACTCAGACCATGGACCATGAGACCCGTGCCTCTTCCATCATGTTCATCATTCCAAGAGATCTTAACTGGGGTATCACTGCAGTTTACATTTGAGGCTGAATATCCATTTGTTTTAAAATCAGATGTAGTTCCCCACCCTACCCTGGGGAACTTTATGCGGGCTTCATTATTGCATGTTTAACATATTTAAATTACATTCCCTTTTCTTCTTTGCCTTCTAAGAAGAGTAGGCAGAATTCAACTAGTATTGACTTTTACTAAGACAAATTCTAGATTTATTGACCTGAGAAATAAATACTAATAGAGGTTAAATTGGGGTCAACTTTAACTCCGAAAGATGATAAATCTTGATATTTTCCCCACGGTTGGTTAGTCAACGTGTTCTGTGCCATTCGCACACGCCCATCATCAGGTTCTCCTGAGGAAGAAGTAAGCTTGCGAGACGAATGCAAGAGGAACGATATCTCCTGCATCAGTACTCCATCTTATAAGGAGCTTAGGACGTGCACATTTCATTTTAACCTGGCTAGTTACTGGTTATTACCAGGTTTTTGCCATTACCCAAGTCAAATCTTGTCTAAAACCATAAGGATCTCCTTCAGTATTTCAGCAATCAATTTTAAGGTCTTGTTTACACACACACACACACACAAACACACACACACACTTCTCATCTTCTCCAGACCACCTACCACAGTGAGAGAAAATATAGAACGTATACAGGTAATCAGAGGAGTTTACTGAAGGAAGGAATTTCAGCTTGCTCATTTTTTAAAATTCTGAAGACAAAATTCTTCCTACTTATCCACTCTGTCCACCTGTTTTTGCATTATTATTAAGAGCACAGTGATAGATATTTCATTCAACAAATACTGACTGAGGGATATTTATTTTGAAAACTCTGTATGTATTAACTTGGGCTTCCCCGGTGGCTTGTGTGGTGAAGAATCCACCTGTAATGCAGGAGATATAAGAGACGTAGGTTCGATCCCTGAGTCATGAAGATCCCCTGGAGAAGAGCATGGCCACTCACTCCAGTATTCTTGCCTGGAGACTCCCATGGACAGAGGAGTTTGGCACGTCGCAGTCCATAGGGTCACAAAGGGTTGGGCACAACTGAAGTGACTTAACAAGCATGCACTTGTATCAACTCATTTATTGCTCACAACCATCCCCAAGAGGTAGGCACAATTATTATGCTGCATCTTATCCATCAGGCTTCCCAAGTGGAGCTAGTGGTAAAGTATCCACCTGCCAGTGCAGGAGATGCAAGAGACATGGGTTCAATCCCTGGATTGGGAAGATCCCCTGGAGAAGAAAGTGGCAACCCACTCCAGTATTCTTGCCTGGAAAATCCCATGGACAAGAGGAGCCTGGTAGGTTATGTCAAGGACCTGCAAAGAGACAAGCGTGAGTGAGAGACTGAGCACACACATCTTATGCATCAGCTGAAGAAACTGAAGCATGAAGAAGTCAAATAACTTGTCCAGGATCACACAGCCAAGATCTAAAACCTGGCAGTTAGGTTTCAAATCTGTGTTGGCTCCAATCACTTCCCACAGTATATCTTACAATGCTAGGAACTGAGAGCACAGCAATAAATGAGACATTCAGAGTATGTGCGCTTATATTTTTACGTGTACTTTTATGCATTAAAAAATGATGAGAAATTTGTATAAAACTCAATAGAGGTAGAGATATATATAGAGAGAAAGCTTTTATCTCTGGGCAATATGAATTTAGGTATTTTTCTTTTTCTTCATCCTTATTTCCTCCTGCTGCTGCTGCTGCTAAGTCGCTTCAGTCGTGTCCAACTCTGTGCGACCCCATAGACGTAAGCCCACCAGGCTCTCCCATCCCTGGGATTCTCCAGGCAAGAACACTGGAGTGGGTTGCCGTTTCCTTCTCCAATGCAGGGAAGGGAAAAGTGAAAGTGAAGTCGTTCAGTCATGTCCGACTCTTAGCAACCCCATGGACTACAGCTTACCAGGCTCCTCCATCCATGGAATTTTTTAGGCAAGAGTACTGGAGTGGGGTGCCATTGCCTTCTCCCCCTTATTTCCTACACCTCCCATAATTTTGTTTATAAGTTAATATAAACAGGAGACATGTTGTTCAGGAGACATGGAAATAAGTTAGGAAGGAAAATGCTTTGCAGTTTAAATTGCCATTATGTCCAAGAGGTGTAGCTGAGCTACAGATGTCCAAGGACATGTAAGAAATGATGCTTTATTTAGAATGAATTTAAAGCCAAAGCAGAAGGTTTCTAGGACAAATTTCCATTATCAATTAGTAACATCTCTGAATAAGTTAGGAATGTATTCAGCTGCAAGTAACAGAAAACCCGACCCAACAGTAGTTTAGACAGAAGATTGTTTATCTATCATCTCTCTATTTATTTGTATTTCCATAACCAGAGGTCTAGGGGTAGGTAACAATTTGTGTGTTGATTTAGAGGCTAAACCATATTGCCCACATTGGTCTCAGGAAATGCATTTTTTCTATCGTTTACATGTTAGCTTTTAGTTCTCATGCTTGTCATCTCATAGGTCACAAGTTGGCTGTCTTGGCTCTTCACATCATGGGACATCAATAACATCAACATATGGCATTGACAGTTTGTGTAGTTTTTTAGTCTTAACTACATGCATGAATGCATTCTAGTGAATACATACTGATATTTACATTCATCTGATATACAATATGACTATGTATTATTTTATATACTCAATTGTGAATCCCTATTCAAGTCTTTACCCCATTTTATGTTTTATTGGGTTCTGTTTTTCTTATTGATATGTGGGTGTTCTTGAGAGATCCTCTGTTGAATACAATTTTCCCCTGCCTATTCACAGTACACACACAAAAGGCATAAAGAAATGTATATGTACTTATGTATATGTTATTGTATACTTATCCAAACACATTACCTCATTTCACTTAGGATCTAGCAAAAAGTTTACATATTGATAAACATCTAGCTTTTTTCAATTAACATGTGCAATGCAGGAAACATTGCTCATGTTTGCTTTGAATTGTTAATGCTTAGAGTTTGTGATATATTTAAGAGGAATGAAACTAACCTAAGGAGTTCTTTAATTTATTATGAAATGATATTGGTATCTTTAACCATAAAAAGTCATGCGGGATTTGCCCCAGTCTCATATTTGGAATGATGCTTGACTCCAAGGATAACTCCCTCAGTGGGAGGAAATGATATTCTACCAACTGAAACTTCCATTATGTTACTGCTGATGTTTTGGAGATTAAAATCAGAGACAACTTAAGTAAGAGGGTGAGATTTCTTCTTCCATCTCTAATAATTTGAGGCTTTGAAGTTAAGTGTAGTTGAATAGAAGATCTATGTGTGGTTGCTTTAGCACTTAGCCATAAATGGTAAGTATTAGTGAAGATATGTCCACTAAAAGGGGTTGGATCTCTTTGTTTATTTCAAGCCCATTTGTCTTCTAAATAGACACATTGGTACATTGCATATACCCATCATCAGTCTGTGGATTATAAACGTGATGCTTAAAAAATTGTGTATCCTGTAAGATAATAATAATACAACTTTATTTCCCTGCCTTTCTATCAGATTCACTGACACTACAATAAATTCCTATTTGGAGAGGGAATCCAAACAACCACAAATCTTGAGTAATCTGAGTTTAAATAGGAATAGGGGAATGTTTTCTCCAACAATATGCAAAAGAAGGCTTCTAAGGCTATTTTTTAAATAGCCTTCAGAATCATTAAAGGAAGCTCACAGTGTGTTTTCAAGACAGCTTTATTATGCATGTTTTATGAATTTTCTTTTTGTTTTGAAAAGTGATTGTTTATAATATAAATCAAGTGTATATAAAATGTATATAAATCTTTCAGTTTACCAAAATATTTACAGCTATTTCCTGGGCATCTACCATATGATCAGAATTATGCTGGACAGAGGAAAGAATACAGGAAAAGTATATTTAAGGAGAGGGATGGCATTAGCATTCTTCGAACAGTTGGAGGACAAAATGCTGAGATTTGTGACATAGACTCCAAATGTGATAGGAGTTCAACAAAGAGAACTTTTGATGAAGCAACTGGAGAAGCTGGGACTTCATCTGAGTCTTAACTCTGAGATGAATTTGAGATGAAAAAGTGGAAAAAAAAAATAAACCACATGGAAAGACCCTAAATTAAGTGCCTTAAAGATGACAGAAATTTATTCTCTCACATAAAAGTCTTCAGAACAATGAATTATCTGACAAGGAAATCAAGACAATCCCATTTACAATGTCATCATGAAGAACAAAATGCTCAGAGATAAATTTAACCAAGGTGACAAACATGTATATTGAACACATAGCACCTATGAGAAAGATTACAGCAGACACAAATAAATGGAAAGACATCTCATGCTTATGAATTAGTGACTAGTATTGCTTAAGTGGCCATATTACTACTAAGTTATCTATAAATTCAGTGAAATCCCTCTGAAAATCTCAGTGATATTTTCCACAGAGATAGAATAAAAAAGAAAAAAATCCTAAGATTCATTTGGAACCACAATAGATCCTGAATAGTTAAAACAATTTCAAGCAAGAACAAAACTGGAAGCATTACACATCCTGATTTTGAAATATATTACAAAGCTACAGTAATAAAAGCAGTATGATAGAGGCATAAAAACAGACATATGGACCAGTGGAGAATGGAAACCCTGGAAATAAATCCACACATATATGGTCAACTGAACTTCCTCAAGTATGCCAAAAATATGCAATGGAAAAAAGGATAGTCTCTTCAATAAATAGTATTGGAAAAGCTGGATATCCATAAGTAAAGAATGAAATTTAACCTTTCTCACATACTATACACAAAAATCAAAATAAAGAGTTAAGTGTAAGACCTGAAACTATAAAACTCCTAGAACAAAACATAGGAAGAAAGGTTCCTGATATTAGCTTCAGCAATGATTTCTTGTCTACAACACCATAAACCCAAGTAAGAAAAACAAAAATAAGTGGGATTACATCAAACTAAAATGTATCTACAAAGCAAAGGAAAAATCAACAAAATGGAATTACAAATTATGATATAGAAGAAAACACAAGCAATATATCCAATAAAATATATAAGGAACTCTGATAACCCAATAGCATAAAACAAATAACCCAACTAAAAAATGAGCAGAAGAACTAAATAGGCATTTCTCCAAATAAGATATAAAAATGGCCAACAGACATATCACTAATTGTTAAGGCAAAGTAAATCAAAACCAGAATGAAATATCATGTCATATCTGTTAGGATGGCTTTTAAAAAAAAAAGATAAATATTAGTGACACTATGGAATAAAGGACACCCTGTACACTGTTGGTGAGAATGTAAATTGGTGCAGCCACTATGGAAAACAATAGGAAGTTTCCTTCAAAAATTAAAAACAAAACTATCATATGATCCAGCAATCCCACTTCTGGTTAAATGTCCAAAGAAATTAAAATCAGAATCTCAAAGAGACATCTGTACTCACATATTCACTATAGCATTGTTCATAATAGCCAAGATATAAAAAAATCTACATGTCCATCAACAAATGAATAAAGCAAATGTGGTATATACAAATAATGGAATATTATTTAGCCTTAAAAAAAAGAAGGAAATTCTGCCATTTGTGACAACATGGATGAATCCAAGGGACATTTACTAAATGAAATAAACTTGACAAGAAGGACAAATATTATATGAGCCTGCTTATATGACTAATCTAAAATAGTCTAAATCTATTTAGACTATTAAATCTAAATTAATCTTAATTAATTAATTAATGTAAATTTAAATTAGTCTAAATCTAATAGACTATAATCTAAAATAGTCAGACTCAGAGAAACAGAGTTGAACAGTGGTTGCCAGAGGTTGCAGGGAGGGGGAAACAGGAAGGTAATAGATGAAAGATTCAAAGTTTCAGCTTTATGAGATGAGTAAGTCCTAGAGACCTACTGTGTTTTCTGTATCATATACTTTAAAATTTGCTGACAGGACAGATGTACTGAATGTCCTTATCACAGCATAATAACAAAAATAATAAATAAGCAAATGGTGTGAGACTTTTTTCCAGTGGTCATGTATGGATGTGAGACTTGGACTATAAAGAAAGCTGAGCACAGAAGAATTGATGCTTTTGAACTGTGGTGTTGGAGAAGACTCTTGAGAATCCCTTGGACTGCAAGGAGATCCAACCAGTCCATCCTGAAGACAATCAGTCCTGAATATTCATTGGAAGGACTGATGTTGAAGCTGAAACTCCAGTACTTTGGCCACCTGATGCAAAGAGCTGACTCATTTGAAAAGACCCTGAGGCTGGGAAAGATTGAAGGCAGGAGGAGAAGGGGACAACAGAGGATGAGATGGTTGGACGGCATCACCGACTCAATGGGCATGAGCTTGAGTGAACTCTGGGAGTTGGTGATGGACAGGGAGGCCTGGTGTGCTGCAGTTCATGGGGTCACAAAAAGTCAGACACGACTGAGTGATTAAGCTGAACTGAACTGTGAAACTTTTGGAGGTGAGAGATTGGTTTATGCCAAAGGTTGTGGTGATAATTTCATGGCTATATACGTAGCTTCAAACTCTTCAGGTTGTATATACATCAGTATTCCCAACCTTTGTTGACACCAGTGACTGATTTCATGGTAAAGTCAACTTTACCATGGACCAGAGGTCAGGGGAATGGTTTCGGGATGATTCAAGGACATCACATTTATTGTGTATTGTATTCCTAATCTAATGCCACCACTGATCTGACAGAAGGTACGTGCATGGCCGAGAGATTGGGGACCCCTAGTGCACAGCAATTATGCACAGATTTTTGTGGGTCAAAAAAAAATTTTAATAGAAAAGTAGAGCCATTCATTGCAAAAAAGCAAAAAAGTATTTTTAATAACAGATCTATAAATCTTCATCCTCAAATGTACATTTTATGAAATATAAATATACATGAAGTCTATCCAGAGAAAATTTAGTCTCCTAACTGACAGAGAGGCTGCAAGCAGAAAAACATACTGGATTTTGAAAGCTTAGCATGAGGAAAAGGTAAACTATCTGATTAAAAAGTTTTAAATACATATTATATGTTGAAAAGTGAGTGCTTGAATATATGTGGTTAAACAAAATAGGCTATTAAAATCTTTTAATACCCTCAGGAGATCTCCATAACATGGGCGAGTAGGTTCCATACAGTCATTCAGAGGCCCAGGTTTCTGCCACCTCATTGCTCTGCCACACCCTAGGTGCAAAGCTTCTTCAAGCGTAGTCCCTGGGAACTTATAGGGGTGAGTCAGAAACTGTAGTTGGTGAGTCTAGCAGTTTCAGAGCTGAGACTTCAGAACACACCACCCTTTAAGCTGGAGATAGAAGAAAAGAACTGGTATTTCCTATGGGGCTATGTGAGGCAGTGGAAGAGGCAGACTTTGAAAGCTAGAGTTGAAATTTCAACTCTGCCATTACACAGTCTGTAAAAACCATTGGCATAGTTTTATTGTCAAGTTGCTAGTCTCACCTCATATTTCAATTTATTTTTCACTTTAAGTAAGTAGTACAAGGTTAAACACATCATAAGAGCAAAACAAAGAGAGGCCATTCTCATTTAATACCCACTAAAGGCCAGCCACTCTTACTAGAGGTCTTACATCTTTTTCCCAATAAATCTTAGCAATGATGCCCCAATGATGATATGATTGTATCTGTTTTACGAATAATAAACCCAAAGCTCAGAGGTTAAGTATCTTGTCCAATATCACAGTGTAAGAGCAGGAATAAAATCTAGATTTGTCATGCTACAAATTGTATGCTTTTCCCATTATAGTTTCACTTTAGTGTTGTGTTTTGAAATTAATGCCTATAACTGAGTCATGCAAACACCCTGGGCCTTTTTCAGCTTTTGACCAACCACTGAACAAAGTGACTGAACTCTTTCCTCAAGGATACTTTCAAAGGACTTGGGGGTCTAGATTCTCTAACCCAGCTACTTCACTGTAAGCAGAGGTTCCTGGTGATGCCATCTGCCTCCTGTTCCCAGGAAGAGCTGAACATTTAAGCCATAGTATTTCTCAGAAGATGACCCACTCCAAGTCCCCTGAGCTTACCAAATTTCACTGAGTTTTGACTTCTCAAAAGTAAATTCAAATAAAACTCATATGTCACCAATTATGAACTAAATTCAGATCTGCACCTCATGCTAAGCCAAGGCCAACTTTTTTATATTCCTTTAGCTTTACACGAAATTCCAAATAATCTTGTAAGTAAAATGATACCTTTTTCATAAGTATCAGCTTTACACTTAGACCAGAAAACTCACACAAACTTGTCCCTCTTGTTGGAAAACTCATGGAAATCTCCATATTAACATGTGCTATTTTTGTTTTAATCCCAGTCCCTAGTGTATTGGATAATATTCAGTAGTCACAGCTGAATACAGGGTGTTGTTCCCTTTTACTAGCTGTCAGCAGTGATTGTATCACTAAACTTTCCTTGATGTGATCCCAGCCCAGTCCTTGCCTTTGCTCATTTAGACAACCAGTCGTTTTCAGGGAAAAAATGAATAGTTACCCAGGCTGAGGATGGCTTGAATTGAGCAAAGAATCATGGAGGGGAGAGAGGGAGTCTTGATTGTTTCTCTTTTAAAAAAATTTTATTGGAGTATAGTTGTGTTACTTTCTACTGAATACCAAAATGAACCAGCTATATTCACATATATCCCATCTTCTTTTATTTCCTTCTCATTTAGGCCACCACAGAGCATTGAATAGATTCAAATATATTTTTTTCATATTCATTTTCATTATCACAGGATATTGAATATAGTTCCCTTTGGTTTTTTTGTCCAGTCTATATGTAATAGCTTATATCTGCTAACCCAGAACTCACAGTCCATCCCTTACCCACACCCCACTAACCACTTTGGTATCTAAACTAATAATTTTATTCCAACATTATTTTTCCAGTTCCTATAAACACTCAGTTTCTCAAATGCTCTTTGAGCTAGCTCTTTGGTGTCTTATTGGTGATATAACTGAAAGTGTTAGTCACTCAGTCATGTCCAAGTCTTTATGACCCCATGGACAGTAGCCCCCCAGGTTCCTCTGTCCATAGAATTCTCTAGGCAAGAAAACAGGAGTGGGTAGCCATTCCCTTCTCCAGGGGATCTTCCCAACCCAGGGATTAGACCCAGGTTTGATTGCATGTAGATTCTTTACTGTCTGAGCCCCCAGGGAAGCCCCAGTTACTTCATTAGGGAGATAAATAAATCTTCGCATTTGCTCATTTTGTATTTGTAAATTTTTACCACAACTTTTAAAAAATTACATTTTGACCGACCCCATAGAAATAAAGGGAATTGTTTCACAGAAAGACCAGGGGCCGTGGTGCAGAGGTGAAGCTACTTAGATAGATAGTGGTCTGACCATATATAGGGCCTTGTCTTTAACCCAAGCATAGAATTTATTGAAGTATTCACTGTGTACCTGTGTGTACATGTTGTGTGGGCATGGGGCATGTTGATGGTTCGCATATTTCACCCACAGTGTAGAGAACAGATTGGAGGGGTCCAGAATGGAGGTGATGCTATCAGAAGGCTAGTGCAGTGGCCCAGGCAAGATATGATGGCAACTTGATAAAGGCTGCAGGATGAAAAAAACGATCATATCTGAGAAGTTTTTAAGGCTCTGTTTCTGGAGGTTGCATGAGAGAGAGACTGCCAAGGACCCTTGACCATTCATTCCACCTAGTTGAGCTTAGTGATCCAAACATGTTTTGATTGATTTACCACATGAAGTCAACATCACAGGAGATTAAATCACTTCAAGTCCTATGGACAGCTCATTCCTTCTTTTTAAATCTATGTACACATAGGAATGGGAGTCATGTCATATTCAGAAGGCTTCTTAATAAGCAGAAGAGGAGAACTTTTATGAATGTAACCTGCACTTGCATCAGATAAAGACTTCCATAGTTTTTCAGTTTGCAGTAATGATTGTCATTCCAGAGGAATGGAAAAGTCAAAATACTCAAACTTTAATTCTCCAGCATCTGTTTGTCTCCATGGTACCAGATTATACCTGAGAACTCTCCCATCCAAGCACTCACTGCTGATCAACCTTGTAGGAGTAACATCGTCTTTCTTTAGAGGTGTTAGCATCCTCTTCAAGTTACTATCTCATTCTGTTGTTCTGGAAGCTTCATTTCATCACTTTCAGTTGACTTTGTCTATCTCTGCTTTGATTTTAGAAGGCAGACTTCTGAAAGCCTTACTTCTAAAGGCTCTTACTTTCTTCATTTCCAGATCCTTGGGGCTACATAACTGTGATCCCCAAGTCCTACATCATTTATGTTTAAGACTGTTCAAACTTACATTGCCATCAGATCACGCTATGCACTCCATGCCTAATATCCTTAGCAAATTATGGATGCCTCTAGTAGATAAAGCATATTTTAATGAATGAAGAGGTTAGTATTTCATAAACCCAAGAAAAGTGTAAACTGACTTCCACTATCAACAGTTTAAAATCAATTTGGAGGCATTTGGAAAGCATTTTAAAGAGCAACTAGACATCAATAAAATTTAATTAATTGGTTCTATGGATGCACATGTAAATTGGGTGTTAATTACGCTAGCAATGCTCTTCCATTAAAAATTAAGCTCATGATTAGTAACCAAGAAAAACAAGCCGTCATTCTATACACAAGTCTCATTCCCTTGTATTTAAACCCAACCTTTTGGTAATTAAATCATAACTCTACATTTACTCAGATGAATCTGAGCCCTGATGGATGACTGGCAAGTTAGCCAAGTGATCTTCCCGTGGCTGTTCCATAAACACAATTGATAACTGCAGAGATAAGTTATATGCAGTTGAGCTGCCCTTTAAAACAGAATTATTGAATTATTGAAAGTTCTTTCCTATCTAATTGACACCAAACAAAGGAACAGTTGACAACTGCAAGAGGTATAGTGAAGATTAGTGATCATTTCAGAGCTGATGACATTTGAAGATTGAAGGCTCGGAATAAGAGGTTACAAGCTGGAGAATCTGTCTTTTCCATAACCATAGCCCATCTCTTCTCCCCCACACCCCAAGATGAAGTTCTTGCATTTGGAAATAAAAATGCAGTGCCTTTCTTTTTTTTTTTAAAGATGTCCTGTAGATAGGCTAGCACCATTTGGGGTTTCCCAATTTATCTTTCTTTTCTTTGATTTTTGTTGTTATTTGGTCATGCCAGTCAGCTTAGTTCTGAACCAAGAATTAAACTCAGACTGTGGCAGTAAAAATAACATGTCCTAACCACTGGACTGCCAGGGAATTCCCTCCCCAATTTATTATTTTCGACTCCTTGGTAGTTAAAATCTAATCTAGATGCAGAGCTAGGATAAACTCCAACTGGGCTTTCCCAATTGACAAAGAGTTGGAACTACATTTCAGAATTAGAAATGGAATAAAATACTTGAAACACTTGACCCGCAACACTTGGTGTTTCTTTTTCCCAATAGATTTTTCCAAGGGAAAAATATGCTTCTGATTCATCTTCTCAAGAACCATCAAGGTACTGTTTTATTAGAGCTGTATGATGGGGCATTTTGTCTATCTCAATGAGCCCTTTGATGTCCCTTTTCTTTTTTTTTTTGAATTTTAATTTTTACTTTATTTTGCTTTACAATACTGTATTGGTTTTGCCATACATTGACATGAATCCGCCACGGGTGTACATGAGTTCCCAATCCTGAACCCCCCTCCCACCTCCCACCCCATATCATCTCTCTAGATCATCCCCATGCACCAGCCCCAGGCATCCTGTATCCTGTATTGAACATAGACTGGCGATTCATTTCTTACATGATAGTATACATGTGTCAATGCCATTCTCCCAAATCATCCCACCCTCTCCCTCTCCCACAGAGTCCAAAAGTCCGTTCTATACATCTGTGTCTCTTTTGCTGTCTCGCATACAGGGTTATCATTACCATCTTTCTACATTCCATATATATGTGTTAGTATACTGTATTGGTGTTTTTCTTTCTGGCTTACTTCACTCTGTATAATTGGCTCCAGTTTCATCCATCTCATTAGAACTAATTAAAATGTATTCTTTTTAATGGCTGAGTAGTACTCTATTGTGTATATGTACCACAGCTTTCTTATCCATTCATCTGCTGATGGACATCTAGGTTGTTTCCATGTCCTGGCTGTTATAAACAGTGCTGTGATGAACATTGGGGTACACGTGTCTCTTTCAATTCTGGTTTCTTCAGTGTGTATGCCCAGCAGTGGGATTGCTGGGTCATAAGGCAGATCTATTTGCAATTTTTTAAGGAATCTCCACACTGTTCTCCATAGTGGCTGTACTAGTTTGCATTCCCACCAACAATGTAAGAGGGTTCCCTTTTCTCCACACCCTCTCCAGCATTTATTGCTTATAGACTTTGGGATAGCAGCCATTCTGACTGGTGTGAAATGGTACCTCATTGTGGTTTTGATGATGTCCCTTTTCTTAGTTGTGGAAAATTATGACTAAGACAAGCCAAAGATATGCCCTCTCTTTCCCCACACCCAACAAAGAAAAAAAAAAAATGGAGATACTTCCAAGACACAGAAGTTAAGGAAACTGTTTAGGAGTTTGCTTGCCTGACTAAATTACATTGCCTTGTATATAAAGGAGACATCAGAAAAGTTTTAGCAATGGGATGCCACTTTAGATTGCTATTGAAGAGGAGGTTCTCATTTTCATCTGAGGCTGGCCTTTTCAGTCTGTTTCTCTTTTCCAAAATGCTGTGATGGAAGGTCAGATAATGGAAGAGAGAGTCACATGCAGAGGAAAATGTTTAAGGAAAAAAGAGTTGCATTTGGATGACTTTGAACTTCTGCTTCTCACTCTATTTTATTTCTATAGGCTTTAATGAGACCCAGCAACATTTTTTTTCTAGGACTGGACAGATCCTGGAGGCCATCAGATTTGAAAGCTGACCTTCATTTAATTATATAATATGGGTAGAATCCTATTTATGCTTCTGGGTAAAAACGTATGTTTGAGTATGTACATGTGTATGTGTTACCATGTGGACATGCTGTCAATCATCACATTTGGAGAGGAAAAAACATACCACCACCTGTCTTTGTTAGGACATCTATCACAGAATTAGCTTGGACACACTTTCTTCCGCTGCTCAGGCAATTTCTGTTGACTCATTGCCTGTAGAAATGTGCAAGAGTCAGAGTAGAAGATTTATATAACTGTTGGTCTATCTGGAGATATAATGACTACTTGTTGTCACCTTCTTTCAATCCAAGTTTCTTCTATGAGCACCTCCTTTGTGATTGGTTTCGTGCTGACTCCTAAGATGAGTGAGCAGCCTGAAAAACTGGTTTCATCTTCAAGCAGCAAGGAGGAGTGAAAGTGGGAGGGAGGGGATATATTCATACATATAGGTGGCGCTAGTGGTAAAGAAACTACCTGCCAAGCAGGAGACACAAGAGTCTTAGGTTCAGTCCTTGGGTTGGACAGATCCTCTGGAGGAGGGCCCAGCAATCTCTCTTTACCCTGTTCCCACTGTTGTACTTTAAACTGTGACAGGATCACTCTGTCCTCACTGAAAAATAGGATTGATACTATTTGTTTGTTTGTATGGGAGACATTGGCCAGTGATTCACCAAACTATCTTTGTCTTCCTGGCCACCCAGGTGAATTGATTTCCCAGCCTCCTTTGCAGTTAGATGCAGCCTGGTGTCTGAGTTCTGGCCACTGGAATGTGAGCAGAAGTGAATACATTACTTCCAGTTCTGGCTCATAAAATCACTTTCTGCAATTTCCATTCCTGTCCCTCTTTCACCAATAGATGGAGAGGATTTCAAGGTTATAGGGGAATAGGGAGCCATGAGAGGGAAGGAGCCTGGGTCCTGAATGACTCCATGGAGGAGAGCACTGCCCTCATGCCCACCCTCATGGAACTCTAATACAAGCAAAATATATATATTTATGTCTGAAATCACAAATATTGGATGACAGTTTGGTACAAGCTGTTAGTCTATCCTGACTACTACCATATATGGTGGTGATGGTTTAGCTGCTCAGTTGTGTTAGACTTTTTTGCAACCCCATGGACTATATAGCCCATCAGGCTCCTCTGTCCATGGGTTTTCCAGGCAAGAATACTGGAGTGGATTGCCATTTCCTTCTCCTAGCACCATATGTAACTACTGACTAAACTTAGTGTGGGAAATTCCATTTCCATTAAAGTGAGAAATTCCATTTTTCCAATGAGAACCAGCCTAGCTTATTGTAGGCAGTGTAGACATTTCTGTATAAGATGATTTGAGAGGTCTTAGAAACCTCTCTCATGTCCCAAACATCTTCCTAACTTAACTGTCACATCCACAGAGACTCAATAAATAGAGCTGTAACTTTGGAGTCAGGAATTGTGGCTATTAAGACACCTCTGAGGTCGGACATACTCTGTCTGCTTTCTTCTTATGGTTTATGAGAACGTTAAATGATGTAATAAGCTGATAGTTCTTTGCAAACCCATGACATTCGTTTGGGGAGGGGGTTGTTCTCAACATTTCAGTCTAAGTTATTTTCCTATAGATTAAAGAGGTGTGCTTAGAGGTGAGGGCTGTTAAGGAACTAGAAAGACTCATTCACTGGACCAAGAAGTGGAAGCACTATGATGTCTGAGACTCTGAACTTGCATTTGTTGTTGCTGTTCAGTCGCTCAATCATGTCTGACTCTTTGCGACAACATGACCTACAGCACTCCCTTCACTATCTCCTGGAGTTTGCTCAAACTCATGTCCATTGAGTCAATGATACCATCCAACCACCTCATCCTCTATCACCCCCCCACCCCTTGCCCTCAATCTTTTCCAGCATCAGGGTCTTTTCCAATGAGTTGGCTTTGTGCATCAGGTGGCCAAAGTATTGAAATTTCAGCTTCAGCATCAGTCTTTCTGATGAATATTCAGGGTTGATTTCCTTTAGGACAGATTGATTTGATCTCTTGGCTGTCCAAGGGCCTCTCAAGTGTCTTTTTCAGCACCACAATTTGAAAGCATCAGTTCTTTGGTGCTCAACCTTCTTTATGGCCCACCACTCACATCTGTACATGACTACAGGAAAAATCATAGCTTTCACTGTACAGACCTTTGTCAGCACTTGCATAATCTCATTTATTTATCCAAATCTTTGAAGGTGAGGGCAACTATCATCCACTTCTATACGTGAAGAAACAGGCTTGAGAGAAGTTTAAGAAACTTTCCTAATAAATGTCCCATCCAGGATTTAAACCATGGATCTGAAACCAGAGCCTTCCTCTTTACCATCATGAGATGCTAAGGAATGACCTTCGGCTACTTAGGAAAGAGAGCTAGAGAAAGGAACTGGAGAAGGTAAGAGAAGGAAGGTCATCTGAGGAGGAGAGAATAAAGAATATATATGAAGGCCAGACAGCACCAAGGGAGGAAAAATCCTTGTGATACAAATCCAGAGTAGGAAGAGATCAGTCTTAAGGAATCTGGTGTTGTTTAGGTTTCTGGGCAGCCCCTCTGCTGAGACAGAATTTCTCTCCCTCCCTGCCCCAACCAACGAGGGTAACTGCATGTCACCCCTTTCCACTGCTTCCTCTGCAGCTTGACAAGTCAGCCCCGCTGTTCCCCACAGCCTGGAAATGCTTCACCTTCCCCATGGCTCGCCGTTAACGTTCACGTAGGGTATATTCACAGCAGAGGGACGTCAACTGTGCTTGAACCGCTCAATCACCACTGACATTTCGTTAACCACCCTATGAACTTCTCCAGCCCAAAGTAGCAGCCACTTGTGTCCTTGAAAACTGAACAGAAAACAACCATATTGATTTTCCACTATCAACGAGAGAAAGACAATTGCTCCTTGCCAAGCACCTTCGTCATGCATTTCGCACACTTCTTCCTGCAGATCACCTCCTCCTGCCATGGTGCTGGGGGAACTCCCTGCTGCTTTGGACTCTGGAGAATTAACCCTGGAGTGCTAGCACTGTCAAGGCATCCTGGCCCCTAGATGGCAAGTGGGGCGCCTGAATGGACAACCTGCCCTCTTTGGGAGTTGGGATCACTTAGAAATCATGAAGGAACTCGGACCTGGGGTAGGGGAAGTCGGGGATGATGGGCTATAGGAATCTCTGATAGTAAACCCATCTTTGAAAGGAAAATCACTTTCTTTATTAAAAGCAATGATAACATCCAGATGGGTTTTTGAATATATATAAGCATGTTTATGGGCATCCCAGGTGGCACCAGTGGTAAAGAACCCGCCTGCCAATGCAGGAGACATTAAGAAACCTGGGTTCGATCCCCGGGTCAGAAAGATCCCCTGGAGGAAGGCACGGAAACCTACTCCATTATCCTTGCCTGGAGACTCTCCATGGACAGAGGAGCCTGGTGAGCTACAGTCCATAGTGTCACAAAGAGTCAGACATGATTGAAGCGACTTAGCTTGCATGCAAGCATGTATATACACTGATCAAATTGGCTGATGATTCAGATCCTTTATTTAGTAAATTGTACCATGGACGCAAACATTCTGGCTTAGTTAAAGCCCAGGATCCCATTGTGAGTTATGATCCCAAATTACTAAATCTTTTTTTTTTAACCTATGTTATATCTCATGCAAGTCTTAATAGCTCTAGTTTTGATATTTCCAACACAGCAAAAAGGAAGCGTAAGGAGGCAAAAGAGATACAAAAAACCTTGCACAAGCAAGCCTGACCCTCTAGGATGACTGTAGCGTCAAAATCGTTCAATATTTATGCCTAGCAACCCTGACAATATCCCTTTAATTAAAATCAATGGAGAAATAAAACATGCATTAGATTGCACTTGGGATCACTGGCCTCATGAGATAGAAAAGGCTCTGATATTATGCACAGTGTGGTTATGACCCACACATGTTATTCTGCTTGGGTGTTTGCATCTGAATCTCCTTTCAATGGTCCTTTTCATTCTGTGATATTGTGCTTTTGTTTTTTCATTTGGTATACTTTCTTAAGATATGTATCTTCAGAAAATGTCTCTTTAAAAGTCAGGTAACGTGTTCATCAGGTCAAACTGTAGCTTAGATTTGATGGGAAAATCAAAAACACAGAACAGGGGACCTCGGCATTGAGATTGGTGTAGGTGGGGCAGCCGAGCCTCAAACCAGCCAAATGACCTTGAGAGAGTCATAGGCAATTATCTCTGAGTCTTGGCTATCCCTTCTCTAAAATGAGATGCTTAGGCTCCATTCTAAAAGGTTCTTTTCAGTTTTCTATAAATGTTCTATTAGACCAATGATGTTCAAAAATAAGAGCCACTACTGTTCTTTGGACACTTTGCAGATAATCTTCACCACGAACCTGTGAGTTTGGTTCTACTATGCTTTTCCATTTTAGAGATGAAAGAATTGTAGCCGAGGATGGAGTCAGTTCCCAGCATCACCCAGCTGCTCAGTGGCAGAAGTTGAGTGTGTCCAAGGCTATGTGTTTCACTATTGACCCACACAGCCTCCCCCTTTTAAAATATTTTATTGGGATATAGTTGATTTACAACATTGTGTTAGTTTCAGGTGTACAGCAAAATGTCTCAGTTATAAACATACATATTTTCATTCTTTTTCAGTTTCTTATCTCATATAGGTGATCACAGAATATTGAGTAGAGTTCCCTGTACTATACAGTAGGTCCTTGTCAGTTACCACCTCTTAGAATCCATGGAAAGTGGAAAGGGCTTAGGTCTGAGAGATGCCACCTGTTTGACCTCCACAGACTTTGAAGGGTCTTCTCCTTGCACTGTTCAGCCAGCAGAGGTTTCCCTCAAGCGCACTCAGCTTGGGGTAGATTCACTTAACCTCAAGCCCCTTCCACTTGTTCAGAGTTCACCAAATATGGGCCAGTACAACTTCTCTGACATCCAGATCTGATTTCAAAGACTCCCATGTAGGCAGGCTTAGCAATAACAGGTTAAACTGGCCCAAGAATAGAAGGCAATTTAACACTGTCCTGTCTGGCCTGGCCAGGCAGATTAAACACCAGATATTTGGGTTTTATGAAATCCAAGCGTCACAGAGGTATTTTTGTTTGTTTGCTTTTCTCATGCGACTTGGCTCCTCTCAGATTGCAGACTGCCGCCTCTCCGGGCTGGCGGGGTGACTGTCATGTTGTTAAAAGCTTCCCTTCCTTATCTCACTTCCTAATCTCCACCTAGGGATTTGAGAGCCCTCAGCTCTGGTTTTTCCTCTTCAAGGACCTGCTAGCACTGGACTAATTAAAGGAGAGGGCCTGGAGATAAGTTCCTTCAAAAATTATGGAATGTCCTAATCAGACGGGCAAGCCAAGGTTTGACCTCTGGGTCAAGGGGTCACTCTCAAATAATACGAAGGATTCAACTATTACTGTCATTTTTTGTTACTCCAAAAAGCTGAGAAGAGAGGCTAAAGGTGGTCCTAAACGGCAAGGGGATGCCGGTGTTCCTGCCACGGAGGCGATCTTTTAAAGGACATTCTTCATGTCCTCCCCAACTCTTCAAACTCCAGTGGTGCCTTAAATGATTCTTACCTTGTCAGTTTCTATCACTGGAAACTATTTACCAACTCCCTCTTTCATGTGTTTTTCTGTTGCTGGCTCTGTGACTCAGCCTTTTTCTCTATCCTCATGATATTCACTGTTTTTTTTCCCACCTAGTAGGTACCCCCCCTGCTTTCCAAAATTCCTATTTTAAGAACTTATTTTAATCATACAACGTTTGAAATACGTTTTTGTAAAGTTTGACCTCTTTCTCCTGCAGAGAAGATGGCATAGACACACTCTTCCTCCTGTTCAGCACAACTAAAACACCACAGGCAACTATGTGTGAAACCAACATAAGAAGACCGCAAATAGTGGAGAAGAGAAGGCAGACTGGCTTGGGACCCAGGGAATAACATGATGGTGGGTATCCTGGGCTTTTCTGTGGGCTCATATATGTCCCAGAATCAAAACTAAAGAAAGTGGTATTCTTGAATCATCAATGGTACAGATCAAACAAACTTGCTCACTAGCCTAGGAACCAGGAAATAGATAGCCTATATAAGACAGGAACACTTTTAGACATTAGCCACTGTACTCCAGTCAAACACTACAGAAAAACCAAAAAACAAAAGCAAAAAAATAAAATATGCTCCTACTCCACTCAGCAAAACCAAGTACGGAACTTAGGTTCTGTACTGGTGACTGGAATGAGGCACAGCAGCTGGTGCAGGGGTAGAGTCAGAGAATACCAAGTTGGGGCCCAGGACTTTTATCCTTGCCAGCTGATAATGAGCAGCCCCTCCCTGCCCCACCGCAGTGTCAGTGGAGACCACACAGAGAACTGGAACCTGTATCTTTACCCGGCGACACAGGAACACTCCCACCTGGGATGGTGTTAAAGGAAGCCTAGTGAAGAGTCAGGAGTCTTATCACTGCACTTGCAGTAAGGAGGCCAACCTGCTCCATGAATGTCCTAGATATTGCCTCCTCATGTATTTGTATGAATCTCTTTAAGATATGGGCTTCCTGGGTGGTTCAGTGGTTTAAAAAAAAAAAAAAGAAAAAATTCTGGTTGCAATGCAGGAGACATAGGTTGAATCCCTGGATCAAGAAGATCCCCTGGAGAAGGAAATGGCAGCCCACTACAGTATTCTTGCCTGGAAAATCCTATGGACAGAGGAGCCCAGCAGGCTGTAGTTCATGGGACTGCAAAGAGTTGAATTTGACTTAGCAACTATACAACAATAAACAGCTTTAAGATATGTACCAATAAATGGAACTGCTGGACTGTAGTATGTACTTGTCTTCAACTTTAATGGTTATTTCTAAATTCTTAAATAATGTGGAGCAATTCTGATCAGTGGTGTGTAAGAGTTCCTGTCTCACCATATAATCACCCACACTTGTTACTGTTAGGCTTGACAATTTTTGTCATTGGGGTGAGTGTAAAATAACTCAATCATTTTAACTGGCACTTTCTGTTATATTAAGAATGTTAAACTTCTTTTCATGTGTTTGTTGAAGTTTTTAATTTCCTCTTCTGTGAAATGACAATACATAGCTTTGGGATTTATTTTTTCTACCGAGTTAATACATTTTTCTAGATGGGCACAATAAATGACAGAAATGGTATGGACCTAACAGAAGCAGAAGATATTAAGATGAGGTTGCAAGAATACACAGAAGAACTGTACGAAAAAGATCTTCATGACCCAGATAACCACGATGGTGTGATCGCTCACTTAGAGCCAGATATCCCGGAATGTCAAGTCAAGTGGGCCTTAGGAAGCACCACTAAAAACAAAGCTGCTGCTACTGCTAAGTCACTTCAGTCATGTCTGACTCTGTGTGACCCATAGACGGCAGCCCACCAGGCTCCCTCGTCCCTGGGGTTCTCCAGGCAAGAACACTGGAATGGGTTGCCATTTCCTCCTCCAATGCATGAAAGTGAAAAGTGAAAGGGAAGTCACTCAGTCATGTCCGACTCTCCACGACCCCATGGACCACAGCCCACCAGGCTCCTCTGTCCATGGGATTTTCCAGGCAAGAGTGCTGGAGTGGGGTGCCATCGCCTTCTCTGAAAACAAAGCTAGAAGAGAGCTATTTCAAATCCTAAAAAGTGATGCTGTGAAAGTGCTGCAGTCAATATGCCAGCAAATCTGGAAAAGTCAGCAGTGGCCACAGGACTGGAAAAGGTCAGTTTTCATTCCAATCCCAAAGAAAGGCAATGCCAAAGAATGTTCAAACTACCACACAATTGCATTCATCTCACACGCTAGCAAAGAAATGTTCAAAATTCTCCAAGGCAGGTTTCAACAGTACATGAACCATGAACTTCCAGATATTCAAGCTGGATTTCAAAAAGGCAGAGGAACCAGAGATCAAATTGCCAACATCCGTTGGATCATCTACAAAGCAAGAGAATTCCAGAAAATCATCTATTTCTGCTTTATTGACTATGCCAAAGTCTTTGACTGTGTGGATCACAATAAACTGTGGAAAATTCTTATGCAGGTCAAGAAGCAACAGTTAGAATTGAACATGGAACAGCAAACTGGTTCCAAATCAGGAAAAGATTACGTCAAGGCTGTATATTGTCACCCTGCTTATTATTTAAATTATATGCAGAGTACATCATGTGAAATGCTGGGCTGGATGAAGCACAAGCTGGAATCAAGATTGCCAGGAGAAATATAAATAACCTCAGATATGCAGATGACACCACCCTTATGGCAGAAAGTGAAGAGGAACTAAAAAGCCTCTGGATGAAAGTGAAAGAGCAGAGTGAAAAAGTTGGTTTAAAACTCAACATTCAGAAAACTAAGATCGTGGCATCCAGTCCCATCACTTCATGGCAAATAGATGGGGAAACAATGGAAACAGTAAGAGATTTTATTTTCTTGGGCTCCAAAATCACTTCAGATTGTGACTGCAGCCATGAAATTAAAAGATGCTTGCTCCTTGGAAGAAAAGTTATGTACCAACCTAGACAGCATATTAAAAAGCAGAGACATTACTTTGCCAACAAAAGTCCATCTAGTCAAAGCTATGGTTTTTCCAGTAGTCATACAGATGTGATAGTTGGACTATAAAGAAGGCTGAGTGCTGAAGAATTGATGCTTTTGAATTGTGGTGTTGGAGAAGACTCTTGAGAGTCCCTTGGACTGCTAGGAGATCAAGCCAGTCCATCCTAAAGGAAATCAGTCCTGAATATTCATTGGAAGGACTGATGCTGAGGCCGAAACTCCAATACTTTGGCCACCTGATGCGAAGAGCTGACTCATTTGAAAAGACCCTGATGTTGGGAAAGATTGAATGCGGGAGAAGAAGGGGATGACAGAGGATGAGATGGGTGGATGGCATCACTGACTCGATGGACATGAGTTTGAGTAAGCTCCGGGAGTTGGTGATGGACACGGAAGCCTGGTGTGCTGCAGTCGATGGGGTTGCAAAGAGTCGGACATGACTGAGTGACTGAACTGAACTGAACTGAACTGAACTGAACATATTTTTCTTTTAACATTACCTGTCATCTGTTGATGATACTCATTAAAAATGTATTCTCTCAATCTAGCACATCCTCTTTTGTTTTTGTGCTTCATATCATATTGAAGATTTTAATTTCAATGCTGGCAAATCTGTGTTTGTGTACATATATATATCTGTGTGTATGTGTAAGTGCATATACAGTGTACACAGTATGTATGCTTTTTATACAAAGATTTTGTTTTTTATTTGGAATTTTTATATATAATTTTCAGATACATGGCACTGTAAGTCGACATCTATATATGCTGCAAAGTGACTACCACCATAAATTAATTACTATCATCACCATACAGTTGAACCTCTTCACTCACCTCCCAACACTCTTCCCTGCTAGTAACCACTATTCTGATCTCAAAATCCATGAATTGTTTGTTTGTTTTGGGTGTGTGGATTCTAAGTAGTTTCAGTCCTGTCTGACTCTTGGTGATACTGTGGACTGTATCCTGCTAGGTTCCTCTGTCCAGGCAAGAATACGTGAGTGGGTTGCCATGCCCTCCTCCAGGGGATCTTCCTGACCCAGGGACTGAACCCACATCTCTTATGTCTCCCGCACTGGCAGTCAGGTTCTTTACCACTGGTGCCACATGGGGTTTTATTTTGTTTATTCATTTGTCTTTTTTTTTTTTTAATTCCATACATGGATGAAATTATATAGTATCATCTGTTTCTGTCTGACTTATTTCACCCAGCATAGTACCTTCAAGGCCTATTCATGTTGTTTCAAAGGGCAGTATTTCGTTCTTTTTTATGACTATGTAGTATTCCATACTATCTTCTTTGTTTATTTATCAATGGACACTTACCTTGTTCCCATACTTTGACTATTATAAATAATGATACAAGGAACATAAGAGTTCATATATCTTTTCTAGTTAGTGTTTTCATTTTCTTCAGTAAATGCCCAGGCATGAAACTGCTGGATCATATGGTATGGTAGTTCTATTTTTAATTTTTTGAGGAAATTCCATACTGCTTTTCACAGTGGCTACATCAATTTACAGTCCCATCAGCAATGTATGAAGGTTCCCTTTCTTCACATCCTCTCCAATGTCTGTTACTTATCTTTTCAATAATGTTTTTCCTTGTAGTTACCATGAGATTCATATTCAACCAATGTCCTATATAAATAGGAACCTGTTTCAAGTTGGTAGCAACTTAAATTTAAACTCATTCTAAAGCTTTATCTTTTTATTCCTCTTCCCATGTTTTACACTTTCGATGATGCATTTCACCTTTATACTTTATGAATCCCTAATTTTTATAATTTTCATTATTTTTACTACTTTTGTGTTTTAACCTTCTTGCCTGCTTTACAAGTGATTGATTGAATACTTTTATTATATATCTACCTTTCCAGTGAAAATTTTTACTTTTGTATGTTTTCTTATTATTTACTATTACTTTTCAGCTTAAAGAGTCCCTTTAATATTTCTTATAATGCCATTTTCAAGAAATATGAACTCCTTTAGTTGTTGCTTATCTGGGAAACTCTTGATCTTTCCTTCAATTCTTAATGATAAACAACCTAGGTAGCGAATCTTGGTTAGAGGGTTTTTTTGTTTGTTTGTTTTCCTTTCAACACTTTGAATATGTCATGCCACTCCCTTCTGGGCTATAAAGTTTCTGCTGAAAAATCTGATAGCCTTATGGGGTTTCCCCTTGCCCATAACAAGTTGTTTTTCTCTTGCCGCTTTTATGATTTTCTCTGTATTCTTAACTTTAACTGCTTTCATTATAATGTGTCTTGGTGTGTGTCTCTTTGAGTTTATCTTATTTGGAATGCTCTGGGATTCCTGGACTTAGACATTTATTTCCTTCCCTAGATTAGAGAAGTTTTTAGCCACTATTTCTTCAAATAACTTTTCTTGCCTTTTCTCTCTCTCTTCTCATTCTTGGATTCTTATAATGCTTGGTGTTGTCCCAAGAGTCCCTTAAGACATTGTCACTTTAAAAAAAGAATTTTTTTTTTTTTTAGTTTTGCTGCTCTGTGTGGGTGAATTCCATTGTTTCTTCTCCCAGCTTACTGATTCATTTTCTCTCTCATCCATCCTGCTATATTTTTCAGCTAATGTATTTTTCACACCAGTTTTAACTTCTGTTTGATACTTTCTTATATTTGCTATCTCTTTATTGAAGTTCTCACTGTGTTCATCCATTCTTCTTCCAATATTGGTGAGCATCTTTATGACCATTACTTTGAACCTTTTATTGAACTCTTTTTTAGGTTGTCGTTCATCCGCTTTTTGTGACACTGTTGACTGCAGCATGCCAGGCTTCCCTGGCCTTCACTATCTCTCAGAGTTTGCTCAAACTCATGTTCATTGAGTTGATGATGCCATCCAACCATGTCACCCTCTGTCTGCCCTCATTCTTTCTCAACATCAGGGTCTTTTCCAGTGAGTCGGCTCTTCCCATCAGGTGGCCAAAATACTGGAGCTTCAGCATCAATCCTTCTAATGAATATTCAGAATTGATTTCCATTAGGATTGACTAGTTTGATATCCTTGCTGTCCAAGGGACTCTCAAGAGTCTTCTCCAGCACCACAATTTGAAAGCATCAATTCTTTGGTGCTCAGCCTTCATTATGGTCCAACTCCCATCCATCCCATATGACTACTGGAAAAACCATAGCTTAGACTATATAGATTTTTGCTGGCAAAGTGATACTAGATTGTTCAATTTAGTTCTTTTTCTGAGATTTTATCTTGTTCTTTTGACTGAAGCATATGCCTTTATCGTCTCATTTTGCCTAATTATCTGTGTTTGGGTCTATATATTAGGTAAATCAGCTATTTTCCCTGGACTCCAAGGAGCGGTCTTATTTAGGAGATGTCTTACAGGGCTCAGAAGTGAAATCCCACCTGACCACCAGAGCCTGATGTTCCAGGCATGTCCCCTTGTGAGCTGTGTGTGTCCTCCCCTTATGGTGGGACCACGGCTACTGCTGAGCTGCATACCACTACACAGGGTTGACCCCCAAACTGGCTGTACAGCCAAGCCATAGGGCAAGGGTGAGCAAGGTTCTCACCAGAGTGTGCCCATCACACAAAATGGTGCCAACCAGTGCTGGCATTAGCAAGGTAAGCCAAGGCTGCAAAAATGGTCCTTGCCAGTGTCTCAGTCTATATGGAGCTTCCCAACTGATTCCTGCCTCTTTAGTATATTCTTCAAGGTTAGTAAGTGGGTTCTGTTCACCTCGGGTGCATGTGATTTTCAACCTGGTGTTTTTGTACTAGTTAAGAGTTCAAGTGAGTCTGCGTGTGAGCCCTTTTGAGTGGGTTTTCTGTTCCTTGCAGTTCTATAGGTTCTTTTGGACATATTCTTCATTGGTCTTCAAAGTCAGGTGTTTGGAGGTTTGTCTCTCTTGTGAATGATCTAGCAGTTTGGGTCTCTAATGTGGAACTTGAATCCCTTGCTCCTCTGGAAAAAGATCTGTACCTGTGTGATCCCTCCCAATGTGAATCACCATGGCAAGGTGCAGTTTTTTACATAGTGAGACCATAACTGCCCCTCCTTCTCATCTCACTGCTGTCTTTCTACTCTTTGTTATGGAGGCTCTGTTCATCCTGTTTTCAGGTCTCTTTTGGAGGTTGTTATTCCACATGTCGTCGTAGATTTCTCACGTCCAAGGAATGGGATAAGTTCAGGATCTTCCTATGGTGCCGTCTTGAACCATCTGACATCTAGAATTTTTATATAGTTTTTCCTCTAGGGATTCTTTATGAATTATAAAATATTGCAGCATAATTTACTTTGAATCCATAATATCCCCACTCCACTAATTGGAATTATCATGCTAGTTATAAACCAGCTTTCTGTATTGCAACACGTGTTGCTGTCCATTCTCTCCTGCTCTCATGACCTTGGTCTGATAAACCTAAAATACTAATTTCTGTTCTCTTTATTTCTTGAAAGAGATATTTTAAAAACCAAATGGAATTAGATTTCTCAGGCTATATTTTGACATGCTTCTTCACTTAACAACACACCATAGATATCTTTTCATATGGTTGATGACATGATGTTTAGTGCCTACTAAGTATCTTATTTTGGAAAGATCATGTTATATTTAATAATCTCCTGCTGGTGAGTCTTTAATTTTGCTTCTAAAATTAAGATACAGGCCATATGTAATGTAAGTACAAATATCTTCACAGATATACAAAATACATTATCCGTTAATTAAGAAAAAGTACAAAAAGTGAAACTTCAAGAGTATATTTCAATTTTGCTACTTAGTACCAAACTATTCTCTGAAAAGAGTGGACCAATTTATTTTTGTCTGTTCACAGCACACCAAATCCTCCAACTGCAGCAAATGACAAGATCAAGTCTATATTTTAGAAAGCTCACCCTACTAGTGGTGACAGAGAAATAAACGTCACAAAAGCAGCATAGAAACAGTCAGATGGTGTCCTGGAAGATATGTGCATCTGACAATTACACAAGTGTTTGTAGGTAGAGCGAATGCCAAATAGCGGGTGAGTACTTGGTCATCAGGTCTCTTGATCCAGACTGAAAGGCTATGCTCAGATGTAGCCAAGGCTAAAGGAACACATAGCAGCTGCTAGAAATTCTGAGGGTATCTTCAGCTAATTTCACTGCAAAGAAGCCTAAGAATCTTTCAGAAATCACCCAGAAAAATAAACTAGCCACTTTGATTATGCCATCTGATGTGCCATCTTCAAATAAAAAAGAGGGGTATCTGGTTTCCTAGGGGTTCCATGGTGACCCAAATGGTAAAGAATATGCCTGCAATGCAGGACACCTGGGTTCAGTCACTGGTCAGGAAGATTCTGGGTAAGGAGAAGGGAATGGCTACCCACTCCAGTATTCTGGCCTGAAGAATCCCATGGACAGAGGAGCCTTGTGGGCTATATAGTTCATGTGGTTGCCAAGAGTCAAACACAACTGAGCAACTAACACACTTTAACTTTTAATTGGATTTCTTCCTATCGAGGAGTCTTGAGACAAGGACATTGAATGATTCGTGTGCGTTTCAAATATATGTTTTGTTTCAATACAGTTCAAACATCTAGTAAACATAAGGACAGTTGTTTTGGAAGCCTGAGTCATAGCTGGATGGTTTTCTGAAACACACCTTCCTTTCTCATCCCAAATGACATCAAGGCTAGGAAGAGATCCTATTTCCCAACATCATGCCATCTGCATGGAATGGACAAACTAACTCACTGTCTTTCAACCTCTGTTTCCAGAACTCAGTACCCATATTCTCCTTTGGATAATATTAAAAAGAGGGAAAGCATTTAGCATGAAAACATGTTTTAACTGTATTTGTAACACTCAATAAATAAATTACAGGTTTTATATCATTCAGAGAGAGCTGCCAGTGAGTTATTCAGTTATTAACTTCGCACGCTTGGGAGCATGAATTAAATGCCAGCCCGTACTGAGGGCCTGGGGATTCATTTCAAGCCAGAAGAGGCTCCTTAAAAGTTTGGGCAGCTCAGCAGGCATCTCAGAAGAAGCAAGAACAGTTTGGTAGAAGCCACGGAGGGCAGACAATTCTGTCCTGGTCGTTTACAGCAGCTTATAAATTCCATAAAAAGGAAATGAATTATGCATTATTGGGTTTACATAAGGTCACCCGGTGAACTTTGACCCCTCTCTTTTCTCATTTGGCTCGATTATGAGATGAAATGACAGATTTGATCTCTTTTCAAATTGTATTAGAAAGGGTCTCTTTATTTCACCCTCTAGCAGCAATCAGCTGACAGGACCAGGCAAGTGCATTAATTATGATTGATTTAGACTGTCTATCGGGTGATTATTTCTAGAATTCTACTCCTGAGCCAAAACCTTTTGACCTATTTCAGGCCACACAGCAAATTAATCCATAAGAAGATTTAAGGGGGAGAACAGTTCAAGACTGCAGTTTTGCTCCTGTATTCGCAATCAAAACATTGAAGACACTCCAGGCCATCCAGAGGGATTGAATTACTGGAACACTCCATGGTGAAGACATTTAACAATCTGACAACTCAGTAGAGAATCATCTTGCATATAATAACCAAAAATCGCTCTGAATTAGCTCCTTCCCCAAGGAAGAAAAGACCCCCAATCCTCTCAGCTCTGAACTAATAAGATAGCAGAGAGAAATTTTTTTTTCTTTTATGAGTTTGTGAATTTGTCACAATTGGAGTTTCACAATAGCACGTCTGTTGTTGAGACATTCAATCTCCCTCTCAACTTTCCAGTGGATTAAAAATGACAGTACTGATTAAAGAAGTAAAGAGAAGAGGCCACTGTCACAATGCATAAGCTTGAATTATAATAAGGCCCAGCCAAGGAGGAGAAAGAAAAAAGAGAGGAGGTAACATCATTAAAGAGTTTCTTTCCAAGTCTGGAAAAGTACCTTGCAGATAAATTCTATTTAAAAAGAGGGTGTTTAACAGTACAGATGAACCTATTTGCAGGGCAGGAATAGAGATACAGATGTTCAGAACGGACTTGTGGACATGGCTGGGGAAGAAGAGGGTGGGACAAATTGAGAGAGTTGCAGCCATAGATACACTACCACGTGTAAAATAGATAGCTAGTGGGAAGCTTCAATATAACACTGGGAGCCCAGTCTGGCACTCTGTGATACCTAGAGGGGTGGGATGTCAAGGAAGTGTAAAGGAGAATCCAGAGGGAAGTGATAAATATATATATAAATTTATGTGCTGACTCATTGGAAAAGATCCTGATGCTGGGAAAGATTGAAGGCAAAAGGAGAAGACGGTGGCAGAGGATGAGATGGTTAGATAGCATCACTGACTCAGTGGATATGAATTTGAGCAAACTCCAGAAGATAGTGAATGACAGGGGAACCAGGCATGCTATAGTCCCTTTGGTTGCAAAGAGTGGGACACTACTTAGCCACTGAACAACAACAACTACATACACACACTCATATATATATGTGTGTATGTATGTATGCTTATGGCTGGTTTATATTGTTGTACAGCAGAGATCGACATAACATTGTAAAGCAGTTATCTTCCAATTGAAAATTTTTTAAAATTGAAGAGAGTGTTTAACCAAAATTTCCATCTGAGTTATTAGATCACAGTAAGGACTGAAAAACTTCTGCTTCATTGATTACACCAAAGCCTTTGACTGTGTAGATCAAAACAAACTGTGGAAAATTCTTCAAGAGATGGGAATACCAGACCACCTTACCTGCCTCCTGAGAAATCTGTATGCAGGTCAAGAAGCAACAGCTAGAACTGGACATGGAACAACAGATTGCCTCCAAATTGGGAAAGAAGTACATGATTAAGGCTGAATACTGCCATCCTGCTTATTTAACTTCTATGCAGACTACATCATATGAAATGCCAGGCTGGATGAAGCACAAGCTGGAATCAAGATTGCTGAGAGAAATATCAATAACCTCAGATATGCAGATGACACCACTCTTATGGCAGAAAGTGAAGAGGAACTAAAGAACCTCTTGATGAAAGTGAAAGAGGAGAGTGAAAAAGTTGGCTTAAAACTCAACATTCAAAAAACGAAGGTCATAGCATCCAGTCCCATCATTTCATGGCAAATAGATGGGGAAACAATGGAAACTGACAGGTATTTTCTTGGGCTCCAAAATCACGGCAGATTGTGACTGCAGCCATGAAATTAAAAGATGCTTGTTCCTTGGCAGAAAAACTATGACAAACCTAGACAGCACATTAAAAAGCAGAGACATTACTTTGCCAACAAATGTTCATCTAGGCAGAGCTATGGTATTTCAAGTAGTCATGTATGAATGTGAGAGTTGGACTATAAAGAAAGTTGAGTGTTGAAGAACTGATGTTTATGAACTATGGTGTTGGAGAAGACTTTTGAGAGTCCCTTAGACTGCAAGGAGATCCAACCAGTCAATCCTAAAAGAAATCAGTCCTGAATATTCATTGGAAGGACTGATGTTGAAGCTGAAACTCCAATACTTTGGCCACCTGATGAGAAGAGCTGACTCATTTGAAAAGACCCTGATGCTGGGAAAGATTGAAGGCAGGAGGAAAAGGGGAAGACAGAGGGTGAGATGGTTGGGTGGCATCACCAGCTCGATGGACTTGAGTCTGAGCAAGCTCCGGAAGTGGTGGCGGACAGGGAAGACTTGTGTGCTGCTGCAGTCCATGGGATCACAAAGAGTCGGACATGACTGAGCCACTGAACTGAACTGAAGGATTGAAAGGGAGAGTCATCTAGAATTGATGCCATAAATCAATTAACTCAGTCCCACAACCTACTTTCCAATGCCCCTAGATGGTAAGAAGGAGTTGAGCAAGGACAGAGCAAATCTTGTTTGTAACACTTATAAGCTGTGTGACCGAGGGCAAATGACTTGACTTCTCTGATCTCTGCTCTTTTTTTTTACAGGGTACAAATAATGTCTATCTCACTGTTGAGTTGTAGTGGGAATCGGAGGCCATATGTGTTTAGAGAGACAAAAATAAGTTCTTACTGTTTTAACAATCCTCTCGGCATTTATGGAGGAAGGCCATGGCAACAGAAAAATCTTTTGTTTGCTGAACACAAACAAAATTTCTATCCTCACACTTGAAGATAACATCAAGTGATGATAGGAGTTAGAAACTGAAGAAGCTCTGAGGAGCTCAGCATAAGAAAAGAGGACAGAGAAGCTCAATTGAGGGCTTGGAGTCAAGGCTTTGAGAAGCTGATGACCAGTTGAGGGGCAGGAGAGAGAACACAGTAGCTGGTGGGCAGAGGAGTGAGATGGGAGGGAAAGATGTGCCTGGGGACCTTCTTAAGAGAGAGACTAGTACGTGGTGACCTAAACCCCTTTTCTCTCCATTTCAAAATTTTCTGTAAAATATACAACACTCACTATCACTGTGGTATATGGGTTTTTCCAGATGAATGAGAACATCTTCATTTTGAGACCATGAACACCTAAGACTCTGCCAACTGCTCTTTGTGGACTCAGGATGGTTTCATGTCACTTCTCATGGACTTCAGAGTTCCCCCTTAGAAATGTGGGACAATGCAAAAAAGTCAAACTTGCTTTCAGCTCTCAACTCCATGGTTCAGTGTGCTGATGAGGAGTTTTCATGCTGATGGAGAAAGCCTTAAGTGATTTAGTGGTCTCCCAGGACCAAGCAAAGCCACATAAATGAATAGAGAAGACCAGATGTAAAACAAAAGGGACTGATTTTTTAAAAATTGAGTATAGTTGCTTTACAATATTGGTTTCTGCTGTACAAAGAAGTTAATCAGCCATAAGTGCATCCATACCTCTTTCTCTTAGACCTTTCCCACCCCAGCCCACCCCACTCATCTAGGTCCCCACAAGAACACTGAGCTGAGCTCCTAGTAGCTATCTATTTACACATGGTAGTGTATATACATCAATCCCAACCTCTCAAAACCTCCCACCAGCTGTGTCTACCTATCCATTCTCTCCATCTGCATTTCTGTACCTTTATTCTAGATGCCACATTATGTGTTAATATATTTGTTATTCTCTTTCTGATTTACTAAAAAAAAAGTTGCTGGGTATAAGATAAATAGCAACTAAAAAATAGGATCAGTTCAGTACAGTTCAGTTCAGTCGCTCAGTCGTCTCCGACTCCTTGCGACCCCAAGAATCGCAGCACACCAGGCCTCCCTGTCCATCACCAACTCCCGGAGTTCACTCAGACTCACGTCCATCGAGTCCGTGATGCCATCCAGCCATCTCATCCTCTGTCGTACCCTTCTCCTCCTGCCCCCAATCCCTCCCAGCATCAGGCTCTTTTCCAAGGAGTCAACTCTTCTTATGAGGTGGCCAAAGTACTGGAGTTTCAGCTTTAGCATCATTCCTTCCAAAGAAATCCCAGGGCTCATCTCCTTCAGAATGGACTGGTTGGATCTGCTTGCAGTCCAAAGGACTCTCAAGAGTCTTCTCCAACACCACAGTTCAAAAGCATCAATTCTGTGGCACTCAGCCTTCTTCACAGTACAAATCTCACATCCATACATGACTACTGGAAAAACCATAGCCTTGACTAGATGGACCTTAGTCAGCAAAGTAATGTCTCTGCTTTTGAGTATGCTATCTAGGTTGGTCATAATTTTTCTTCCAAGGAGTAAGTGTCTTTTAATTTCATGGCTGCAGTCAAAATCTGCAGTGATTTTGGAGCCCCCAAAAAATGAAGTCTGACACTGTTTCCACTGTTTCCCCATGTATTTCCAATGAAGTGATGGGACCGGATGCCATGATCTTAGTTTTCTGAATGTTGAGCTTTAAGCCAACTTTTTCACTCTCCCCTTTCACTTTCATCTAGAGGCTTTTTAGTTCCTCTTCACTTTCTGCCATAAGGGTAGTGTCATCTGCATATCTGAGGTTATTGATATTTCTCCTGGCAATCTTGATTCCAGCTTGTGTTTCTTCCAGTCCAGCCTTTCTCATGATGTACTCTGCATAGAAGTTAAATAAGCAGGGTGACAATATACAGCCTTGACGTACTCCTTTTCCTATTTGGAACCAGTCTGTTGTTCCGTGTCCAGTTCTAACTGTTGCTTCCTGACCTGCATACAGATTTCTCAAGAGGGAAATACCATTTCTTTCTGAAATAGGCCCATCTCTTTCAGAATTTTCCACAGTTTATTGTGATCCACACAGTCAAAGGTTTTGGTATAGTCAATAAAGCAGAAATAGATGTTTTTCTGGAACTCTCTTGCTTTTTCCATGATCCAGCAGATGTTGACAGTTTGATTTCTGGTTCCTCTGCCTTTTCTAAAACCAGCTTGAACATCTGGAACTTCACAGTTCATGTATTGCTGAAGCCTGGCTTGGAGAATTTTGAGCATTACTTTACTAGCGTGTGAGATGAGTGCAATTGTGCGGTAGTTTGAGCATTCTTTGGCATTGCCTTTCTTTGGGATTGGAATGAAAACTGACCTTTTCCAGTCCTGTGGCCACTGCTGAGTTTTCCAAATTTGCTGGCATATTGAGTGCAGCACTTTCACAGCATCATCTTTCAGGATTTGAAATAGCTCAACTGGAATTCCATCACCTCCGCTAGCTTTGTTCATAACGATGCTTTCTAAGGCCCACTTGACTTGACATTCCAGGATGTCTGGCTCTAGATGAGTGATCACACCATCGTGATTATCTTGGCCGTGAAGATCTTTTTTGTACAGTTCTGTGTATTCTTGCCACCTCTTCTTAATATCTTCTGCTTCTGTTAGGTCCATACCATTTCTGTCCTTTATTGAGCCCATCTTTGCATGAAATGTTCCCTTGGTATCTCTAATTTTCTTGAAGAGCTCTCTAGTCTTTCCCATTCTGTTCTTTTCCTCTATTTCTTTGCATTGATCACTGAAGAAGGCTTTCTTATCTCTTCTTGCTATTCTTTGGAACTCTGCATTCAGATGCCTATATCTTTCCTTTTCTCCTTTGCCTTTCACTTCTCTTCTTTTCATAGCTATTTGTAAGGCCTCCCCAGAAAGCCATTTTGCTCTTTTGCATTTCTTTTCCATGGGGATGGTCTTGATCCCTGTCTCCTATACAATGTCACGAACCTCATTCCATAGTTCATCGGGCACTCTATCTCTCAGATCTAGTCCCTTAAATCTATTTCTCACTTCCACTGTATAATCATAAGGGATTTGATTTAGGTCATACCTGAATGGTCTAGTGGTTTCCCCTACTTTCTTCAATTTAAGTCCGGTAACAAGGAGTTCATGATCTGAGCCACAGTCAGCTCCTGGTCTTGTTTTTGTTGATTGTATGAAGCTTCTCCATCTTTGGCTGCAAAGAATATAATCAGTCTGATTTCGGTGTTGACCGTCTGGTGATGTCCATGTGTAGAGTCTTCTCTTGCGTTGTTGGAAGAGGGTGTTTGCTATGACCAGTGCATTTTCTTGGCAAAACTCTTAGGAATAAATATAATGTAATGCAAGTAAGTCCTTTATGAATAAAATTGTAAATGCTTTCTTGATGGACATAAAAAATGGAGAGATATTTTATAGATGAAAAGATTCAATATTGTAAATATTTTGATCCTTCCCAAATTAATAAAATTTAAGACAAAAGGAAAAGGAATAGTAGAGATTGTAGCAAACTAGGGAAGATACGAATTGCTTAAAAGTGCTCACATTTAATTTCTCATAAAAGCATTGCTCAGGACCCCCAAATCCTGCCTTCTGGAAACCACATTTTGACCTTTAGCCAAAGAGGCCCCAGATGGGGCATTTAGAACTTACTTTTTTTAACCTACAGCTCAGCTCATTTTTGCCTCCACACCACTGACTTTGAAAGACAAAGCCAGCAGAGGTATTTATTTGCTTCTTGAGAAATCAGTTCTATTAAATGGAGTGATTGTGAGGCAGCCAAGCTGTCATTATTTTGAGGCCTGGTCATCAGTTACAAAGCTAATAAGTACCGAGCGGCATGTTAGTGGGATTCTCAGCCTTGCTCATAGAGTTCTCTGATGATTACATAAGCAGGAATGCATGTGGCTTAATGAAAGCTAAAAAATAACCCAAATAAGCGCATGGCTGAGGGCTTTGCTGGAGAGCCAGCATGGCATAGCAAAGCTTGGGGCTGGTGTCTCCCAGCTCCAGAAAGGTGAGGCAGGCCTAATTCTGGTTGATCCCTTGACTCTAAAGGAGCTGGCTGGCCTTGCCAAGTGGTGAACAATCTCAATTTATAGCTCAGTCATCACCATCACTTGCATAAGAGACTAAATGAAGAATATCCAAGAAAATATGAAGGAGCAGAAGCCAGTACTCAAGGGCAAATGGTTAAAAAGTTAAATGTGGTCCACTGGAGAAGGAAATGGCCAACTACTTCAGTATTCTTGCCTTGAGAACCACATGAACAGTATGAAAAGGCAAAATGATAGGATACTGAAAGAGAGACTTCCCAGGTCAGTAGGTGCCCAATATGCTACTGGAGATCAGTGGAGAGATAACTCTAGAAAGAATGAAGGGATGGAGCCAAAGCAAAAACAATACCCAGCTGTGGATGTGACTGGTGATAGAAGCAAGGTCTGATGCTGTAAAGAGCAATATTGCATAGGAACCCGAAATGTCAGGTCCATAAATCAAGGCAAATTGGAAGTGGTCAAACAAGGGATGGCAAGAGTGAACGTCGACATTCTAGGAATCAGCGAACTAAAATGGACTGGAGGGTGAATTTAACTCAGATGACCCTTATATCTACTACTGTGGGCAGGAATCCCTCAGAAGAAATGGAGTAGCCATCATGGTCAACAAAAGAGTCCGAAATGCATTACTTGGATGCAATCTCAAAAACGACAGAATGATCTCTGTTCGTCTCCAAGGCAAACCATTCAGTATCACAGTAATCCAAGTCTATGCCCAACCAGTAAAGCTGAAGAAGCTGAACTTGAACGGTTCTATGAAGACCTACAAGACCTTTTAGAACTAACACCCAAAAAAGATGTCTTTTTCATTATAGGGGACTGGAATGCAAAAGTAGGAAGTCAAGAAACACCTGGAGTAACAGGGAAATTTGGCCTTGGAATACAGAATGAAGCAGGGCAAAGACTAATAGAGTTTTGCCAAGAAAATGCACTGGTCATAGCAAACACCCTCTTCCAACAACACAAGAGAAGACTCTACACATGGACATCACCAGATGGTCAATACCGAAATCAGATTGTTTATATTCTTTGCAGCCAGAGATGGAGAAGCTCCATACAGTCAACCAAAACAAGATCAGGAGCTGACTGTGGCTCAGATCATGAACTCCTTATTGCCAAATTCAGGCTCAAATTGAAGAAAGTAGGGGAAACCGCTAGACCATTCAGCTATGACCTAAATCAAATCCCTAAATCAAATTCATCTCAGGGTGAATTCAGAGTCAGAGAGGTGATTTCCCAGGTTTGCCAGGATGAGATCAGAAGAAGACTCAGCTGTTAAGGAAAAAGGGAAGCAAAGAGAGGCCCCAGAGACCTTTAGATTGAGATTCTTATTTTTTTAAAAAAATAAGTTATGTTTTGTATTTGGCTGTGCTAGGTGAAAGTGCTGCACTCAATATGCCAGCAAATTTGGAAAACTCAGCAGTGGCCACAGGACTGGAAAAGGTCATTTTCATTCCAATCCCAAAGAAAGGCAATGCCAAAGCATGCTCAAACTATTGCACAATTGCACTTATTTCACACACTAGTACTCTTGCCTGGAAAATCCCATGGATGGAGGAGCCTGGTGGGCTGCAGTTCATGGGGTCGCTAGAGTCGGACACGACTGAGTGACTTCAGTTTAAATTTTCACTTTCATGCATTGGAGAAGGAAAAGGCAACCCACTCCAGTGTTCTTGCCTGGAGAATCCCAGGGACAGGGGAGCCTGGTGGGCTGCTGTCTATGGGGTTGTACAGAGTTGGACACGACTGAAGTGACTTAGCAACAACAGTGGCACACGCTAGTAAAGTAATGCTCAAAATTCTCCAAGTCAGGCTTCAGCAATACGTGAACCGTGAAGTTCCAGATGTTCAAGCTGGTTTTAGAAAAGGCAGAGGAACCAGAGATCAAATTGTCAACATCTGCTGGATCATCAAAAAAGCAAGAAAGTTCCAGAAAAACATTTATTTTTAATTTATTGACTATGTCAAAGCCTTTGACTGTATGGATCACAATAAACTATGGAAAATTCTGAAAGAGATGGGAATACCAGACCACCTGACCTGCCTCTTGAGAAACCTATATGCAGGTCAGGAAACAACAGTTAGAACTGGACATGGAACAACAGACTGGTTCCAAATAGGAAAAGGAGCCCATCAAGGCTGTATATTGTCACCCTGCTTATTTAACTTATATGCAGAGTACATCATGAGAAACGCTGGGCTGGAAGAAGCACAAGCTGGAAAAAAGATTGCTGCGAGAAATATCAGTAACCTCAGATATGCAGATGACACCACCCTTATGGCAGAAAGTGAAAAGGAACTAAAAAGCCTCTGGATGAAAGTGAAAGAGGAGAGTGAAAAAGTTGGCTTTAAGCTCAACATTCAGAAAACAAAAATTGTGGCATCTGGTCCCATCACTTCATGGCAAATAGATGGGGAAACAGTGGAAACATTGTCAGACTTTATTTTTTTGGGCTCCAAAATCACTGCAGATGGTGACTGCAGCCATGAAATTAAAAGACGCTTATTCCTTGGAAGAAAAGTTATGACCAACCTACATAGCATATTGAAAAGCAGACATTACTTTGCCAACAAAGGTCTGTCTAGTCAAGGCTATGGTTTTTCCAGTGGTCATGTATGGATGTGAAAGTTGGACTGTGAAGAAAGCTGAGCACCGAAGAACTGATGCTTTTGAACTGTGGTGTTGGAGAAGACTCTTGAGAGTCCCTTGGAATGCAAGGAGATCCAACCAGCCCATCTTAAAGGAGATTAGCCCTGGGTGTTCTTTGGAAGGAATGATGCTAAAGCTGAAACTCCAGTACTTTGGCCACCTCATAAGAAGAGTTGGCTCCTTGGAAAAGAGCCTGATGCTGGGAGGGATTGGGGGCAGGAGGAGAAGGGGATGACAGAGGATGAGATGGCTGGATGGCATCACTGACTCGATGGATGAGTTTGAGGAACTCCAGGAGTTGGTGATGGACAGTGAAGCCTGGTGTGCTGCAATTCATGGGGTCGCAAACAGTCGGACATGACTGAGTGACTGAACTGAACTGAGGTCTTAGTTGTGGTATGTGGGATCTAGTTCCCTGATCAGGGATTGAAAATGGGCTTCCTGCACTGGGAGCATGGAGTCTCAGCCACTGGCTCACCAGGAAAGTCCCTAGTTGGGGCTCTTTGAGTAGAGATCCACAGCTAACTTCTGTGGAGCTCTCCCAAAGGAGGAATCAATTTTCCAAAGGTCAAAGCAGGGTTCACTCTCCAGGCATTATTTCCCATTGCAAGAAAGGAGTTCTGTATCATGAAAACAAAGCCAGGCCGTGATGCTAAACAATTAATAATCTTAATCAGGAGTGGAACCTTCAAAGTGAAAGTGAAAGTCGCTCAGTTGTGTCTGACTCTTTGCAACCTCATGGACTATATGGTGCATGGAAGTCTCCAGGCCAGAATACTGGAGTGGGTAGCTTTTCCCTTCTCCAGGGGATCTTCTCAACCCAAGGATCGAACCCAGGTCTCCCACATTGCAGGCAGATTCTTTATCAGCTGAGCCACAAGGGAAGTAGCATGTAAAAGCCCAACAGCCCTGGAGAGGTAACACAGGGACACAATTTGTCTACAACGATGTGCTAGACCAAGAGCAAGTTCACTGTCAGCCGCATGAAGAGAAGGAAAGAGGAAGGGAAGGATGGCTTCAGAATACCATCAGGGCAAGGAAGGAGGGCAAGGTCAGGAAATTAGAAGAAGAAAATTTCAGTCTGTTTTTCATGACTTTGCCCAAAGCAAGTCCTACGTCTTGGGAACAGATGAGGGTTCTAAGAGTGAAGAGCCTCCACACTGATGGCTTTGAAGGAAAGGTCAGAAATCTGCCCACTGAGTGAACCAGAGGTGGGAAGGATATTAGAGGTCAGATGCTGAGCATATGGCAGCCTCATTCACATCTTCACTCTCCTCTTTCTGTGGGTGGGCAGGGTCCACCTTCAGGAATTGCTTTCGCCCCAGATTTTCGCAAGCATCTGTGGCTTCTCTCTTTTTTAAATTGAAGCAGAGTTGATTTATAATGTTGTGTCAGTTTCAGGTATACAACAAAGTGTTACAGTGTATATATATATATATATATACACTTTCAGGTAATTTTCCATCATAGGTTATTATAAGATACTGAATTTAGTTCCTTGTGCTATACAATAAATCCTTGTTTCTTATCTATTTTATGTATAATAGTTTTTATCTCTTAATCCTAAACTTCTAACTTATTCCTACCACCTCCCCTTTCCCCTTTGGCAACCATAATTTTGGTCTCTGTGGGTCTGTTTCTGTGTGTATATAGATTCATTTGTATTATATTTTAGATACCACATTTAAGTGATATCATGTATTTCTCTTTCTCTGACTTAATTCACTTAATATAATAATCTCTAAGCCCATCTGTGTTGCTGCAAATGGGCATATCTCATTCTTTTTTATGGCTGAGTAATATCCCATTGTCTACCTATCTATTTATATATCTATCACCTACCTGCCACATTTCCTTAAACCAATCTTCTATTGATGGGCACGTGGGTTGTTTCCATGTCTTGGATATTGTAAATAGGGCTGTTATGAAAATTGGGGTGCATATGTCTTTCTGAATTAGATTTTTCACCTTTTCTCAATATATGCCCAGGAGTGGGACTGCTGGATCATATGATAGTTCTTGGGGCATCCCAGATGGGGCTAGTGGTAAAGAACCTGCCTGCCAATGTAGGAGACATAAGAGACACACATTCAATCCCTGGATAGGGGTGATCCCCTGGAGGAGGGCATGGCAACTCACTCCAGTATTCTTGCCTGGAAGATCCCATGAACAGAGGAGCTTGGTGAGCTATGGCCCACAGGATCTCAAAGAGTTGAACACGACTGAAGTGACTTAACAAACACACACACATACTACACGGTAGTTCTATTTTTAGATTTTGAAGGAACTTCCATACTGTTTTTCATAGTGGCTGCACCAATTTATATTCTCAGCAACAGTGTAGGAGTGTTCTTTTTTCCCCACACCCTTTCCAGCATTTATTATTTGTGGACTTTTTGATGATGGTCATTCTGAGCCAAAACATCTGTGGCTTTTCTCTGTGAAAAGAGTGGTGGAGGTACCTTTTTGAGAAGCCATAGGAGTGAGAGAAAATCAACAAATAGATCTTGAGCCATGGGGGAAAATGCTAAGGACCCAAGAGACATAGCAGAAGGCATGCTTTGAAGATGAGTGAACTAGACAAAGCAAGTCTGGTCACTGACTTTTCAAGGACATACAGAAGAAGCAAAGAGGAGGGGAAATACCAAAGGAGCTCTTCTTGTTCTTCAGGTGTGGGAGGACCTTGGCCTACAGGAAACAGGAGATGTTGTAAGTGACCTCCTGGAGCCAGACCCCAGAGAACACTGGGAGCTGCACTCCAGGTGGCTGTAGCTACACAACAGGGCTTGTCTAGCACTGTCAGATTTCTATGTGTGCTTTTCTGACATTTAATACTAGCTTTTTAGAAAACATGGCCCAGCAAAACATTTCTACAAGCCTGATATGGTCTCTGGGCGACCATTCAGCTACATATTCTAAGTAATGCTATCAGTCACTCGACAATGATACTGCAGTAACAAACAGATCTCACTGGTTCACACAGGAAAGCTTATTCTTCCACATGTCTAATGTGGGTTGCTGAAGTGACTTTGTGCATCATGGAAGCTCAAGGATGGGGACAACAGAGTTCTCATCTTAACACAGTCACTTCTGCAGGGGATTACCAAAAGAGGTAAATTACACATTGGTTCTTAAAGCTACCACTTGGCCTGCATCATTTCCATGTACACACCATTTGTTGTTATTTTTGTTGTTGTTCAGTCGCTCAGTCATGTCCGACTCTCTGTGACCCCATGGACAGCAGCACGCCAGGCTTCCTTGTCCTTTTCTATCTCCCGGAGTTTGCTCAAACTCATGTCCATTGAATTGGTGATACCATCCAACCATCTCATCCTCTGTCGTCCCCTTCTCAGCCTGCCCTTAGTCTTTTCCAGCATCAAGGTCTTCAAATTGGGTGGCCATACCCAACTGCAAGAAAGATAGTGAGAAGCCTGGAAAGAGAACTGAAATATGGATGAACCAGAAAATGAATAAAGGATTTTTTTTTTAACCAAGGGTCCTCACACTTATGAAGTTGAGTATCATTTGTTCTTAAGTAAGACAGTATATACAGTGTATGAACTTTGTGGAGAATCAAGGTAACTGCAAACACATGTCCCCATTTTTCTTTCCACTTCAAATCCACTTCTGGCAGTTTAGTTGAGATGAGTAATAGAGGCTGCCATCCTGGCCTCTATTCAGTTCAGTTCAGTTGCTCAGTCATGTCCGACTCTTTGCAACCCCATGAATTGCAGCATGCCAGGCCTCCCTGTCCGTCACCAACTCCCAGAGTTCACTCAGACTCACGTCCATCGAGTCCGTGATGATATCCAGCCATCTCATCCTCTGTCGTACCCTTCTCCTCCTGCCCCCAATCCCTCCCAGCATCAGGCTCTTTTCCAAGGAGTCAACTCTTCTTATGAGGTGGCCAAAGTACTGGAGTTTCAGCTTTAGCATCATTCCTTTCAAAGAGCACCCAGGACTGATCTCCTTTACAATGGACTGGTTGGATCTCCTTGCAGTCCAAGGGACTCTCAAGAGTCTTCTCCAACACCACACTTCAGCAGCAGCAATTCTTTGGTACTCAGTATTCTTCACAGTCCAACTCTCACATCCATACATGACCACTGAAAAAACCATAGCCTTGACTAGACAGACCTTTGTTGGCAAAGTAACGTCTCTGCTTTTGAATATGCTATCTAGGTTGGTCATAACCTTCCTTCCAAGGAGTAAGTGTCTTTTAATTTCATGGCTGCAGTCAAAATCTGCAGTGATTTTGGAGCCCCCAAAAATAAAGTCTGACCCTGTTTCCACTGTTTCCCCATCTATTTCCCACGAAGTGATGGGACTAGATGCCATGATCTTCGTTTTCTGAATGTTGAGTTTTAAGCCCACTTTTTCACTCTCCTCTTTCACTTTCATCCAGAGGCTTTTTAGTTCCTCTTCACTTTCTGCCATAAGGGTAGTGTCATCTGCATATCTGAGGTTATTGATATTTCTCCTGGCAATCTTGATTCCAGCTTGTGTTTCTTCCAGTCCAGCCTTTCTCATGATGTACTCTGCATAGAAGTTAAATAAGCAGGGTGACAATATACAGCCTTGACATACTCCTTTTCCTATTTGGAACCAGTCTGTTGTTCCATGTCCCGTACTAATTGTTGCTTCCTGTCCTGCAGATAGGTTTCTCAAGAGACAGGCCAGGTGGTCTGGTATGCCCATCTCTTTCAGAATTTTCCATAGTTTATTGTGATCCACACAGTCAAAGGTTTTGGTATAGTTAACAAAGCAGAAATAGATGTTTTTCTGGAACTCTCTTGCTGTTTCCATGATCAGGCAGATATTGGCAATTTGATCTCTGGTTCCTCTGCCTTTTCTAAAACCAGCTTGAACATCTGGAAGTTCACAGTTCACGTATTGCTGAAGCCTGGCTTGGAGAATTTTGAGCATTACTTTACTAGTGTGTGAGATGAGTGCAATTGTGTGGTAGTTTGAGCATTCTTTGGCATTGCCTTTCTTTGGGATTGGAATGAAAACTGACCTTTTCCAGTCCTGTGGCCACTGCTGAGTTTTCCAAATTTGCTGGCATATTGAGTGCAGCACTTTCACAGCATCATCTTTCAGGATTTGAAATAGCTCAACTGGAATTCCATCACCTCCGCTAGCTTTGTTCATAACGATGCTTTCTAAGGCCCACTTGACTTGACATTCCAGGATGTCTGGCTCTAGATGAGTGATCACACCATCGTGAATATCTTGGCCGTGAAGATCTTTTTTGTACAGTTCTTCTGTGTATTCTTGCCACCTCTTCTTAATATCTTCTGCTTCTGTTAGGTCCATACCATTTCTGTCCTTTATTGAGCCCATCTTTGCATGAAATGTTCCCTTGGTATCTCTAATTTTCTTGAAGAGCTCTCTAGTCTTTCCCATTCTGTTCTTTTCCTCTATTTCTTTGCATTGATCACTGAAGAAGGCTTTCTTATCTCTTCTTGCTATTCTTTGGAACTCTGCATTCAGATGCCTATATCTTTCCTTTTCTCCTTTGCCTTTCACTTCTCTTCTTTTCATAGCTATTTGTAAGGCCTCCCCAGAAAGCCATTTTGCTCTTTTGCATTTCTTTTCCATGGGGATGGTCTTGATCCCTGTCTCCTATACAATGTCACGAACCTCATTCCATAGTTCATCGGGCACTCTATCTCTCAGATCTAGTCCCTTAAATCTATTTCTCACTTCCACTGTATAATCATAAGGGATTTGATTTAGGTCATACCTGAATGGTCTAGTGGTTTCCCCTACTTTCTTCAATTTAAGTCCGGTAACAAGGAGTTCATGATCTGAGCCACAGTCAGCTCCCGGTCTTGTTTTTGCTGACTGTATAGAGCTTCTCCATCTTTGGCTGCGAAGAATATAATCAATCTGATTTCAGTGTTGACCATGTTCATGTGTAGAGACTTCTCCTGTGTTGTTGGAAGAGGGTGTTTGCTATGACCAGTGCATTCTCTTGGCAAAACTCTATTAGCCTTTGCCCTGCTTCATTCCATTTTCCAAGGCCATATTTCCCTGTTACTCCAGGTATTTCTTGACTTCTTACTTTTGTATTCCAGTTCCCTATTACATTATTCTAAATGTGTAAATAGATGGGCAAGCCTGCAGATACAGGGCTTATTGGGAGAGCTCCATAAAAATGAGCTATCGGCCTCTTCTCAAAGAGTCTCAACCCAAGAGGTTATGTCAGCCCAAAGGGTCTCTATGTCCTCTCTTTGCTTCCCTTACTCTTTCCTCTAGAGGTAAGTTCTCTGACCTCCTGCAGAGTCTTCCACTGACATCATCCTGGCAAACATGGAAACTCACCTCTCTGACTCTGGGTTCTCCCTGAGCCATGGTCACTTTGAATTGCTGCTTCTCTGACCTCCTCACCCCGAGACTGTAGACCTCCTCAAGATGGAGACCTCTTATTCCCTTCATCTCTGCCTTCCCAGCATCCCTTACAAATGGCTCTGCAGAGCAAATGGCTCTGCTCAAGAAATCATTCCTTTTGGCTTAATAATGGTGGGGAGGGGAATCCAGAAACACACTCAGTGACTATCTCTCCTGTCCACAGGGCCTCTCTGTTGGCCTGGCTCCATCCACTTTCCCCAAAGCCTCACCTGCCAGTAAGGAGGGCCTCTGCCCTTCAGTCCTGTTGGGAAGGTTTGCTTTCCTGGACACATTTCATGGCACTCTTTCTACACAAGCACGTGTGTGCCTGAGCTGCCTATAAGCCTGAAGAATCGCCCCTTGTGGTTCCCTCCCTAAACAAGCTCCAATTAGACACCACTTAATGGCATCTCCAATTTGACTGTCTGTCCAAGATTCCACAATGCATGGGAATTCTCCCAGAGATTATTCCTGGTTTTCCCATCCTCAAAACAAGGAGGGGGAAATAATGCATGATTGAAAACTAGCCACCAAATGGTAAAAAAAAATAAATAAATAAATTTGCAGTTGTGTTGCTTTGAAAACTTATTGCACAGCTGGGGGCATGTAAAGAACTTAATTAACAAGCTTTGGCCGCAATGTGCCCCCTCTTTGGGAGGGGAAAAAAATCACTGTTAAGATTTGTCCAATTAAATTATAGGAGAGTTGGTGAATTCAAAGAAAGAGAGAGGTTGGGGGAATGTGCTTTCAGTTTAAAAAGAAGATATTTAGTCTGCTGGGAGACCTATAGTCTGATTAATTCAGTGCTAAGCTTTTCTGCACAGTTTCCACAAATTCATAGGCACTTAAGAATTTTTAACCCAAATGTAATTATAGGTTTTGATAATCAGGCTTTGGTTAAAAACAATCCCTTCTTTTTTATAAAAACTGAAGATGGAATATTCTGTGATAAGGAAGCACCTTCAAATCCCACTTCTTCCCTCTTCCATAGAAAATTCCATCTAGCCCATGATCAGCGCCACATTATAAGTTTTTTGGACTCTGGGTACTTTTGCTTTTGCTTCCTCCCTAAAAGATATTAAAACTTATATTTTACAACTGTGTTGGTATGAAGGTAATTATAATCCGGGCTGGATTCATTTGTATACACTCTTTATTATTGCATTCATTTGATTCTCTTTTTTTATTGATGCATAGTTAATTACCACGTTGCATTAATTTCAAAGTGTGTCAGTTTTACATACATATGTTCTTGTTTAGATTCTTTTCAATTCTAGGTTATTACAAGATATTGAGTATAGTTCCATGTGTATACAGTAGGTCCTTGTTGTTAACTTATTTTATATACAGTAGTGTGCCTATGTTCATTCCAAGCCAAAAAGAAATGGAAATTCAAACATTCTCTTGAGTCCCTAAAAGAGCACTGGACCCTAGACATTGTGCCCAGTGAGTTAGTCATCCTGCTTGGAATTTCCCATCATGAACCAGAAGAGGGACATTAGGGTGCCAGCTAAGTACAGGTTCAGAATAACAGTGACGGTGACATAATTCACAGCAACGCAATTCATATTAGCCCATGCTGAGCACTCGTCTTTACAGCAGCCTAACCTCCCAGTCTCGCAGCCTGTGCCCTCCCCACACTCCCCCCCCAAAATTGTAATTCTGACATCATTGGTCAGACTGAATACCCGGTACAGTATGCACTCTCTTGGAATGACGAGTTTTCTGCCTTTTCCTAGGGGGATGTTCAGCCAAAGACAAAAATGTGTAAGGGCAGCAGAGAAAATTCATTTGTATAAGCTTGCCCCCCTACTGTGGAATTTTCAATTATATATATCTAATTATGGCTGTCAGTTGATGGATTCAGAAAAGACATTTTGGTCCCCCCCCTCCTTTTTTTTGTCTTTTCGTCATCTCTTCTGTTAGAATGATTATAGCACACTTACACAACTAATTGCCTTACTGCTGATTAGTGATACAATTATGCAGACCCGGCTCCTTGTGTGAACAACCATCTGCAGAGAAAAAAAAAAAGTGACACTATTCAAAAACTATCCATAATTTAACCAATGTTATTCCAATGCACTGAGCCCAGACAATCGTCTCGCCTTCATATTTCATACCCACCCTGGCAAGAGGAGGTTGGGTTTTGTGCGCCCAATTCACCTCTTTAGACACACTGTGAATCAGAAAGAAAGAGGAGAGAAGAAAGTACTTCAAATGTCAACCCATAGTGGGGAATTGAAGCGTGGTTAACGTCCATTTCTCCTTTGGGTAATTTTTCTTCAAATTTTATACCACTTGGCAATTTTTTGTTTCCTTTCAAACTGCTGAGAACGTGCAGATGTTACAACTCCCCAAAGTAGGCTTGGGTTTGCTAGGTTTTTGTGAACTGCTCTCCCCAATCTTTTCTCTCCCTTTTCCCCATAATGTTTTCTTTTTTAAATAAAAAAGAAGAAAAAGGAAAAAAAAGAAGGGGTTTTAATAGAATTGAAGGACGCGGGCTGACATATGACGTTTCAATAAAGTGTGTCCTTTGTTTCCTAAGGCAAAGTGGATGGGCCATGAGACTGTGAGACCTCAGGGGCTACAGGGAGAGCACAGGTGGATGGGCAAGATGCCGTGTACTGCAAGGACTAAACAAAGAAGTGGCCTGGTGTTTCCCAATGGGCAGGGCAAGATCAGCTCTGTCCGCCTGGGGGAAAGAGTCAGTTAGAGAGGCTGTGAGGTTCAAAATAAAGAAATAAAAGCCAAATTCTCCTGTAGTTTCAAAATAAGACTGTAAGTTGTCAGGGCAGAAAAAAAGCAAACACTTGAGGTCTCAGAGTGGCAAGGCACTCCTTAATTTAGATATGGATGGAGAATATCTTTCTAAAGCAGAGAAGGGTACTGTGCATTAATGAAAGACATTTAAGAAGAAACCCTAGTGGATTAGATGACCACAGGGCACATATCTCCTCAGCAAGACAAGATGAGAAATGGAGACCCATCCTGAGAGCCTTAACTCAAGTCTAAGACAAGAGCTCCATCCCAAGCTGCACTCCCCAAATCTTGGCTTCCCAGAGCCTGAGTGGTCCCCCCATCATCTAGACCAGGGAACTCAGTCTGCCTTCCCCCAGGCATTGAGCCTGTGAGTCAGGCATCTTTGCCCTGGCTTTTCTTTCATTCTTCTCTATTCAGGATTCTACTGAAAAGAAAGCTTAATAGTCACTGGTTCAGGTTTGGTTTGATTTAAGCAGTTAAGTTAATAATCTAGTCCCTCTGAACTCCTTAAAAAGAAAATAGTTGAAGTTTGTCAGGATGATCCCAGGATGCACTTTGATACAGAAAAAGTAAATAAATGTTGAGTCAGCTTTGTTTTGTTGGATATTTTGTGGTACTAAAACTACAAACAGTAGAAAGTGAAGAGGATCTAAAGGGCCTGTTGGTGAAGGTGAAAGAGGAAAGTGAAAAGCTGGCTTAAAACTCAACATTCAAAAAACAAAGATCATGGCATTCAGTCCCATCACTTCATTGCAAATAGATGGGGGAAAAGTGGAAACAGTAACAGATTTTATTTTCTTGGGCTCCAAGATCACTGTGGGCAGTGACTGCAGCCATGAAATTAAAGGATGTTTGTTCCTTGGAAGGAAAGCTATGACAAACCTAGACAGCATATTCAAAAGCAGAGACATCACTTTGCCAAGAAAGGTCTGTCCAGTCAAAGCTATGGTTTTTCCAGTAGTCAGGTACGGATGTGAGAGTTGGACCATAAAGAAGGCTGAAGGCCAAAGAACCGATGCTTCCAAACTATGCTGCTGGAAAAGAATCTTGAGAGTCCCTTGGAAAGCAAGGAGATCAAAGCAGTCAATCCTAAAGGTAATCAGTCGTGAGTATTCATTGGAAAGACTGATGCTGAAGCTCCAATACTTTGGCCACCTGATGCAAAAAGCCAACTTTTTGGAAAAGACCCCGATGCTGGGAAAGATTGAAGACAGGGGGAGAAGGGGATGACAGAGAACAAGAGGGTTGGATGGTATCATCGACTCAATGGACATGAGTTTGAGCAAACTCTGGCAGATAGTGAAGGACAGGGAAGCTTGGGGTGCTGCAGTCCATGGGGTCACAAAGAGTTAGACACGACTGAGTGACTGAAAAACAACAACAATAAAACTACAAAGAGTAGAGAAGATTTACTAAGAGCTTACAGTATGCCAGGGTTTTATGTGCTTTACATGAATTGCCTCAGTTTGATCATCACAAAACCTTCCAAGGCAGGTATTTTGATGATCCTTCTGGAGGAAGGATCTTTCGGATTAACAGAGTTAAATAATAAACTAGGACACACAGGTACTCGCTGGTAGGACGATGGTTTGAACAGAAGTCTAGTCTATTCCAAAGCCAGAGCTCTTGATCACGAAGCCGTTATCAACATCTTCTTCTCAATACCGTAAAGGGTGCTTGCTTATACACAGAGGACACTTAACTCTATTAAGCAGAATATTTGTTGAAAGCTAATGGAAGAACAGAAGAAAAGAGAGTGGAGGCAGGAGGGAGACAGGGAGGGAGGAGGAAAGCTACTGCCTTGTGAAATGTGTATGCACTTGTATTCTGCTCACTTCCTCCCCCAGTCAACTGAATGACCTGAAGCGAGTTGCTAAACATTGCCACAGGTCTCCGCCATCAAATGAAAGGTTTGGAAAAGGATGAGATACTATCTCCCATGAGCCTTTCTCAGTCTCTCTAGCCAATCCAGATGTCTCCTTTTCCAGAGCTTGCACAGACCTCTCCTCTGAGTTACCTGTTAAAGTAACCTACTTCCCCTGGTGACTCAGATGGTAAAGAATCTGCCTATAATGCAGGAGACTTGGATTTGATCCCTGGGTCAGGAAGTTCCCCTGGAGAAGGGAATAACTAACCACTCCAGTATTCTTGCTTGGAGAAGCCCATGGACAGAGGAGCCGAGCAGGTAACAGTCTACAAGGTCACAAAGAGTCAGACACAACTGAGGGACTAACATTTCCACTTTCACTTTTCCCCACTATCTTCTATTCTTTGATCATTCCATGGGTGTGGGTCTTGCCAACCGGATTAGAGGATAAGACCTTAGAGGGCAAAAGTCCTCTTTCTTCCTCCTCCATTTCCTCTTTCTCCACCTTCTTTTCCCACTAATGGTTCACTGAGAGCACAGTGTCTGGCCCTACTTATGTTTGTCCCACCAACCTGCTGAGATTGCAATAATAAATAAATAAGACTCAGTAAATAAGGGGGAACTAAACCCAGGCTTGGATAATTGATCAGAAGCAAAGTTCCTACAGCCGATTCTCACTTTGATCACTCTAGTGATATGGTGTGGGCAGGTAAAGCGGTGTCTTTCGAGAGCAGCAACTTACAAGCTGGGGACCCTTTGTAAGTGTGGGTCCTTTTCCTTGTTATTACCTGCTCACAAAGAGGGAAAGGCTTGGTGATGGCATGTGCAGGGATGGAAATGTTTCTTACCTGAGTGACTCTAGAAGTGTTCACCCCACTGAATCTAAATATCAGAGGTCTGATCCCCTCTGAGAGCTTAGACATGGCTTGGTGGGTAGAGTCTGATGACAAAGATAGCTCTCAAGAAGAAAGACCAAGAGTTAAGAACCCTAATTCAAATGACCTCTGCTGCTAAGTCGCTTCAGTCATGTTCGACTCTGTGCGACCCCATAGGCAGCAGCCCACCAGGCTCCACCATCCCTGGGATTCTCCAGGCAAGAACACTGGAGTGGGTCAAATGACCTCACATCATAGCAAATGTTAGCCACATCTGTAAAACCACTGGATTCTCAACCCAAAGCCTCCCCACTAAGAAGAATCAGGAAGATGCTCCCAAGCTGAGATCCTGCTCTGTCTTTTCTTTTACCTAGATACAGGCCTTGGACAACCAGATTTGTCTGAGACACTCTTGATGTTCAGATGGTAAATCGGATTGCTCAGTATGGGCAGATGTGTCTCCAAATGACACATTGGTATTTCTAAGTATTGCAGGTGGTGGAAGGGGTGGAAAACACAAATGTTCAGAAGTGAAAGGGTTCCTAGAGGCAATTTAAGTCAACTCTTCACTGATGTGGATAAAAATGAAACCACTAGCATTCTTGGTGATTGGTTTTATTTTGCTTTGTTTTCTCCTATGTAATCCCTGATTCAAATGAAAGAATTTAGAAACTTGCTTCTTGACTCTTCATGTTCTCCTTATCTTGACGTGACAATCAGTATATCTCAGAGATGACTCAGGCCCTCAATCCAACCACCTAGGGAGACAGCAATTGCCCAAACTTCCATTTAACCATCTACTACCCACTCACTCATCCATACAGCCATCCAGCATCAGATTGACTCCTGTCTATCAGGTATTAGAGTAGGCACAAAAATCAAAGCTGCAATAGATTCTATTTTTACCTTGAAGAAGTCTGTGGTCTATTGGAAATAAATACCCCACTATACCATCACCACCATCATCACCATCTTCATCATCATCATCATCACACCAAGCATTAAGTGATATAGCAGATATGTTTGCAATGCTAAGACAACATAAATAAGATTTGCTGAGAACTTCTATGCTCTCAGTCCTTGCTAAGCCTTTTACATACTTCTTCTCATTGAAGTCTCACAATGATCTTATGAGAGAGGCACTATAACTTCTCTTGTTTTACCTATAAAGGAACTTGTTCCACATCACTTACCTGTAAAGAAACGGAGTCACTCCTTGAGGCTGGACAGTCTTTCTGCAGAACTTAAACTATTAACCAGCCAGCTACTCCCCCACTGGGTGGAATCACTGATGAAGAAAGGACTCAAAAGGAATTTGCAGTTTCCTCAGAGAAAGTGATGCTTACGCTGGGCCTCAAAGCACTGGCAGGAGATGACCAGAGGGAAAGGAAAGTAAAGGGCATTGCAGGCAGATGGAAGACTAAGGAGCAGCCCAGAGGGTTTAGGAAGAAACAAGCAATATGGTGCAAATTGCATACAGAGTGCATGTGTGCAGGTGGAGGGTGAAACAACAAAAACAAATGAAAGTAATCATCACATCTTACAGGATCCTCCCTCTGCAGCCTGCAGTGTCAGGATATTTACTACTCCTGCAATTCTTGCAATGCCGCTAAGGTAGGTATCATCCCCCTCATTCGAGAAATTCAAGCTCAGAGACTTGAAATGATTTGCTCAAGGTCACATGGCTAAGTAAGCCATTATAACAAAGATGGTCTGATACTCACAGTCATGCACTTAGAAAGGGTAGGATTTAAGCTCAGAAGTTAGTCATCCTGGGACACTTACTAGTTGGGTGGCCTTGGGTCAGTTACTAAAGCTCCCTGTGCCTCACTTTTCTCATCTGAGTGGGGATATCATCATCTTATCTGTCTTATCTCAGTGCTATTCTAACAACTCAATGGGATACTGTCTGTGAATCACAAAGTGTGATGCCTGGCACTGTTTTAAGTGTTTCTATTACCATTATTATTAAGCTGGGGTCCATTTCCCAGGGAATGCTAAGTGTTGTGGACACTCATGAGAAAAAGAATTTCAGGTTTGATGACAGAGAAGTTGACAGTCACTACCAGCTGGACCCAGCTCCAGAATGGAAAAGGAACAGATTCAACCAAAGGCTTTATTGACTCCAAGAAGCTACAAGCTTCTCTGATGATTCTGAAACAACTCCCAAGTCCTCTCTTAAATGTGCAGTGAACCACCGTGGGGCATTTTGACCTTGGCCAAGGGATGATGTGATGGGCTTCTCCATGCCAGGCCTCCCCTCAGATGGCAGAACACTGCCTTATGAGGAAGCCATGCTGCCTGGACTTTGACTTCCTGGCCAACGAAACCCCAAGGCTTCATGATCTTATGCAGAGTGATTCAGTGCCACCCAAGTCCCTCAAAATCTAACTGTTGGCCCAAAGCTCTCAAGCAAATGTGGACTTTCTGTATCAAGTGTGTTGAGCAGAAAGACAGTGTGAAGCTATTGTATTTTCATCATAGGAGAATATCTATAAAATGCAACAGATTTCTATCCCAATCAGCACATCTTGACAGTCAAGTCACAGGTCCCAAAGCTTTGTACAGGAGCAGCCAGATGTAATAACTTGATAGTTCATAAAGAAGGTACTTATCCCTTGCAACAAGTAAGATGAAGTATCAGCTTAGCAACATCTCATTTCTGGGGTTGAGGTTGCCATGACCATCATACTGAGATGAAAAGCTATCTGAGTTCAGTTTCCCTACAGAAAGAATCCAGAGATTAAATGTGACCATTTATTTGGGAAGTACAACAAATCTTGGTAGAGAAGTACAGAAGTCAGCTATGGAAGGAAAGATGGCCAACAGGGTGTGTCTCAAAGAGCTGTCTCAAAGTGGCTACCATTGTAGCCACTGCAGCTTAATCCATGGGGAAACTCTGGCCTCAATGATCCCACTGTAACTGTGAGGGAGCTGGGGTATTTATACGCCAACTTCAGTCGTTGAGAGTTGCTTCTGGGAGCTATAAATTTCCCAGCACTTTGGGCCTGTCTCCCAGGCAATATGACTTTCTAAATGACAGAGAACACTTGGAAGACAGCTGGAATGTGCTAGAAGAGTAAGATCCTGAGGATGAAGACAAGCACTGAGTGCCTACCTCATTAACCCTCTTCAAACAAAACTCTTCTATATCAGCTCACTTATCCAGAGGACAGCCATTGAGTAGCCTCAGATATCTATTAAAGTCTTTATGTCTGATTATTAAAAACAATTACTTATTCATATCAGAATTTTATCCATAGTGTACTTACTCATAGGCACAATATTAATAACATTCATTGATATAGGAAACTACATGGAGAAAGGAAAGGTGCAAGAAATGATAAATATTCCATGACTTAGAATTTCTACTTCTTGGAAGTTATCCTAAATAACTGAGCATGTGCCCAAAGACATGTGAGTAAGGGTATTAAACATTCTTTGGTTTGTTAAGAATTTTACAAATTTTGTTTGTAACAAACAAAAATCATGGAAACAACCTAAATGTCTATCTCTAGGGAAAATGCTGAGCGATCCTGCAGATATAAAGAATGACGAAGATCTTTATATACTAACTTGGAAAAAAATCTAAGATAAAAGTGAAAAAAAATTTACAGTTACCAAAGGGGAAAAAAGAGAGAGGGCAAATTAGCAGGTTGGAATTAAAATATGCACACTTCTATATATGAAGTAGATAACCAACAAGGTCTTACTGTATAGCACAGAGAGCTATATTCAATATCTTGCAATAACCTATAATGGAAAAGAATATATTATATGTATATATGAATCACTTTGCTGTATACCTGAAATACAACATGGCAAATCAACTATATTTCAATATAATTTTTTAAAAATCTTACTGCTGAATAATATGATTGTGATTTTACAAGGTCACTTGTAAAACTCATGTATATATAATATACTACTTTATCATGTAGAATAACAGATATATATGTGTAGATGCACAGTAAATATCATGGAGGAAATAAATCAAAATATAACAGAGGTTACTTTTGAACCTGAATAGAAAATGATTTGAGGGGAAGTTTTTAAATCAATGTATTGTTTGAATTATTTACTTCGAATATGTATTCAGGTATGGTACTGTTTGTGTAACTAAAAACATGAGTGACAGCTGACATCTTTTCATTCACCCAGAAGATCAATCAAAGCAGAAAGAACAACTAAAATCTCATAGCTGTCTAGGTCATTTAGTGATGGGGAAAGGAATTTATACCTTCATGTCCCCTAACACTATCATTACAATAGAACAAGAAGCAACGGTTGTACTCACACTCAAATCCCAAGGAAATACTGAGATATTGGCAGAATTTCAATTTAAAAGACAGCAGATTATATGCGCTGTAAACTAGAAAGCTGTCCACTAAAAATAGGCAAAAATACAAGAATAAAAGACCTGATACTGAATGGATTACCTTCAGCTGCATATAAAATTCACTTATAAAGACCAGTTATTTGCCCAGCAGAGACAAGTAAGGGAAGAGTTACTGTGTGAACTTCACACTTGGGATTTTCCTGAAGTTTGCAGACTCAGCTAGACAGATGGTATTGTATCCAGTGACCTGCTGATAAATGTTTAACAACTGGCTCTGGGGGTTGGGTAGGGGGGATTCTGACTTGCCACATTTCAGATTTCCATGGTGAAGATATTCCCCCCAATGGTTGACTGCAAGAGGAGGAGTTGGGCAGAGATGCTGAGTAGCACACCAGTCCACAGCATTTCCTCCAAGCAGATAACAGACGTGGGCAACTTTGATATCTTTGTATCACAGTAGTCAAAAGCAGTAAGATATTAAGGTATGTTTTGAGAAGTATTACCTTTGGTTTTAGGCTTAACCATGGCTCAGTGGTCAGGAATCTGCCTGTAATTCAGGAGACATAGGAGATGCAGGTTCAGTCCCTGGATTGAGAAGATCCCCTGGAGGAGGAAATGGCAATCCACTCCGGTTTTTTTGCCAGCAAAACCCCAATGACAGAGGAATCTGGCAGGCTACAGTCCATGGAGTCAAAGAGTCGGACACAACTGAGCACTCACACACCTTCATTTTTAATATGATTCATTGAGTTGTAAGTTTATATAATTTAAATGTTAATCACAGTTATAGTTTTAAACTGTGTTTAAAAACCAGTTTGCAAAACCCTTGCAAATTTGACAATCACCTCTGGAGCTGGTAGGGGCGACTGCTGACTAGCAGATCCCAGATTTCTATCTGGAACATTTCCACAGAGGTACTTTGAGGAAGGGGCCAAGTAGATGCTAATCAGAATTAGAGAAAATGCCGTGTTTGGCTCTAGAAATATAAACAGACAGATTGTGTTTTCGCAGCAGCCTGACACAAGTTTTGGTTGGGAGCAATGCTCCCTAATACGCCCAAGCAAAACTTGTCTGAGCAGGAGAGCAAGTTAGGAAGACAATGTCCCTTCTAGTAGGGAAAAGATTCTACTTCTGAGGCCTGATGTTGGAAGGAAATTCATACTTTGTCAGATGCTTAAGTGGCCTGCCTCAAAACACTTTCAGAGTTGAGATATGATCTGACCAGCAAGCGGTCTGTAGTCATTGCTGTTCTTATTCATGCCTCTGCATATTTTTTCCTTTATTCAGTTTTTCCAGAATGAGGAGACTCTGCTAAGATCGCCTTTCCAACCAATACTGTTAGATTTTTTTTCTGTAAATTTCATGATCACTGTGTTTACTTGGGCATTTTTAAAGTGGGGTTATATTCTTGGCTATGTAAAAATGGAGAGCTTTGTAAAACAACAGAAACCTAATACTATTACATTTCCTCATTTGTAAAATGGACTGGGAAGTGGTGCTGAACCTCAGAGTCACTGAGGACCATTTTAGATGAATTTTTGTTCCACGTTTTTATGCAGTTAAAACATACCTGATGGCCAGTGAGGAGATCAAGCAGGAAGGGGCCAGAGTGAGACCCCAGCACCTGGGGCATTCTCAGTGTCTGATAAATGCCAAATTTACTGCTAAAGTGAGATTGATAAATACTAACTAAATCACAGCCATGCTCGGGGCTCAGTTCATTTATTTTTTTCCAGCCCCCCAAAAGGAACACAAAAACATGGAACTCAAGTCAGGCATGACCAGACCTGAAGAATTTGACTCTTCTGTCCTGCTGCTAGCAGAAGTCCTCGTGATTTGGGCAGATGGCGGGGGAGGCCCTGAGTCTGGGGAGAGGAGTGGGCTGCTGGGGCCAGAGTAGAGTGGGGGAGGGGGTGGGAAGGGGTCCTTAATCTGGCCCAGGCTTTGGGAAGGAAGGAGCCTCGCGGCCGGCCAGCTCAGTGCAGTCTTTCATGAAAAAACACTCTAATTGGGGACATCACAGATAATGGGGCTGACTTCTTTCACTGGAGGGCCAGATCATGATTTGCTAATTGGATATTCCTGGGGTAGTGGAGGCGCCCTCACTGGCCCTGAGTGATTACTAGTTAATGGGGTTTTAGAAGTTCCTATTCCAGACTGATAAAGGGAGTTACACTAAGGAAAAAGAGCCCTTCTCAAAACTGCATTAGGAAGGAAGCCCAGCATCTGGGAAAGCAGCTGATTGGAGGGGCCCGTCAAGTCCAGTATTGACTTTCCGAGCTGGGAGTGCCCATCCCCGTCAGACCTCTGGTACTAACCCCTTCCCTGTGGGAGCATATGGATCCAGGAGGAAATGTGCCCTCCCTGACCAGATCTGCCTCATCACTGCCTTTCAGTTCATTCCTTCACACAGAACAAGTACCCAGGAAGCCAGACTCGGGGGGTAAGATAAACTCCAGGGATGACTCATACCAAGGGCAGAGAAGGCTGCGTTGGAATCTCCGTATTGGAGCTGGAGTGTGGCTGATGCTACCTTTCTTGGAAGGTGGTGCTTCTGGTTGTCCCCTGCCAGCTGATGATGGCACCCAAAGAAAAGAGCTGCAGAGAAAGGAAGCCTCCAAGAGCACAGGAAGGGCTGATGTCTCAGAAGTGGTGCTCCTGCCCATCGTTTTTTTTGGGGGGGGGGGGGGTTCAAGGTCACTCTGGAGCCCTTGGTCTGTCCTAACAAATGGCCTGGAAGGGCAGAGGAAAGAATTTTGGAAAAGGTGAAACAGAAAAAAGGGTAGGCAAGAGATCTTTCTAGACCAAAATTCAAGTAAATTCCTAGCTCCACCTCCCCGCAAAGTTCTTATAATCCCAAGACTAGTGGCACTTGCCAAAGCCAAGAGTGTGCTGTGTCCCATAGACCATCCAGTTCTCTTCCCACAAGAAAGCATGACTTCTTCCCTGATGAAGTTTACAGATAATCCAGGGTCTAGAGACTTTCTACATTGCTTCAGCCTGCTCATGAGCAGTCGGCCTGCTTGGTTAATCCTCAGTCATTAGTCTTGTTTGTGGAGCTGGGACTCTGTTCCTGGGACTCAACTACCAGTTTTGTCAAACTATCCTTTCACACATGCGTAAAAGATGGGGATGAGGGGGGCAGTGCTTGAGGAAATCATTGCTAGAGGCAAACAAAGGAGGGTGACTTTATCACATTGAAAACCTAAGATGTTCTGGATATGAAGCCTCCACCACCACCACCAATTCTCAAAAGTTATCCACAAAAAGTGGAGAGCTGACATTATGAAATCGACTTGCATTTCATAATATTGTTACTGAGTCCAAGCTCACTCTGTTTGCTGCAGGAGAGGCCAATAAATCCAAGAGATGAGGTGTTGAGACAAGGAATATGACTTTATTCAGAAAAGTCAGCTGATAGAGAAGATGGCAGATTAATGTCTCAAAACATTGTTGAGGCCAGAGTCTGGATGCCAGGGTCTTTTATGGATAGGAGACAGTGTGGGAGTGGGGGGTGAGGAAAGAAAGTAAAAAGGTCATTTAATCTTGCAAGTATCCCCTAGAAGGACAATCCTCAGGCAGGGGTATTTGTTAATTTCTCCCTTCTTTCTTTCTACAGGTGGACAGGGTTCTGAACAAAGGCACTTTAGCTTAACAGGCAGAGGGGCAGGATTCTCTGAGGCAGGCCGTTATGTGAGATTATAATAACAAAAGTGGCCAGAGACACAGATCTGGCATGGAAGAGTCAAAACTGACTCTTATTACAATATCTACCATTTATTGATCCCATTTTACGTGCTAGACACTGTGTTTTGCAATTGACCTATAGTCTCTTATTTTATCTTGTCAAGAGTCTGAGGAGGTAAATACGACAATTATCTCCACTCCACGGATGGGAATATTGATTGACTTCTTACGCTAAATCCACACCCTGAGTAAAAGACCGACCTGGACTTTAACCCCAAGTTCATCTGACCCCGAAGCCCTTGTCCTTGTCCACTGTGCCCATCCCATCCTTGAATTTTACCTGGTTCAACACTTCTTTCCTGAAGACAACAGACCAGAAGGGAAATGGCCTGGATTCACAAAGCAGAAGAGCAAGGAATCTAATTTTATTTTCATAGAAATGGTAGAAAGGGAGTTCTACCAAAGGATATCTTTCTTACTGGGGGTCTTTAAGAATGGCACCCTCTTTTCTAGGTGCAGTAATAACTGGTCACTTTCCAGAAATGGCCATGCTGAGCATCAAAGAAGTCTTGCTGATGATGCTGGGGAAGTTGTTTAAACTCTCAAGGACTGATTTTCTAACCACACAAAACGACCTATTGGAATGGATGTCATCTAAGCTCCATCCCAACCCCATATTGATGCATCAGGAGTTCTAAATGGGTTACAAAGAGGGAGTTTGCTATTCCCCACAGTATTATGTGCTACTTGTGCCATAGCTCAGAGTATTAGTTATAGAGTGGTGGAGGGTTTTATGCTCATATTTATCAGTACCCGTGTTTTTTTCCCTTACTTTAATCTTGCTCTCCCTTTCTTGGTGCTTGTCTCTGTTTCCTCGAGCTATCTATCTCCTGGCATTTTTGGTACAGCTCCATCTGGCTCATTTGTTATTCATGAATTAACATGTGTTTTGCATGCATTTGCCTTTGAACAACTGTTCCAAAGTACACCATAGTGCAGCAACAAGGTCCCCATGATTGATGCTGTATACCATCACTCAAAAATATTCAAACATGTATCCCAAGATAGGTATATTAGCTTCTACATATGTTCCTTGAACAAGATACACAAATACACTTTTTATAATAAACATAAAAATAGAAAATAAGAAGTTCAAGTATATTTAAGCCATATCCTATGGGCCATTTGGGGAGCCAACTTGGCTCATTTTAGAAAACCCCAGTTGTCTAGAATGGTAGAGATGCTTAGATATTGATCTTAAGATTAAGATTGTATGGAAAAACCTAAATGAACTTTTTAGCCAACCCAATACTTTGGGCTTAGATATTTGAGAATGAACCCTTATATATTTGAGAATGAACATTTGAGAATCAACCCTTGTTAAGCTCTATGACCTTCTTGAGTTCACAGACATCCAGTGAGAGAGAAATGAAGGAAGACAGAACTAGGTTCTTCAAGGGAGGCCAGACTTCCAGACATTTATGGGAATTCTGCTAAATTTTAACAGTGGTTAATTTTTTGCTGTTACCCTGTGTACGGAACCAAAGACATGTAACGGTCAGCCGTGACCATGTTCTGCTAATTTGTCACCCTGTCCTATAACCTAGAGGCCATCTTTTGCACCTTGTTATGACCCAAATCCCTCAGACAGATATCACATTAAACTGGGTTATCTCTTTTCACTGGAATGTGAATGCATTTGACAAACATAGATTATGGTAGAAAAAAGTATAACAAAACCCAGAGAAACTAAGAGAAGAGACTCCCAAAAAGGTCAATTTCAGATTCTCGGGTACCCAAGGATCCAATCCTGGCCCATGTGTTCCCTCCAATCCACTCCCTGCTACCGCCAAGTTTGATGAATGTACAGAATCATCAGTCATTTAAGTGAATTATTTTCTTCCATTCCTTTGGACAATGTTGAGCTCGCTGAACTTGTTGAGAAGCTATCAGGGCCAGCTTTAGGGCTCTGTACCTTGAAGGTCTCTATTTCCTACAGAATGACTTGGAGAAGACCAAACACTTCCCTGCACCCACTTCATTATCTCCCACCTTCTGCCCTAGTGACTTTCCTAGCACAGTGCAGTCTTCTTGCTAAGACTGGTTAAGGGAGGGGCATGCAAAACATATGATAATGAAAGGATACAAATAAGGCAGATAGAGCTGTAATGAGGATGTCTAAAGATAAGTCAAGGAGACAGAGACAGGCTCAGGAAGAAGACACAGAAAAAAGCAAGGAAGCAAGAGACTCAAATATGGTGCAGCAGAGAAGAAAGAATTTGGTTTCTTTGTTTGGTGATGCAAACACATTAGGAAAAAGAAAAAGTGGGCTGAGAAAATATCCAACTACTGAGCAACACTACAAGTCAAGGTGCAGTCTAGGTGTTACTTGATTCAATAGACATATATGAACTTGGACTCTACCTTGAAATAAAACCGTTCATAACACTACAGCATTTCCCATGTGCCAAGGTTTATTGACAGAAAAATATCATGTAATGAATTTAGTCCTCACAATGTTCTTATGACATGGGTCTATGATTATCATTTCAGTGTTGTAAATGAGGAATAGAGGCACAACAAAGTTGATGAAGTCAGCCTAAGTTTGCACAACTGCACATCTGGGGCTGGGAGCTAAGGTGATAGGTCTCTAGAGCCTGCCAGTCTATGCAACAAGAGTCTACACCAGCTGGCAGAGAACCCATATCTTAAGAGGCAGGATTGCCATGTTCAAAGGGAAAGTCTCTTTGATGTCATTGCTTTATTTCTTCCAACTGACAGAATTTAGTGGGCAGAATGGTGTTCCCACATGGCTCAGTTGGGAGGCCTCCTCTGGTCTCTTACCCACTCTGGGTGTCAACATCTTGGGACGAAGTAAGATTGTTTCCTGCTCAAGGTATCTCTGGTGTATTGATTAACCATTATAGTTTGCTAAGGGCATGTTTAAAATGGGGTTAAAAAAATCATCTCAGCATAGATAAAGTAATACTTGAGATCTGTTCATTTAGGAGATTAATATTCCTTTCTGAAGCACTGAGATTCATCATACGTGGAAAATATTTGTTTGGACAAATTTTAAATTGAGGATCATTTGATTGATAGATAATTGTTTCCAATGTCAGTTATATACTCTCAGCTGTCGCTGCCACATCACAAATTGATGCATTGTTACCTTTTTCTGTTTTCTTTCTTTCTTTAAATAATCGTGAGCATTATTTTCTTATGATCAGCTCTGAAGTCAATTTCTTCCCTAAGGAAAAAAACAGTTGACTCCCTTTTTAATTACCAAAGGACCCAAGGTGTTAGGAACCCCAGAGAGAGAGTTTGGGGCCAGACATCACAAGAGCTTGAGGACGTAATGGTCTGCATCCAGCGTACTGAGCCAAGCACTGTTCCACCTCCATGTTCTGCAGGAACTTCCAGTGCCCATTTGTCCCTCCTCCCCCATCCAACTGCTCATTTTCCAGGTGAGACAATCAGGGGCCAGATGGATGACTGCCCTGTGATCTCAAGGGACTTTTGTGCCCTAAAAAATATATACATGTATACGTATAAGCATGCACACACACACACACACACACACACACACACACACCTGCTTCCTGACCTAGGAGTTAAAAGATGGAAAGATGAATGTAAGTCAGGAAAGTCAGAAAAGCTTACTAGAACTTATCTTTTAGAAGTTAAGTTGATTTTTTATTTTTAATAAAGAAATAGAAGGAAAAGGAGAAAGTACTGGTCAGTTCTCCATGAGGAACAGTGGTTGGATGAGAAAATAAATATTGCTTGCATTCAGCCCACTGATCTGATTCTTACTAGACCTGCTCTCTAGTTGCTTTCAATTCCCTGACCTTTCCGGCCTCTATTTATTTTCATGGCTCCTTTACAAATAATAGATATGATTTCTATGGCTAATTAACAAAGTAATCTGTATTTTTATATTCCCCTCATTTCTGGAAAAGTTGGTGGCCAGAGGGGGGAAAAAAGCTAGATTCTGTCTTGTTTGAAGACTCTCTTGTTATTTTTTTATAAGAAGTTTAAAAATCTATTATTATAGAGTAATTGCTCATCAAATTTCTTTTTAAAAGTCAAAGCAATTTTCAAATTATAAAGAACTTCTCAAGTGTGTCTAGATAATTATGAGGGTGCAATTTATATAGCTCCTGTACCTTGGAAGGCTGCAAGTCCTGTAGAATCTTTGCCTTTGAAGCCCCATATTGCATCATCTGGGTTCACACAAAAGGCATCATGTGATACATGTTAAACATACAAAAGTGCAGAGGTAATGAACACATACACATAGAAATTATCTATCACCTTCCTATAACATCAGAGGTTAGGACCAACACAAATGATTTTCTTTCAGTTGAAGTTTCAAGGATGATAAAATTACATGGTAGGTAGAGAGATGGATACATACATACATACATACATATTCACATGGATAAATAATAGATAAATGGGCAGATAGATAAGGAAATGGATAGATACATGTGCTGAGTTTAGTCCTTCAGCTGTTTCTGACTCTTTGTGACCCCATGGACTATAGCCTGCCAGATTCCTCTGTCCATGGGGATTCTCCAGGCAAGTATACTGAAGTGGGTTGCCATGCCCTCTTCCAAGGGATCTTCCTAACCCAGGGATCGAATCCAGGTCTCCCTGCATTGCAGGTAGATTCTTTACTGTCTGAGCCACCAAGGAAGCCTGGTAGATACATACATACTCACAAACATACATGGATTGATAGATAAATGGATAGATGGATAGATAGATACATACACATAGATGGATGTATGAATAGATAGATATACATTGATACATACATTCATACATGGATGGATGAATGGATGGATATATAGGAAGTAGACACTAATAGATAGATAAAGTAGATAGATAGGCAGATAATGGGCAATGACATCAACTCACTTATTCCTTCTTGAGAAAATGAGATGGCTAAATGCCCCTGAAGAGCTAGAATCTCCAGAAGGACTCTTGTTATCAGCAGAACAGTTTCCTCTAACCTTGGGGGCAAGACTGTGTGACTTAGCTGACTCTACAATTCTCTCACCAAAGCCAAAAATTGGAAACCAAGTAGGGTTCTGAGGTTCCTTGCCACAATTTCGACCTACCAAACAGCATCTGAGTAATTCTTATATATTTTTTTAATTGTAGATATCTCTGTGTATATAGGAACCTGAAGGTCTGTGGGCTGTCCTTAAAAAAATGAAATAAAAGGTCAGTTTTGGGGTCTCAATTATTGTAGATTGATTCTAAGATATAGGGAGAAGTAATGAAAAGTTTTAAACATTCCTAACATTGATCGCACACATGTGCGTGATTGTGTAGTGTGTGTGTATGTTCCTACACAGAGGCAGTAACCCATATACACACATATTCATCGCACATTAGTCTTTCTTTTCCTATTCAATTCTTGAGTGTGACTTTCAGTGCTTGCATCCTGGAACTTACTGGACACTTACACGATGCCTGATTAACAGCTGCTTCCCTAAGACACCTAGGCAGAGAAGACAACTACAGCTGCTTGGAAAACGCTTTAAGCATTGCTTCTCATCTGTAGTCTCTACCCCCCAGTACAGTTGCCGGCTGTGATCTGCTGCCTTTCAACTTGGAATAAAATACATTACTTATGCAGTGAATGTTTTTAATGTAACAAAGCAAAGGAATAAAAATGCCTTACAACAGTTTTATTAAAAACAAATTCCCACAGTAAATACATATACACTCTGTTTCTGGGAGCAAAACAGCCAAGGACATCACTGCTAAGTGCTCTGGGAAGTGCTTATAAATTACTTGAAATAAAAAACATTGTTGCCCGGACATCAGGGATGAAATGCTGCAGTTTGTAATAAATTAACACAGAACTTTACTTCCCCTCCTCGAACAAAGCAGCCATTTGTCTGAATAACCCACATTCAGCTGTGAGTTATATTTTCACAACTCCAACTGCATTCATTTGCAAATTATTCTGCAGTTTTAATGCTCAAGTTTTAAATACCTTAAGAACGAATAAATAAAGCAAAGTCGAGCAAACTGTTGGCTTGTAGTTTAAAAACTGCCCTAATTTCTGCTTTTCTTTTGGCTTTTTTCCTTTCAAAGTTGTCCTTTTTTTTTTAATGGTGCAAAGTTTCTTTAAACTACATTAAAAAAAAATAAAAAAAATAAAATGTATTTCGGGGTATTCACACCGGAGAGAAGTTTCCATAAATCCATGATCTTTGAAGATATTTGGCTAGCCCTCATTTTACAATTTTAAGACTTTTCTTCTACCAATACTTTAATTTAGTGACAGAATAATTTATAACTATCTTTGAGGTTTTGCCCATTGTGTGTAACTTTTGTCTGCTAGTCTTGGAATTGGTTAGGTTTTTTTTTTCCCTCTCTCTCTCTCTCCTTCTACTAGACTTTGTCCAGAAAAAAAAAAAAAAAAAAAGAAAAAACAACTCTAAAGAAAAAGTCGTGTCACTTCCCTTGAATTATTTTGATTATAAAACAAAAACTCTGCAAGAAAACTCTTTTCAAACCTGTTCTGTAAAACAAAAAGAACCACTTTCCAGGTTCTTGAAAGAAAAATTTGATAGAAGCATTTATAGATTCAGTTTGATATTTGAAGGTTATTTTTCTGGCTAAAAAAGGAAAAAAAAAAAAGGCCTAGTTTCCCCGTGTGGAGTTACTGCCTTTGTTGGATTTTTTTGCATTGTTTTAAATAAGGTCCTGGGTAGCCACTTGCACTAGATAAAAGTAATGTCACCATTTTCAGGAAGCGATTTGGGGAGGAAAAGTCTTCAGAAGCATGTTATTTTCAGAAAAGTACCTCATAAAATATTTTTATAAAGTAGGAGTTGAAATCATTTAAAAATTACTCTTTTATAAATCTGTTTGGAGAAAAGTCTTTTGATCCCCTCTTTCTTCTGATCTTCATCTTTTATTTCGCTTAGAGGTAAACAACATTTGCCGCATTTAAGCAAGGGCATTTGCCATTGTGGTTCTTAAATAGTTTTCCAGTCACCCTATGGCAATTCATCACATGGGATAGAATAAAGATACTCTCCATGCAAGACTTTTATCACCTCCCAGAAAATGTTTGTTGTTTTTTGCTTTGGGTTTTTTTTTCTCCTTGCCTCCCACCCCTACCCCCACCCTGAGCGAGCTGCGGGGGATTGTTTTAGGACATTTCAAAGCCTTTTGTGAAGACGGAACCAAAGTCCTTCTGTGGAGGATAAGAAATGCTTGATTACATGCGCTGTAAAATGGGAGATATTCCCAAATTCCCTTTTAATTAAGATGTCTAAAGAGCCATTGCTTTGGAGAGAGAGACTTCCAAACAGTTTAAAAATACGGATGCTTTTACATCGGCTATAGATACCGACCTCTCCCCAACCCTGGGGAGAGGGGCAGCTGTCACCTCCTCCTCCTCACCTGGGGGGAGGTAAATGAACATTAGGAACTCCACCAGAGTCAGATGGGGAGGGGTACATGAAAGGGAGGCTAGGATGCCAAAACAACCGGGACTACAGAGCTTGAATGACTCCACCGGCTTCAGTTAAGAGAGAATCACTGCTTTAGTTAGCCGGGTCCTTTCTGTAAAGGCAGACACCTTTGTCATTAAAAAAATAAAAGAAAAATCACTTAGTGATTACTGGTTTGATGCTATTTGATTCTCTGACCATCCAAGCCTGATTAAGAGCATTTGCTTAGGCCCTAAAGACTTCATAGCTGGCCACCCATCTGGTGTTAGGCTTGAGTCTGTGAAAATCCCTCAGCTTAGCACTGAATATTCTTTTTAAAGACTTTAAGTAAAAGGGCTGACATTAGCATATGTTCCCCCCAAGTGTCCTGTTGAACTTTCTGCCGGGCATTACCCTACCATGGGCTTTCTGGATGTTGTCCAATGAGAGATTGGCTTGGAACTGTAAAATTAGCCATCTGCCTATTAAAAATGTAACCAGCTGCATCCGATGAAACACAGTGACTATTGAAATGAACTCATCCGGGAGAGAACCCGGGTCCCCTGCTTGGACATTTTTCCAATCTACTGCTGGAGTGAGACTCCACAAGCAAAGAGCTTCCGTAGTTGTTTGGGGAAAATGACACGCCTCACGAATGGAGAAGAAACCTTAATGGGTTTGTTTCCGTGCTAAAGTTCTGGCATTTCTCAGGTTGACTTGGGTCCTAAGTGCAGAATTCTCTATTACTTTGCTACTTGCTTAAAGCACCTCCTTCTTGTAGGAAGAAACAAAGGACAAAATAAATCAGCAAATTGCTACTCTCTCTCCCTTCCTACAAGATGTTATGTCCGGATATTCTATCCCAAATCCTGGATATTCATAATCAGCCTTAACCCCCAAGCCTAAGATACGCTAAGCAGCACAGAGTAACTTAAAAGAAAGAGCCGGAACCATAATTACTCCTGCAAGAGCTACCATTTCAGCAGATATTAAGCACTCCATATTTACTACAAGGTCTCTTTATTAAAAATGAGAACTTTCAATAGCTTTGCGCTATTTTTTCCTCAAGCCTAATGGAGCATTAAAAAATAATTCATTAACTAATTAACAAAACTGTGTTTATTTACAGTATATAAAATGTTTCTATCAGGAAAATAACACACCATAATACAGCGTTGTGTTGACAGCGAAACATCTGCAGCTTAATTTAATGCATTTACTAAATGACGAGAGGAAATCAAAGGATGTTTAAACAGCTACTTCTCTGCTTGTGATTTTTGTTTTTCTCTCTTGAGGTCACAAGGCACCAAGATGCCCCTCGGGAAGTCAGAGCTGCTTTCAAAGTTGCTCAGTACATTCATCTTTTACAAAATTATGGAAGAGTCAGTGCCATGAATTGTTTGGACTCAGTGCCCGTTTAAACTGATGGGTCCGTATGAGTGTCCTAAATATAACTGCAGCCACTAAGTGCTGTGGGGGAGAACCATATGAAACTGTCTTATTTTGTATGTTAAGATTGGTCAAAATTGACAAGTTTCTTTCATTCAACCTGGTATTTCCAATTTGACTCCCTTTCTCTGTCTCTCCTTTTCTTATTTTGTCATGGGCAAGAATATACTAAAACTGAGTATTAACTGAAAATTTGCCTATTCTGTTACTCTATGTTAAAAGCTATTTTGCTAGGTCTGTTTTCCCATTGAATCTCTCCTCTCCACTGCCGCTGCCTGCAGTCTCTCAGGGGACAAAGGTATTCTGTTTATTAGTAGGTTTGATCTTTTTATCAGCAACCCAATATCAAATTCCAAGAAAAAGAGATAGCAGTGATTGTATTAACACACAATCCAGGTAGATGTGTAAATTACAACCTATCAGGAGGATAAAGCATGAAGAATAAATAAATAACTCCAGAAACAATACATGCAAAAGTGATGTTTTAAGAATTTGTCTTCCAAATTCTTAAAATTCCTAGTGACCTAAAGTTCCTAGTGACTTTGGGAATTACAGAATGAATTGCAGCGAGGGGAGGTGGGGTGAATATGGTTTTCCTATAACACTCTGTGAGGTCCATGTGTCTACCTTTGTTATAATTATAAAATAATAATAAAATACTTAACTTTAACTCAATAGGAACCATCCTGGCTGTCTTTTTTATATTAGAATCTGGATTTATAATAGCTATAAGGAGATTTTGTAAAGCAAATTTACCTGTTTCAGATGAAAACAAATTTAAAGCTACACAGAACAAATTGAATATATCATAGGGCTGGTTAAAATTAGATAATAAAATATTTAAAAGATAGTTTAGCAAACCATATTTGCTGCCCAGAACCGTTTTATCTATGTCCCTCTGAATTCATATACAAGGTGCTGTGTCATTTTTAGCTATTAACTCACAATCCTATACCTGCCATGCAATTATCTGAGTGTGGTCATATTGTGTTATTATGGGTTGGGCATAGACTTTGCTTTGGTTCCCTATAGGGGGCCTGAGTTCGAGAAACCATCCACATAACCTCATTTTTCTTACTCTACTAGTTCCATATCTTTAGGTATACTATTAAAGTAGAATACCAAATATCTGCTACCTTGCCTCAGAGTGCTTCTTGATCAGGAGCTTAGAAATTACTTAGCAAATATACTCCCACACCCCTGTCTGTGACCTTGGCAGACATTACTAGTGGATTACTGCACTCATTCTCAGGAACCCCAATCAGAACTGGCTCAACAGCAAAACCTGTTAGGTGAAACTACAGCCCACAGAGATCAAATAAGGACCCCACTATCAATTTGTTCATCATTGCCTCAATGAACCACATGCTAACTCATCAGCTCTTCAATTAAGCAGGCTTGTTTTTCTTCTGGCAGTTCCCCGTCTGTAGGGGAAGGAAATATGTGAAAAAAGTGAAGCATATATCACAGAATCTGGGGAACCTAAACCTTCCAGGCTATTTCCTATGATCAGGGCATAATTAACCTCATCTCTTAACCTCATCTGCACCCACCCATCCCAGCCTGCCCTATGCAAAATGTTTAGACTGACAACTTAAACTAGAGTTGTTTTTTTCTCAAATAGCCCTCACTCCCAGTAGATATAGATACACTGGAAAGAATAAAGAAAAACATATAAACTAAAAGAACCAAAAGCTGAAACCGAAAGAATTCTCAGGAATTCTCTGATTTGATTTGCATTTTGGACCATGGAGATCCTGCCCTATTCAGAGTTCAGTGTATGCACCTCCCTGGCACAGGATCTTCAGTAGCTCCCTATTAACCACAAAATAGTTAGCCCAGGCCCTTTTCTGTGAAAAAGACAAATGCTTTGTCAAGTTGTGTATCATGCAGTCTTGTGCCTCCACACCCTCCTATTATTCAGACTCTGTCAGTTATTCACCTGCATTGTTTTCTCAGACACTAGTTCACTTGTTTGAGTATTTCCTCTCTGGTTCAGTTCAGTTCAGTTGCTCAATTATGTCCGACTCTTTGCAGACCTCATGGACTACAGCATGCCAGGCTTTCCTGTCCTTCACCATCTCCCAGAGTTTTATCAAACTCACATCCAGTGATTCTGTGATGTCATCCAACCATCTCATCCTCTATCATCCCCTTCTCCTCCTGCCTTCAATCTTTCCCAGCATCAGGATCTTTTCAAACGAGTCAGTTCTTTGCATCAGGTGGCAAAAGTATTGGAGCTTCAGCTTCACCATCAGTCCTTCTGATGAATATTCAGGACTGATTTCCTTTAAGTTTGACTGGTTGGATCTCCTTGTAGTCCAAGGGACTCTCAAGAATCTTCTCCAACACCACAGTTCAAAAACATTAATTCTTCAGTGCCTGGCTTTCTTTATAGTGCAAATCTCACATCCATACATGACTATTGGTAAAACCATAGCTTTGACTAGATGAACCTTTGTTGGTAAAGTAATGTCTCTGCTTTTTAATATGCTTTCTAGGTTTCTCATAGCTTTTCTTCCAAGGAGCAAGTGTCTTTTAATTTCATGGCTGCTGTCACCATATGCAGTGATTTTGGATTACTGGTATATCCTCCCTGGTATATGGTGTATGCTGTCTTTCTCTGTTTGTTTGATTTCTAATTATCCCTCAAGTCCCAGCTCAAGTAGCAGATTTGTGTGTGCCTGATCCACACAAGCTGAGCCCACTGCTCTCTTCCCTTAGGATGTGTGTGTGCAGGCATTGTCCATCCATTGTGTCCAACTCTTTAATACCCCATGGATTATCGCCTGCCAGGCTCCTCTGTCATGGGATTTCCCAGGCAAGAATACTTGCCATTTCCTCCTCCAGGGGATCTTCAGGACCCAGGGACTGAACCCATGTCTCCTGTGTCTGTTGCAGTGACATGCAGATTCTTTACCAGTGAGCCACCTGGGAAGCCCCTCCCTGAGTATAATTGTGCAACTGAGCTGTGAAGAAGAGTCAAGAGGAACTCAGGCCCTGGAGCAAGACTCCTGAGTTTGCAAGCTTCACTGTCTACTTACTAGCACTGAGTCCATAGGCAAGTCATTTAACCTCTTTGTGTTTTGATTTTCTCATCTGTAAAATGGGGATAATAGCAACTAAGATGAAGAATGCAAACATACCCAATGTATTTAGAATGGCAAATAGTGTCAATAAACATTAGCTACAATTTTTCTGCCAGAAGACCAAACAGTCAATCCTAAATGAACTCAACCCTGAGTATTCATTGGAAGGACTGATGCTAAAACTGAAGCTCCAATACTTTGGCCACCTGATGGGAACAGCTGACTCATTGAAAAAGCCCCTGATGTTGGGAAAGATTGAGGGCAGGAAGAGAAGGGGACAACAGAGGATGAGATGATTGGATGGCATCACCAACTTGATGGACAGGAGTTTGAGTAAACTCTGGGTGCTGGTGATGGACAGGGAAGCCTGGCATGCTACAGTCCATGGGATCACAAGGAGTTAGACACAACTGAGTGACTGAACTGAACTGATCTTGTCTATAAAACAAGGATAAGATGGGCGTTGCTATGAAATGAAATGAGATAATTCTCATAAATCCCTAAAGACAGCATCTGGCACAAAACATGTGCTTCATTATTATCAAGTGAAGCTTCTCAAAGGTGGACTTAGAGGCTGGGTCAGTGAAACTCAGGGAAAAGAGCTCCCCAGATAGGAAGAATGAGGCTGGGACCTGGCAGAGTGAACTTGGCATTCAGTGGGGAAAACAGCATGTGCCTTCTCCTCTTGCCTATGTTTGGATCAGTTTTTAAAACTGCACAACCTCCGCTAACCTTAGTCGCAACACTGCAGTGAAATGTTACTCCAGGATTTGACACTTTCTTATTCTTCCCACTACTGTTTTCTCCTTTGTTGCTTTGAAAATATGAATTAATGATGAATACTAATGAGCCCCGTGACAAGGCTAGACTCCATGAATGTTGGGAGCTGCAAGATTCATGACACTTCCAACAAAGGAGAGTGTAAGGAATCTTTTTCCTGATTTCTGAAATTGCATGGCCCAAATACTCATTTTTTTTTTATCCCACTCTTTCTGTCTTTTCCTTTTAAAATTTTTAAAAGAATCTTCATGAAAGCCTCATGAATAAGACTTTGAAGTTGTTCATAAGATTTTATGTGTCTACCTGGAGTAGGCTTGAAATTGCTTTTTTTTGTAAAAGTACTATTGCATTTATGAAAATCTTTCTGGATGTCTTTTTACTGTCCTGTGCCTTCTTTTTTTCTTGACTTTTATTGTCTCTATTTCTATTTCATGGAGCTGGGGGATTTGAGAAGTAGCCAACCAGAAGGAACTTGAGTCATTGATACTGAACACACAGTGACTTCCGAGCTGATACCAATTTTCCTTCCCTGTTCGTTAAAAAAGGAAAAACAGCATTTTTTTCTGCCATTGGCATGAAAGACAATTTTTATGGCATGGTCTGCACTACTATCTCAACATGATGGTAAATATTTTAGCATTAAAAGCCAAGGAGAAACCAGAAGGACTGTAATATTCAGGATTTTAGAATCAAGTCATAAAGTCTATGAAAATAGAGACTAAGTATCCAACTTTCTCAGTCAGTGTGAGTACTTACTCTCAGATGTTCTGCACAATCAACAGGTATTGCAGTTAGAACAGCCTTAAGAAAAAGGTCTTCCCTGGTAGCTCAACTGATAAAGAATCCACCAGCAACACAGGAGACTCTGGTTTGATTCTTAGGTCGAGAAGATCTGCTTGAGAAGGGATAGGCTACCCACTCCAGTATTCTTGGGCTTCCCTGGTGGCTCAGCTAGTAAAGAATGTGCCTATGGTGTCTCGAAGAGTCTGACACGACTGAGCAACTTTCACAATTTCACTTTAAAAAAGAAACAATAGCTTGCCCTCAAGGCTCTCTGTCTACCCTAAATTCCTTTCCTTGGTTGCATTCTGAAGACCAGAGGCTTAGACATCTACAATGGATAAATGGCAAGAGAAGGGCAGGCAGGAGCCTGCTACTGCTGCTGCTGCTAAGTTGCTTCAGTAGTGTCCGACTCTGTACAACCCCATAGACGGCAGCCCACCAGGCTCCCCTATCCCTGGGATTCTCCAGGCAAGAACACTGGAGTGGGTTGCCATTTCCTTCTCCAATGCATGAAAGTGAAAAGTGAACATGAAGTCGCTCAGTCGTGTCCAACTCTTAGCGACCCCATGGACTGCAGCCCACCAGGCTCCTCCGTCCATGGGGTTTTCCAGGCAAGAGTACTGGAGTGGGGTGCCATTGCCTTCTCCGAGGCAGGAGCCTGAGGGTACACCAAAACCATCATCAGTCAGACTCTTACTGCATTGATGCTCAGAAGGGAAGCTCAGGAGGGGTCCTGTTGTAAAAAGGGCATTTCTCACTAGATGAGCTCTAGCTCATCTTTGAAGTGTATGTGCGTGCTCAGTCCTCTCCAGTTCTTTGTGACCCCGTGGACTGTAGCCCACCAGGCTCCTCTGTCCATGGGATTCTCCAGGCAAGAATACTGGTGTGGGTTGCCATTCCCTTCTCCAGGGTTTCTTCCCAACCCAGCGATCGAACTTGCATCTAAGGCTTCTCTCACATTGGTAGGTGGACTATTTACCACTAGTGCCACCTGAGAAGCCCCATATTTGAGTATGTGAATCCAAATCCTCACTAGTGAGCCTTGACTTGACAACTTGACAGCTTGAGCCTATTGGCCCCTTGACTCAGTTATCTTTTCTGTAAAATTGGGATATTCTTAGAACATGCTTTCTATGGTTGTCAAAAGGATTAAATTATGTCCTTCTTCTAAAGGCCTTAGTACTGTATCTGGCTAATGGTAAGAGCTCAGTGCTTGTTAATATACAAGCAGGTCTACTTATAAAAGAGAAGGGAAGCCTGGCGTGCTGCAGTCCATGGGGTTGCACAGAGTCGGACACAATGGAGCAACTGAACTGAACTACTTTCAAAGGAGCCAGGTACCTAGTGGCTTCTGCTCTCTGTAGAGGTAAATATTCTATCCAAGATTTAGCAGGAGAACAAGACTTTCTTGCCCAAGAACCTCTGAACACAGGACATCTTCAAAACAGAGAATGGTTTGTTTTACTAAAATCGTGCTTAGCAATTCTTCCTTGACTCACTTTCTCACTTCAACTGCAGTCATTTACCAGCCTCACAAGTTTTCTAGTAAGTTCTTCAACAAATCGTATGTAATTTCTTAGCATGTACGTTTATTCAACAAGAAATTCACAGAACCTCCCAGCTCTGGGCAGTGGTTATAGTGATGATGAGGGCAGGGGGATAGCTTGCAGGGACCACCAGCACTACAGGAAATAGTCCCTGTCCTCGAGAAATTCATGGGGAAATGAGTGCCAATAAATGCTCAAACCCACAACAATGAAAATGATAATTTGGCATAAAGATTGAGTATAATTTCTGTGACCAAACAGATTTAAACCCAGTCTCCTCCACTGAATAACCTTGTGACAGTGGAAAGATCTCTCAGTCTCTCTGTGCCTCACTTTCTTCATCTATCAAATGGGCATGAAAACTGTACCCATCTCATAACATCGACTGAGTTAGTATACATAAAACATTCAGAACAATGCCTGGTGCATAACTACAGTATATAAAATTGACCTTAAAAATAATCAATGAGAGTGAAAACTTGATGCACTTACAATGGATCAAGCCGGATGTTATCACATTTCACCTGCACAAGGTGATAATGGATTAACCCTGGTCAAGTTAATTGCCCTTGGGACTTCCCTGGTGGTCCAGTGAATAAGACTTCATGCTCCCAGTGTAGGGGGCCCAGGTTCAACTCCTGGTAGGGGAATTAAGATCCCACAAATCACAACTACTGAGTCTGAACACTTTAGAGCCTTCATGCCACAACTAGAGGACCCCATGTGCTGCAATAAAGAGCCCGTGCAGCCAAAATAAACTTTTTAAAGTTATAAAGAAATTAAAAAATTTACTTGAGCTTGATAGTAAAATGGGCTTAAGGAAGTGCTTATACAATTGTTGGAAAGATTGAATGAGTTGACATATGTTGTGTGATCGGGGCCACGCCTGTGCAGAGTAAAGGCTCAGCAAGGAGTCTAACAAAGTTTAAACAGTTTGCCCAGATCCACAAAGCTAACTGACTAGGGTTGAATCCTGATATAAACCCAAGTATACTCTTGCCACCTTCCCATAGTGACTGACTCCATATGATACACACCCAGAGGTCCATGTATAATATTATGCAAGCCCACTTCCATCCATCTCTCTCTCTCTGTCCCTCTCTCTCTCTCTCATTATAGCAATCATGGGAGACATTCATCCACTTTATTAATAGTTAGATGCAACAGTAATGAGTCAAAATATACTTTAAAAAATGATACGAACTCTTGCTGGTCAAGAGGAAAGATCATTTATCACGGGCCAAGATGTAGTCACACATCACGTGACCACACAGGACTGTAACTAACTTTAGTCATGGCTGGTCTGACTCAGCCTGAAGCCAAGAGGAAAGCAAATGTGGTTAATTAAGACTCCAGGGAATGTTTAGACTGTGTGCAACTGATACCCTGGGCACCGTCTCCAGGTTTTCCTGAAGATAGAATCCTGCATACAATTTGAGTATGACTTCCTTAAAACCCTTCTAGATGTTGTCAGGGAGAGACTTGGGCAGGACTTAGCACTTTCAGAATTATCTTAGTGGCAAGCTTGAAGAATGTTGACTGATGAGAAAGGACACGTCCTAATTCCCAAATTAGGCTTCTATTTGCACTTCAATTATAACTTGAAATCTAAAGCTCTGCTCTTGCTGGAAGAAATCAAGCCTTGTGTCTTGTGGCCTCCGTAGAATTGGGCTTAATGGCTCTCATATAGCTAGTGCCCAGAGAGCAATGATGACCCGAGAGAAAACAAAGTCTGATTTTGGTCTATCTTTAATAGAGCAACAGATATCTCTCTCAGCTCTTTGACGAAAGATCCCAACATAATAACATACTTCTGGAGTACAATATTCTTTACTAATGACTTGGAAGTAGGGCAGAACTTACTGGGTAAACACTCCCTGAGGTAGTTTTGAACTCTAAGTACAAGGCCGTTTACTCTCCTGCTAATTCTTTTTTCACCTTCAGAAACCAATCAGTTGGTGCAAGGCATTAAAACATACCTTTTCCCAGCTAGAGGTCATTACTGAGCATCTCTCCAACTCCTGAAACAAGTGAACCTTCACAAACAAGTTTGGAATGAACCTGCTCCACAGATTCCTCCCATAAATAAGGGTTCTTGTTTCAGTAATTGAGGGAAATAGCACAATAACAATCCTTCCTTGGGAGAGAATGGATACAGATATATGTATGACAGAGCCCCTTTGCTATCTACCTGAAATTATCACAACATCGTTAATTAGCTATACTCTGGTATAGAATTAAAAGTTAAAAAAATTAAAATTAAATAAAGCTCCTTGGGAAAGATCCTTAAAAATAATAATAATCTTTCCTTGAAAATTTACAATTGCACATTACTATGTTAAAGAATCTGTAACAAAAAATGTATGCAATTGTGTTCAGTGCAATGATTCCCAAACGTGTATGGCCGTAGCACTTTGAAACATATATTTATATATTAAATATATATTTAACATACTTATCTATTTTATCTATGTCTGTATCTATAGAGAGATGGATATCCATCTTGAAGAAATGGTTTCTAATGACATACATGTAAACAACTGCTGCCCTTGGTGGGGTTGTGTTGGTTGTATTGAAGTCTGGGTCAGAGGTAAATGAGACCCTGCTCTCCAAGTGGCTATGTGCATGATTTGATATCTGTTAGGAGGCTTTAACTGAGGAGGAGATCCTGTCCTAGAGTAGAAAGAAGAGACTCAGAATACAGGAATCAATGAAAGTGAGCAATGAACATGGAGAAAAGTAACAAGGCATCTGACTGTTGACTGCTACCAGCTCCACACCACCATTCATATTTATCTACCCCAAAGGGTTGATTTTGAACGCTGTGGTGAAACTCATCCCACATGCTAGTAAAGTAATGCTCAAAATTCTCCAAGCCAGGCTTGAGCAATACATGAACGGTGAAATTCCAGATGTTCAAACTGGTTTCAGAAAAGGCAGAGGAACCAGAGATCAAATTGCCAACATCTGCTGGATCATCAAAAAAGCAAGAGAGTTCCAGAAAAACATCTATTTCTGCTTTATTGACTATGCTACAGCCTTTGACTGTGTGGATCACAATAAATTGTGGAAAATTCTGAGACAGATGGGAATATCAGACCACCTGACCTGCCTCTTGAGAAATCTGTATGCAGGTTAGGAAGCAACAGTTAGAACTGGACATGGAACAACAGACTGGTTCCAAATAGGAAAAGGAGTACGTCAAGGCTGTATATTGTCACCCTGCTTATTTAACTTATATGCAGAGTACATCATGAGAAACGCTGGACTGGAAGAAACACAAGCTGGAATCAAGATTGCTGGGAGAAATATCAATAACCTCAGATATGCAGATGACACCACTCTTATGGCAGAAAGTGAAAAGGAACTAAAAGGCCTCTAGATGAAAGTGAAAGAGGAGAGTGAAAAAGTTGGCTTAAAGCTCAACATTCAGGAAACGAAGATCATGGCATCCAGTCCCATCACTTCATGGGAAATAGATGGGGAAACAGTGGAAACAGTGTCAGACTTTATTTTTTGGGGCTCCAAAATCACTGCAGATGGTGACTGCAGCCATGAAATTAAAAGACGCTTACTCCTTGGAAGGAAAGTTATGACCAACCTAGATAGCATATTCAAAAGCAGAGACATTACCTTGCCGACTAAAGTCCGTTTGGTCAAGGCTATGGTTTTTCCAGTGGTCATGTATGGATGTGAGAGTTGGACTGGGAAGAAGGCTGAGCGCCAAAGAATTGATGCTTTTGAACTGTGGTGTTGGAGAAGACTCTTGAGAGTCCCTTGGACTGCAACGAGATCCAACCAGTCCTTTCTAAAGGAGATCAGCCCTGGGATTTCTTTGGAAGGACTGATGCTAAAGCTCAAACTCCAGTACTTTGTCCACCTCATGTGAAGAGTTGACTCTTTGAAAAAGACCCTGCTGCTGGGAGGGATTAGGGACAGGAGGAGAAGGGGACGACAGAGGATGAGATGGCTGGATGGCATCACGGACTCGATGGACGTGAGTTTGAGTGAACTCCAGGAGTTGGTGATGGACAGGGAGGCCTGGTGTGCTGCGATTCATGGGGTCGCAAAGAGTCGGACATGACTGAGCGACTGAACTGAATTGAACTGAACTGTGGTGAAAGTGAAAGTGTTAGCTGCTCAGTCATGTCCTACTCTTTGCAACCCTACAGACAGTAGCCCCCCAGGCTCCTTTGCCCATATGATTCTCCAGGCAAGAATTCTGGAGTGGATTGTCATTCCCTTCTTCAGGGGATCTTCCCAGTCCAGGAATCGAACCCAGGTCTCCTGCATTGCAGACAGATTCTTCACCATCTGAGCCATCAGGGAAGCCTGAAGGGTTGATTTTGAACCCTGAGGTAGAGATGGTTACAACTGAAAGCTGTCTTCATGAGCTACTCTGCAAGGTCGGGTCATTGGCTGGGTAGACTCAGAAGCCAGGTTCCAGCATAGGATGGAGGGCAGGAAGCTCAGGGGAGTAGTATCATCAAGGGGCAACTGTGGCCAGGGGTTCAGAAGAGAAACCCAGGTGTAGATTCATTCTAGAACACATACACCACCTTCCTGAGACTCTCCAAAAGAACTGGGGAGGGGCTGAGGGAAGCTGAATAACCAAGTGACAACCAGCTGTCCCAGTTATATGTGCAGAAGTGGTCAATCTTGAGGACATTTTAGTTTTACTCTCAGTCTCTAAGACCCATTGGATTTTTGTAAGACATTTTGATTTCATAATATAAAATACACCAATCCACTTTTTTTCTTTACCCTTAAGCATGACTAAAATCAGACCAAATAATTGGGAATTACTCTGCAAATACGTACACTGTACAACCCACTTGAAGTCACTTTATACTCACCATTTTCAAAACTCTTCTTAACTCTCTCGAAATTGTCTACAAATAGTAATCTTCTCTCACCTTCTAAATGAGTGCTGTGTTGTGGGTGTCAGGGTCATTGTTGCTGGTGGGGCAGGAAAGGATGAGCATTAAGAGATGCCTACAAAACAAAAGCAAATCAAACAAACAAAAAGACATGCCAAAAAAGCAAAAACTTCTGGTGTGATATTGTGGGAGGGATCTGTGTTCTTGCAAGAAATAGTTAACCTGAAAATCACCATGGGGCAATAGCCAAACAAATCCAGAATGTGGAGTGTTGAGCAGGACCTGGTCTGGGACTCTTCAAAGAACATGGAGCAATGAGCAGAGGGAAGTGGTGGGACTTATCTGTACTGGGGAGACAAAAGCACATAGGAGTCAGTGAAATACTGGGAAAGGGGAGATGTATCATGATGCCTGTAAACTATTTTTGGATGGGGTGCATAGGGGAGCAAGAGGAAGATAGTGAGTGTAGGTAGATGGCAATATTCGGTGAATATAGATGAAGACGTATGGTCATTTATTATACTGTATTTTCAGCTTTCCTGCAGATTTTGAAAGTTTTGAGTTAAAAAGTACTTTTTTAAAAAAGGAAAAGTTCACAAAAATAAGAGTAAAACCTGAATAAATAATCCTGATGCAAAATTGTGTAACTTCCTTTAGCCTAAGTTTTCTGGTACAATTATCTCCCCTCTTTACACTGTGGTTCATGAAGGTATTTTATATTCTTTTTAAGAAACAAGGAAAGGATCCAAAGAACTGTGTTTCCTTCTGTTCTCTTCTTTAATAAATGCTTCTCTTTTCTCAAATAGCTCCATGAATCAGGAGATCCTCTCCCTCACCCTCTGAGGAGCACTACCATCCCCAGATTGAGCGTTTCTGGTACCAAAGTTGACTTTGCACATTTTAAAGAGCCAAGAGATGCTCCTGAGCACAGTCCAGGCATGGACTTTAAATTCAGCATTTTAAAACCAGACTAAGTTACTTGAGCCTATAGATATCTGGAGATCTCAAAGAATTCATGTAGAAAGGGTTCAACACCACCTCCCAGGAGAAAACCCCACCCTCACTTTAACACTGGTAAGAATGTTCCCAAATGCCTCTTGGATTCTCCCATCAGAAGGTCTGACCTCTTTGCCACAGTTGAGAAAGGCTTGAGCAAATATTTTAGGGGAGGAAGACTAGGTGGAGTTAGACTCAAGGGCACTAAAAGGAAGTAGACTCAAGGGCACTAAAAGGAAGGTCAAAGGAAACTGACATTGAACATAAGCTTTGTGGAACCTGTGAGCACTGTTTCCAAGTAGCTACAGTACAAAAACATAGACTCTGAACTTGAATTTTCTGTGGCCCCAATACTTAGACATCAGAGGGAGGTCAATTTTGACTCAAGATCAAGGATGAGGGTTTTTAAAGGGAAATGACCAAAGATGGAGTGGTGGTTAAATGCCACACCAAAGGAACAATGAAAACGAAGCATCTACAACCATTGAGTGAAACATTACTTTAAGAAAAATTGAAGCATCAGGAAAAAAGAACAGCTGAGAAATCTCTGAGCTCCTGTTCTGCCTGGTCACATTTCCTTCTTCATTCTCCCCATGACAGAGCAGTCTCCTTGAAATAGGACCAATGGCAATAAGGCAGGATCCTAAGGAGCCTGCTCTCTGCATGGGCTGTGTCCTGACTCTTTGGAATAACCTGGAGGAGACCCACTGAAACCTGTCATCGGGCACAGCAGGGTGGAGACAGGGGCCTCTTGGGGAGCCTTCTTCTCCTCAACGTTGGCCTTTGTGCATCACCCCCCTGATCACCAGGTACCCTAGACAGCCCGCTGAAAAGAATTCAGAGGCTCTCAGGCTCCCAGCGGGGAAACCTTGGAGCCCTGTTGTTGGAAATAGCTCCCAACCTGCATCTCAGGCAGGTATTTTTAGGTTCTGTCTTGAAGACACAGAAACTTTCATACATTTCAGCTTCTTTGTCTGGAGTCACTGAAACCCCAGACATGTCATTGAAATGGGGTATAATTGTGGTCTCCTCCACCCACCAATCTGAGCGAGTCGAAAAGAGCTTCCTGCTGTGCAACAGAGAGCATGGAGAGCCTTTTCTGGCAAAGGAAAGTCAAAATGGATTTTTGAAAATAATATGTTGATCAAGACGAGAGAAAAAATATCTATTGAGGAGAGGGGGCTCTCCACTGGGGCTTATATGAGAAGAAGCTCACCTATTATTTGGAAACCTGGTCTGAGCTCTCTTTTGCCAGCTGCAGAATTCAAGCTTGGAGGAGCTAAAGTCTCACATTTGAGGTTGGGAAATAAAGAGGCTTGGAATCATCTGAGTTAGATCAATGGCTGTTATTAATATGAGGCTCTGTGAGGAGTAATTATAATTGTCAATCATGGGGCAGAACCTGACATTAAAAGGAGCGATAGGAGAGAAACCAAAATGATGCAGGGCAAATATGTGGAATTGACGAGAGCATTCTGAGAGTGCTTAGAAGCTTGGAGAAAGGATTTTTGAGCTCCCAAGGGGCTCTGGCCACTATCTCACTATGGGATAGATCCACAAAGGTGACTCAGGGCTATGTTTTCTGAGAGTTTCAGGGAGCAGGTCTCTGGGGCTGACGTTCTAGCTGTAGGGTAAGTGATCCAAAGGTCCGAGAGAGCATTAGCTGCCTACTGCTCACAGGACTGTGGAAAGCAGCCTATATCAAATCACCCACAACAACATGGCAGGAATCCCTGCCCTCAGGGGTTCTTGCTATTAGACAACAAAAAGAAGTTGACTGCAGTGAAGGGTTTGTGTAGAGTTGATTTAAGTAGATGGTAGGCTTTTTCCTTAGGAGTAAAATAGTAAAGCACTTGCCTATAAGGTCTAGAAAGGAGATCACCTATTGTCCTTTATTCTAAACTTAACTTAATTGAAAGCAAACATTACTCCAGGAATAAGTCAAAGGAGGTTCTGAAAACAAGCAGAACCTTATGGTTTCCCTTAAGAGACCAGCAGGCAACAGAAACCAAAGTCCAGTTTCCATAGAATAGAGACCAGACTGGGCTTCCCAAGTGGCATTAGTAGTTAAGAATCTGCCTGTCAATACAGAAGACAGAAGAGATGTGGGTTCAGTCTCTGGGCTGAGAAAATCCCCTGGAGGAGGACATGGCAACCCACTCCAGTATTCTTGCCTGGAGAATCCCATGAACAGAGCAGCTTGGCGGGCTACAGTCCTTGGGGTTGCAGAGTCAAACACAACTGAAGCTACTTAGCATGCACACACACAGAGATCAGACTGGCTATGGAATTTGCAAAGCCCATAGCAAAATGAAAATGTAGGCTCCCCCAACCCATGCACTCAAAAATGACTAAGAATTTCAAGATAGCAAGAGAAGGTCATCAAACCAAATGCAGGGCCTTTTGGGGGGCAGAGGTTTGTCTAACTATGCAGGCTGCCCACCCTGATTAGAGAGCAAATCCCTATCTTTTGGCCACTGAGATTGGGAGCATTAGGAGATGGCAGTCTACTTCAAACCACAAGGAACTCTTGAGATGTTACTGGGATAACTGGTAAGGAAAAGTCAGAATGGATTTTAAAATAATAATATGCTGAAAAAGAATAGGAAAAAAATCTATTGAGAGAGGGGGCTAAGAATTGTGGGCTGATGAGCCTGATGATGATGCTTCTAAAAGTTTATGTTGCCTTCTGAGGCTTAATATTTAACACAGGACACTTAATCCAGAAATCACTTGCTCCTAGTCAAGCTTCATATTTCACATACACACATACACATGCCTATCCATACACACACATGCAAATACATACATCCAGTCATATGCACACGTATACATATATACCCGCAGATACACACATATACCCACATACATACATGCAAACATACACATGCACACATAGTACAAACCTGATACTTGCCAGCCTTCACCAGCCTAGTAACTGTTTCATAGGTTTGCTACTAAAAGCTTTTATTTGATCTCTGTAACAACTCTGTAAAGAAGGAAGCATTATTATCCCTATTTTGAAAGATGAGGGTGCGGAGACTTTGTGGGGTTAGATATTTGACTCAAAGATCTACAGCTGCTGAGTAAGCAGAGTCTGAATTTGGAGTCCTGACTTGGATTCTTAACCACTAGACCACACTTCCTTTTCAGAGAAGTACGATCTCACTTTCTCTTTGTGGTGGCTGTACCAAGTTCTTTGTCCCACTGGATCATCAAGGGAATAGAGACCCCCTGAAAATCACGTGGACAAGTGGGCAAGTCAGAACCTAAACTGAGACCCGACTTAGGACTGCATCACTGAAGAAAGGAAAGGTAAAAGGGTATGTCCCCCAAACACTCCTCAAGAAAAAAAAAAAAAACAAGAATGTATGCATATGTATAACTGAATCACCATGAGTTATAGCAGAAATTAATACAACATTGAAAATCTACTACACTCCAATAATATATGTGTTTTTAGAAAACTAGTAACTGGAGACCAGAAAAAAAAAACACCCCAATTTTATTATAGTATAGTCCCAGGTGACTCAGTGGTAAAGAATCTGTCTGCTAAGCAAGAGATGGGGGTTCCACCCCTGCGTCTGGAAGGTCCACTGGAGAAGGAAATGGCAACCCTCTCCAGTATTCTTGCCTGGGAAATCCCATGAACAGAGGAGCCTGGCAGGCTACAGTCCATGGCGTCTCAAAAGAGCTGGACACGACTTAGCAACTAAACAACCACAACAACAAATATTAATAATTGGCTTACAATAAATTGCACACATTTCAAATATTTCAAGGAATTTGATGAGTTTTGACATACACATACACCCTTGAAACCACTGCCACTATCAAGACAGTGAACATTGGCATCACTCTCTCAATTTCTTCTTTTGCTTTTCTCTCAGCTCTGACTTCTACTACCCCATCCCAATGCAATCACAAACCTGCTTTTCTAAATATATGTTTTACAGCTTTATTGATGTATTGTTGATCTAAAAATATGTAAGTTTAAGGCATACAGCATGATGATTTAATACATGCATATATTACAACACCATTACAACAAACCCTTGAATATTCACACAGCCACAGTGTCCGAGGACCCAGAGCTGGAGGGGGCCTCAGTGTGTCACGGGACCAACACCCTCCAGCAGGATAGGAGCAGAGCCAGGCAGACAGACCAAGAGAAACAAATTGCAGAGCCTAAGGGAGAAACTTACCACACAAATACCTGTAAAATGCTTTTGGGTTCAAACTAGGTTTTGCAACAGCCAGAATTTTAAAAAATAAAACAAAAAAAGCCCTGGCCTGGCAGATCGTAAAAGTTCAGAGCTGAGCAAAGAAGTTGTTTCATTCTAACTTTTCATAAAAAGCAGAAAAGCAGTGAGAACAGGCTAATTAAGGCCAAACTTAGCTTCTGAGGAAAACTTTGCTTCTTACTGAGAGGAAATCATGCTGGGTGGGAAGCAAAAGTTGTACTGAGCTGGGGAACCAGTGTAGCTCATTTGTACATCTTTTCGTTTTCTACATTTGTTGGAAGATCAGGGAATAAAGGGTATCAGGAAAAAAGAATCTGAGATTTCCCCACTCCCAGGATTCGCAAGCAGCTCTCTTTCATAAAAGGAGCTGTTTTACTTTTTCAGCTTTATGATAAACTTTATGACAAATGAAGTGGTAAGATAGTTAAGTGTCAACATGATGATCTGATATACTTGAATATTCATTGGAAGGACTGATACTGAAGCTGAAGTTCCAATACTTTGGCTATTTGATGCAAAGAGCCAACTCATTGGAAAAGATCCTAATGCTATGAAAGATTGAGGACCGAGGAGAAGGGGACAACAGAGGTTGAGATGGTTGGATCATCAACTCGATGGACACGAGTCTGAGCAAACTCCAGGAGACAGTGAAGGACAGGGAAACCTGGCGTGCTGCAGTCCGTGAGGTCACAACGAGTCAGACACGACTGAGTGACTGAACAGCGGCAAATACCTATACTTAGGGAAGGGCTTCCCTGGTGGCTCAGACGGTAAAGAATCTGCCTCCAACGCAGGAGATCTGGGTTAGATCCTTGGGTCAGGAAGATACCCTGGAGAAAGGAATAGCAACCCACTTCAGTTTTCTTGCCTGGAGAATTCCATGTACAAAGGAGCTTGACGGGCTATAGTCTATGGAGTCACAAAGAGTCAGACACAAATGAGCAACTAACACACTTTGGGAAAGGATTCCCACTGAGTTAGTTAACACATTGATTACCCCGCATATTTACCTTTTTTTGGTGAGAATATTGAAGTTATACTCTCTTAACAACTTTTAACTACACAATACAGTATTATCAGCTGTAGTCATCAGGTTGTACATTAGATTCTCAGACTTTATTCATCTTATAACTGAAAGTTTATTACCCTTTCACAAACCTTGGCTATCCCTTTTCTACCCTCTGTTTCTGTGAGTTTGACTTTTTTTTTTAGTTTGAAAGGAAATATTTTATCAATAATCAATAAGAACCAAGCAGAAGCCAACTCAATATTAATATAGGAGCTGGAAGGAGCCTTGCAGAAGCAAGTCTGAGAAAGAAGCAGATGGACCTCTGAGCCCACACATCAGCATTTACCAAGTGTGGGATGCCTGTCCCCATGTCTTGCTAGAACTTTGTCTGCTTTGCATATTCCTGTCCAAGAGCTTCTCAAAAGCAGAAAACATTACTTGCTTCATCTTTGTGTCTTCTGGTACTTTACCTGGCGCAAAGAAAGCTCCATAAGGTGACCTGGCAACAGCTGGGTTAGTGGAAGAAGGCACTTACTTTGGATCCAAGTAACTGTCTCTGTTTCTTTAAATCTTGCTCTCTATATATTCTGCTTCTGCTCATAGGCTGAAAGAGCTGCATGGGATTCTCAGTGACTGTTGCTGTCCTTTTAATGAAGCATTAAATGTCTATAAAAGAAAGAAACATTTGTCGCCTTGTATGTTCTTCCTACATCTCCCAATTGTCTAAACCTGGAGAAATAACATATTCGTGGACTAAGCAGCAATCCCATTTCCCTGAAAGCATCTTCTGAAATATTAAGCATGGCTCTTTAGAGGCAATAATCATTCTTTGCTATTTGTGCTTTAAACAACCCTCAGAAAGGAAATACAGTAAATAAGAGCAAATGCCACCACCATTTTATTTTTAGGTTCTGGGATACTTAAAAGATGTCGAGTAAAAATTATGCCCTAACATTCAGTGTCAGAGGCCCTGCTCTACTCTATAATTGTGTTTATTCCTGTTCTTCTCATTAAAGCTTTACTGGCTTTCTTGAAGTCACAAGTTTTTATTAAGCATCTATTGTGTGAGGAGCTACTTCTTGGCTCCCGCGTTGGTGGGTCTGTGCTGTCAAAGGTGAGTTTCTCACGCTCAAGTTCAGCGATTCTAAGTGAATTTGAATTCTGTCCTTGAGCCTGGAGGAGTATCAGAATACTTTCATAGAGGAAAACAACCGAGGAGAATCAGGGGCAAGCTCCAGATGGGTGCCTCATTCCACCCCATCACACATCAACTCCCAAACGAGTGACTGTTGCGCCCTCCCAATCTTTCTTTTTCCATTCAAATGGGGAGGATGGTGACAAAAGAGAAAGAAAATGGGGAGCGGGAAGAGAGGGCAGCCCAGCGTGCATGACTAAATGTCAGGTTGTACAGGAGAGTTTATAATTAAAGTCCAAGATGACAGATAACTATAAAATCAGATTGGTTCCTTTCCACATGGAAGGAAAGCATAATACTGTTGTCCAACCCAAGCTTTTTTGGTAAATTGAAATTACAGTTGTATTTGGAGCTATTTTAAAGGTCCATTAATTAAAAATTGGAAGCCATGCCAATGCAAAAAAATACCATGAAAGGTGTTAGATTTGATGATCAGCAAGTACTATAATTAAAAGATGATGTTATCTGAATATCAAATGCTTTAAATCCATGTTTGTTTTTTATTGAAAATAAACAAATTCAGAAGCAAAAAAAAAAAAAGAAAAGATATGTGCAAAATGTAATGATAATGGTTGACTTCTAAACAGCCAAGGAAATTATAGTCATCATGTGTGGGAAAAGAACAAACACCTCTTAATTGCATTTCATTATAACGTACCTTTCTCTGCTCAGTTGTATATATTAATTATAAAAATCATGTCGCAGAGTGGAGAGGCTCTACAATAGTTTTTTCTCCCCTTCCTCCCTTAATTCTGTCTGAAGCAGGATGGAAGAACAATATCATCTGTCATCTGCAGAAAGAGCTTTCAAAGACAAAATCATAAAAAGAATGAAAGGCTATTATATTAAAAAAAGAAAAAATGCTTTGATTTCACAGATTTTTCCACTTATTAATGTTTAAGGTTATCTGCTCTTTTAGAAAAGTAGCTTATCATATTGTTTTGTATGTGTATGTTCAGGTAACATCACTTTCTGATAACTGTATCACATGGCACGTGCGTTACGTAGATCATTGTTAAAGGAGGAGAGAGGGAATGGGTGAGAAGGAAGCGTTATTATGGAAAGATGCCATGCAGGACTTGAAGAGTTTCCTAGCATGAGGCAGAACAAGAAAGGGATGGACTGGCTTTAAGGTCAGTGCTTTCAGATGGATAGACAGATACCCTCTGGCTCCACAAAGAGAAGTGGAGAGCTGAGGAGCTTGCAGTATGATGAGAAAGAGGCAATGCATGTACTATAAGGATTTTCAGGCAGCCGATGTTTTGAGATGGTGGGATAGCCAAATAGCCATAACGGCATCTGGAATTCTGCTTTATCAGAAATTTGTTGAAACAGGTGAGATCCATGTGTTTGGAAGGGGTTAAGGTATTTTTCTAGACCAAACTAGAAATCTCAACCTGGGCTTTTAGGAGATGTATGTGTATGACTGAAGCTTTCTGGGCAGAGGTCCATAACTTACCAGATTCTTGGCTGAATCTGTAGTCTAGAAAGGCTTAATAGCTGCTGCTCTAAGCCCTTGATACTCACTGTGTGGTTCATGGCATCACCTGGGAGCTTCTCAGAAACACAGAATCGTGGGTCCTGCCTCAAACTTGCAGAATCAGAATTAACATTTGAAGGCAGATCCCTGGGTGATGCATGTGCAGTTTAAAGTGTGAGATGTGCTCGACTTCCCTTGTGGTCCTGTGGTTAAGACTCCATGTTTTCACTGCAGGGGATGCAGGTTCAATTCATGGTCAGAGAAATTTTGCATGCCACACAGAGTGGCCAAAAAATAAAGCGTGAGATGTGTTGCTTTAGATGACATTGCATGCCCATCTGTGTACTGGAGATTCAGAGCCATGTTTCTCCATCCGTGGTTGTGGAAACTTCAGAGGTTCAATCCTGGACACTGCCATTAACTGACAGGGATCCTAGTCCCTAAGGAGGTGGCAACAATACCTTTTTCATATAATCACTGTAAAAATTATATGAGATAGTGTGTGTAAAGCACTGAACAGAACACTCAGCACATAAGAATCACTTAATAGCAATCATTTTTACATAGATTTTTCTCAGATTCTGGAAATTATCTGTGACATAAAAAATATTATGATCTACACACTTGGAATAGTGATTTTTCAACTGGGGTAATTTTGCCCCCCGCCCTCCCTTTGCCCAGAAATTTTCATTTTGCCGAATGGGGCACATTCAGCAATGTCTGGATACATTTTTGTTGTCATGATTTAGAGGTGGTGCTACTTGAACCTAGTGGTTAGAGACCAAAGTTCTGGAGTTGAAAAAGTCTGGTCTAAAAGTAAGGACTTGGGCACTTCCCTGGTGGTTCAGTGGCTACGACTCTGTGCTCCCAACTTAGGGGACCCAGGTTCAGTCCCTGGTCAGGGAATTAGATCCCACATGCCACAACTAAGAGTTTGTCTGCTGCAACTAAAACCCCACATGCTGCAATTAAGACCTGGCACAGCCAAATAAAGAAATAAATATCAAAAAATAAAAAATAAAAGTAAAGGCATGAAAAAATGACTTAGTCAGGTCTTACACCAGCCTCAGGGTTCTATGAGTACTTGAGAGGTTACTTGTCACCTTAGCATTTAAATTGAAAGAATGAAAGAGAATTGCCACCTTCAAATATGTTAAAAATCTGAGTGAGGTTTCTACAGGGATTTCAGCCCTGCAAAGAAGTTAAGCAGTAACTGGTCAACCTATCCAAATGAGCTCCCTTTGCACCCCACCCCGTCACCCACATCTCGGCACGCTCTGTTTTCTCTTTGATGTACCATTTATGCTCCATGATTATTGTCCTTGTATTATGTGCTTCACTCTGCTCTGCTTTCATTAGAGATCTTGACAAGAGATCTTCCATCTGCCTGTGTCCCTCCTGCCTAGCCCTGTGCCTGGCGCAGATGGAAGCTTGTTAATTATCTATTTATGCCAGGCTTTTCTCTTACATATGGATGAGACATACCAGGCAGTTTAATATACCTGTTCTCCTGGTCTTTTTGTTTCTAAAGACTTGAGACCAAAACAGAAAAAAAAAAAAAAAAAAAAAACCCCAACCTTTGAGTTTGGGGTTATTTTGGAATCTCATGAAGATTTCCAGAAATTGAATAACATAAAAAAGAAGGAAATATGCACATGTGCTCCTCCAATGCACAGCACAACAGCATGGTAAAGGCAGCAGCCGGTGGCACTTGTATTGTTTAAGAAAGAGAGAGAGACTCTGGGATTTCCCTGGTGGTCCAGTGGCTAGGACTCCACGCTCCCAAGGCAAGGGTTTGATCCCTGGTCAGGGAGCTAGAGCCCACGTGGCTCAGCTAAGAGTTCACATGCCATGACTAAAGATCCTACATGTGGCAACAAAGACCCAGTGTTGGCAAATAAAAAATATTTAAAAAAGAAAGTAAGACAGACTCCGGGGTCAGACAGAACTGGATCCCAATTAGCATCACTACTCACTAACCATGGGACTTTAGCAAGTTACCCAGCTGCTCAAAGTCTTGGTGTTCGCACCTTTAAAATGGGACTAATCATTATACTGACCTTTGAAGGTACAGTATTCTGAGGATAAAAGGAGAGTGGGTAGCTTATCCCTTCTCCAGCTTCCTGGATCCAGATTCCTGGATCTTCCTGACCCAAGAATCAAACTGGGGTCTCCTGCATTGCAGGCGGATTTTTCACTAGCTGAGCTACCAAACTATCATTCAACAAATATCAACCGTGAGCCAATACTGTAGAGCATCTTGCCAAGCATTAACGCATAGTCGGTTAGCCCTCCATGTCTGCAGGTTCTGCATCCATGAATTCAACCAACCCTCAGATGGAAAATAATCGGAAAAAATTCCAGAAATTTCTTCAAAACAAAACTTGAATTTGCCATGCTTGTGGTAATTATTCATGTAGCATTTACATTGTACTTGCAACTATTTACATAATCGTTGCAATATATTAAATATTATAAGTCATCTAGGGATGTTTTAACGCTTCCCTGGTGGCTCAGATGGTAGAGTCTGCTTGCAATGCGGGACACCTGGGTTTGCTCCCTGGGTTGGCACGATCCCCTGGAGGAGTAAATGGCAACTCACTCCAGTATTCTTGCCTGGGAAATCCCGTGGACAGAGGAGCTTGACGGGCTATAGTCCATGGGGTCACAAAGAGTCAGACACGACTGAGCGACTTAACACCACCACCAGAGATGTTTTAATGTACTCAGGAAGATGTGTTGTAGGTTATATGCAACTACTATGCCATTTTATATAAGGGACTTGAGCATCCGTGTATTCTGATATCTGAGGTGGCTCCTGAAACAAATCTCCCTTGAATACCAAGAAACAGCTGTAAACCACTGGACACAGTGCCTGGCGTCGAGTACTTGGCAGTGGGCATAGGTGTGTAGGCATGCTCTGTCGACGCTCTCACAGGGAAGCTAGGTTCATCAAGTCCGTAGCAGGAATCCCTGTCTTCTGCAGCTCACTGACACCTCCTGGGCAAGAGTAATGAAGACTTGAGGATCATGCCATCTTGGTGCCCATTGATGCTGGGTTTAATAAAAAGAATCCAAACAGGGCTTAAAATAGTTCGTCAGCAAATTAAAGTGCTCTCTGCCAGCTTTTTAAAATTAAATGGGAAGGACATATAAAAGTAGTCTGGGAAAATAAATTACTACTGTAAGAAATCAAAGAAAAGTGTTTGTGAAAGATATTGCTGTGTTAGTCACAATATCTGAAAAGTTAACCCAACCTCAATATGCAAGGAAATGGATGATCACTTGGGAAATTGGGAGAGTCATTGTGATGGAATTCTTACCGTTAGTCAATTAAAATTACATAAATCTTTGGAAGAGACACCAAAAAAAATTTATTTGTACAATCCCTACATGAAAATCCAGCTCTTTAGTCAAATTGCCTAAGATAAAATGCAAAAAATAAATAGAATTATATTTGCACTGTGCATTTGCATTCATTTTTCCCAAAATCTTTCTTAATGCTGCAAATCTTCTTTCTAGTTAAAATATAATACCTATAATAATAATTCAATGCTTTACTTTAGTGCTAGATTAATGACTAGGAATTTTCCTATTTTGGAAAAAAGAATAGTCCGAGAAAGGTCCCAGAAAGGGGGAAATGAAGAAAAACACATTGGAAAAATTAAATATGGTCAGTGGATAAACTGTAATTACCTAGTGCCTGGCAGTTTGAACCAGAATGCTATGCAGATGGTCATTTGCATGCTTAACTACAGAGAAAAGAGGCAGGTACTTTATCTGGGAGGGAAAAAAGGAAAAATGTATACTTTGAAAGTAAGGATTCACTGGGTAAGTTTTTATTCTATCCTCAAACTTGAATCCTCTTAGGACAGTCAGATCCTGGGCTAAGGCTGCTCCTCAAAGAGCAAATCAAAATGTTCAGATGCTCACATGTTAGGGTCAGAAAGACTTGTCCCCAAGTCCCTGTCTTACCTATTCCTAGGTATTTGAGCAGGAAGCTTGACTTGTCTGAACTTCCTTTTCTTCATTTGTAAAAGTAAAATAGTACTTTCTTCTCCATATGGCTATTTTAAGGATTAAATTTTAAACTAAATTAAAAGTATACATTCAGCACCTAACTCTGGTAAGTACTCTGTCAGTATTTGTTAATTATGGTATTAATATTATTGCTCCAATAGATTTGTGCTTGCTCTCTGTTTCACTCCTATCTGTAAGCCAGGGAGTGTTTCGACGTGTTTGGGGTGTTTCGATGAAGAGCTCTTTTTTGGCTTTATCCTCCACTCCAAAACTCAGACTCCCAGACTCTGAGTGTCTTCCCAGTGCTAATTGCTGCTCCCCATGCAGTGACAAGCATATCTTTCGCATTTGATAGTTGATGAATCAATCAAAAGATGCTTTTGTAGCACAGTGATTTGGGGTTTGATGGCATGTGTGACACTGACAGCCCCCATGGGGATGAGGAATGGGGATTTGATGTTCCCAGGGGGTGCCAAACAGGCTTCTGCACTCCAGCCTACCCAGGACAACCACCTAGCAAGCTGGGTAGATGACTACCCAGCCCTAACCCTAGTTTCTATGGTAACAGTTTTTCAGGGGCCCTTATCTCAACAATCCTATTGTAAAAGCCACAGTATTGCTCTCAGTCCCCAACACACACACTACTTTCCCTGCCCCTCTCTTTCTGCCAGTCATTGCTGTTCAAATACACATCCCTACCCCATGCCACCAAAGCTCTCTATTCTAAAAATAAAAGTGTGTTAGTGGCTCAGTCATGTCCAACTCTGCAACACAATGGATTGTAACTCACCAGGCTCCTCTGTCCATGGAATTCTCCAGGCAAGAATACTGGAGTGGGTAGCCTTTCCCTTCTCCAGGGGATCTTCCTAACCCAGGGATCAAACAACCTGGGTCTCCTGCATTGCAGGCAGATTCTTTACCATCTGAGCCACCAGGGACGCCCCTCTCTTTTAAAGGGCATGTATAATTCTCTGATTGGCATATTCCTAGTAAAGACTCAATATGCAATAATAACAGTTCATTGAATAACTCCTTTATCAAAAACATTAGGACTTTAAGGTGGCATTCCCCAAATTATATTGTACTCCAAGTTGATCATTGAGTGCCTACTGTGTACCATGCACAGTCCCAGAGGCCAGGCAGGATGAAAAGTGAGGAGAATAATTACAAACAAATACCATCCAGACTTCAAGGAGCTGAGAATTGAATTTGGGGAAATGGCTGTGTTTACATCTCAGAATGATGCAAGAAAAATTAATAAGCGCTAATCAAGATGTAATTAAAGCTGGAGACTTCACCAAGGAGGAGACATTCTGATTATTGGGACAAGCAAGCAAGTAAAGGGGAATCAGGATAAACCCGAGGGAGAAGCAATTTTTGAGTTGCAGAATGAGAAGTTTAAATGGGCAAAGATGAAGAGTGAAGAAACGATAGCCACAGCTAGGGGAATAGCATGATGAAGGGCATAGAGTCTCAAAGGCACACTGAGTGTGAAGACTGGGAAAGAAATAGCTGAGGATGCCAAGGAGATTGGCTCTATGGGGGACAGTGATGGGGAATCAGGCTTATGTGTTAATAATACCAATCTTTTTAAAATTTTATTTTGTATTGGAGCATAGTTGATTAACAGTGTTGTGTTAGTTTCAGGTATACTGTAGAGTGATTCAGATATACATATACAAGCATCTATTCTTTTTCAAATTCTTTTTCCATTTCAGTTCAGTTCAGTTCAGTTCAGTCGCTCAGTCGTGTCCGACTCTTTGCGACCCCATGAACTGCAGCATGCCGGGCCTCCCTGTCCATCACCAACTCCCGGAGTTCACTCAGACTCACGTCCATCGAGTCCGTGATGCCATCCAGCCATCTCATCCTCTGTCGTCCCCTTCTCCTCCTGCCCCCAATCCCTCCCAGCATCAAAGTCTTTTCCAATGAGTCAACTCTTCGCATGAGGCGGCCAAAGTACGGGAGTTTCAGCTTCAGCATCATTCCTTCCAAAGAAATCCCAGGGCTGATCTCCTTCAGAATGGACTGGTTGGATCTCGTTGCAGTCCAAGGGACTCTCAAGAGTCTTCTCCAACAGCACAGTTCAAAAGCATCAATTCTTTGGTGCTCAACCTTCTTCACAGTCCAACTCTCACATCCATACATGAATACTCAAAAAACCATAGCCTTGACCAAATGGACCTTAGTCGGCAAAGTAATGTCTCTGCTTTTGAATATGCTATCTAGGTTGGTCATAACTTTTCTTCCAAGGAGTAAGCGTCTTTTAATTTCATGGCTGCAGTCACCATCTGCAGTGATTTTAGAGCCCAGAAAAATAAAGTCTGACACTGTTTCCACTGTTTCCCCATCTATTTCCCATGAAGTGATGGGACCGGATGCCATGATCTTCGTTTTCTGAATGTTGAGCTTTAAGCCAACTTTTTCGCTCTCCTCTTTCACTTTCATCAAGAGGATTTTTAGTTCCTTTGCACTTTCTGCCATAAGGGTGGTGTCATCTGCATATCTGAGGTTATTGATATTTCTCCCGGCAATCTTGATTCCAGCTTGTGTGTCTTCCAGTCCAGCATTTCTCATGATGTACTCTGCATAGAAGTTAAATAAGCAGGGTGACAATATACATCCTTGACGTATTCCTTTTCCTATTTGGAACCAGTCTGTTGTTCCATGTCCAGTTCTAACTGTTGCTTCCTGACCTGCATACAGATTTCTCAAGAGGTAGGTTATTACAGAATGGGCTTCCTTTGTGGCTCAGCTGATAAAGAATTCGCCTGCAATGCAGGAGACCTGGGTTCGATCCCTGGTTTGGGAAGATCCCCTGTTGAAGGGAAGGGCTACCCACTCCAGTATTCTGGCCTGGAGAATTCCATGGACAGTATAGTCCATGGAGTTACAAAGAGTTGGACACGACTGAACAACTTTCACTTCACTTCACTTCACTTCACTTTTACCAAATACTGAGCAGAGGTATTTTAAATACAGCAGTGTATACATGTCAATCTCAAACTCCCGATCTCTCCCTTGTCCCTAGTCCTTGCCCCTGGTAACCACAGGTTTGTTCTCTAAGTCTTTGAGCCTGTTTCTATTTTGTAAATAAATGTATTTGTATTGTCTTTAGACACTTTATATGAGCAATGCCATGGATATTTGTCTTTCTCTTTCTGGCTTCTTTCAGTTAGTATGATAACCTTCACGTCCATCTACATTGCCGCACATTCTCTTTTATGGCAACACCCCCTAAGATAACACATCCTGAGTACCTATTGTCTTCTAGACTCTGTTGTATATACTTTATGAATAAAAACGAACCCCTGTTAGGATGTAACAAGGACTTAATTGTGTTAGACAGTGTGCTAAGCCCTTGATATAAATTTATATCACTGGGTCAATCAGTTTCATTACCTGTGAGAGACTTGTGTTTTCTTTCTGTCCTTCAGAGCAGATCTGTAATGTACTGGAAGATTCTTCGGGTACGGCAAGTGAACACGTGCGCTTTCTACTTTAGCTTCATCCTGTGTTGGCTCTGTGATGCTGGACAAGTTATTCTCCCTTCCTGAGGCAAAATGAAATGTGATTAAATTAATGCCCTCACCAGGTGGCTGCAAAGAGTAAATGAGAGACTAGGGACTTGAAAAATACCTAGCACAAGGCCCGACTGTTGTAAACACTTCAAAAATGCTAATTATTATTATTATTATTATTATTACTCTACCATCACCAGTTTACTAAGGCCAGCATAGCCATTCAACGACCCATAGAGATAGAAAAAAATGCTCCATTTCATTTATTTGTTTGCTATCATCTAGCATGTTTATCATCATCTAAAGGGTTGCGCCTGGTGAGGTGAATGATACTTCCAGCTCTAAAGCGCCCTTTCTTCATTGCCTCGGCTCAAGCACACATCTCCAGGAAGCCTTGATGGGCCACCTCAGCCCACCAAACTCGTCCTCTCCACTGACTGCCCAGGCATCTCAGCCTGTTCACTTTCATATGAACTGGTCCAGGAGAAGGGCAGTTCATCCACATCCTCGGAGCCCTCAAATGGTCTTGGGGTGTAGGCAGGAGTGCCAGAGTCTCCAGCAGTCTGCTGGCCCATCCTGTACCCACCAACACACACCCAACCTGTCAGCAACTCTCTCATCTTTTTTTCACCCATCTTTCTTCTCCAGCCCCACATCAAGACTGAATTCCTGCTCCCAAGATTCCTTTCTTCTTGAAAAGTTTATTGTTCTGTTAGAAACCTGCCCCAACATCTTTCATTGTCTCTCAATTCAATCTCTCTGCATTTTCAGGTGTTTAGGGCTTAAAAATTTTTTTTTCATCAAGTATTTAAATCAATCTCTCTCCTCTTTATTGATAGAAGCTCAAGGCTGCTGATTAACTTTTCAATCAAAGCTGCCTACAACACACTCACTGGTGTTGGCAACAGCAATTGCAGCTTTGGTGGCAACAAAAGCAGTCACTTAGCAGACTTCCTCTGTGTTTCTAGCTGCCCTTCTAGAAACAGAGGAAGTTCTTCAGTTCAGTTCAGTTCAGTTCAGTCGCTCAGTTGTCTGACTCTTTGCGACCCCATGAATTGCAGCACACCAGGCCTCCCTGTCCATCACCAACTCCCGGAGTTCACTCAGACTCACGTCCATCGAGTCCATGATGCCATCCAGCCATCTCATCCTCTGTCGTCCCCTTCTCCTCCTGCCCCCAATCCCTCCCAGCATCAGAGTCTTTTCCAATGAGTCAACTCTTCGCATGAGGTGGCCAAAGTACTGGAGTTTCAGCTTTAGCATCATTCCTTCCAAAGAAATCCCAGGGCTGATCTCCTTCAGAATGGACTGGTTGGATCTCCTTGCAGTCCAAGGGACACTCTCAAGAGTCTTCTCCAACACCACAGTTCTGGGTTGGACTAAATTTCCTTGCTCTAAGTGCCTGTTGATGAAAGTTCTTTTACTGAACTTGAGTTTCCTGAATGCATCTCGGTTTGCTGAAATTTCTGGAATATGCCTACTATGTGCAGCGTTTGAGCCAGAAAACTGCACATTTGAAAGAATGGGGAAAAACAAACAATAACATTCTTTTTTTCTCATTTTTGAAACATTTACAAGAGTTGATTAGTTCTGTGCCCTGTCATAGAATCACAAGCTCTTCCAAGGTAGAAAGAGAAAGATATATAGAATCTTTTTTGGGTACCAGGAATCACTCAGAATGCTTCCCCAGAAATGCTAAAGGGAGTGTGAAGGAAAACAAGACTAATAATAATAGCAATAATAATTGTTATTGTTCTTGTTTGGTCACTCAGTTGTGTCCGACACTTTGCAACCCCACCCACCAGGCTCCTCTGTCCATGAGATTTTCCAGGCAAGGATACTGGAGTGGGTTGCCATTTCTTCTCTGGGGGATATTACCAGCCCAGAGACTGAAGCTGAGTCTCCTGCACTGGTAGGCAGATTCTACTGCTGAGCCACCAGGGAAGCCCAATAACAATAATAATAGCTAACAACTAACATATATACTGTACCTTCTATGGGCCTGGCTCCATGCTGAATCTGTCCATCTGCGATTTCATCCCTCTGTGTGTCAGGATTACTTCTCACCCCCTTTTATAATTGAAGAAATTAACCCAGAGATGTTAGGGAGTTTGACAAAGGTTGCACAGCTGGTCAATGGCAGTCAAGGAGCTCATCAGGGCTCCCTGACCCAGGAACCCACTGATTTAACATGAACTTACTGGGTCTGTCTTCTGCTTGTATTTCATCAAGAACCTAGTGAGGGTAAGGGCAATAGCTTTGTTTCTTACAAGTCTTCCACACAGTAGGTGCTCAGAAATGTTCAAATGGGTGGTTCTTTCAATAAAAACATATCTAACTGGGATCAGACCAGTTCTAGATCCTGGGGATACAGTGGCAAGTGAGAAAGCCAAGATTTCAGTGGGGCTTAAGTCACAATGAGTAGAGGGTTCTGCTTTCATACAGGCTTCCCAGGTGGCTCGGTAGTAAAGAAATTGCCTGCCAGTGCAGCAGACACAGGTTCAATCCCTGGGTCAGGAAGATCTCCTGGAGGAGGAAATAGCAACTGACTCCAATATTCTTGCCTGGAAAATTCCATGGACAGTTGAGTCTGGCTGGCTACAGTCCATGGGGTCACAAAAAGTCAGACACAACTGAGTGACTGAGCACGCATGCACAGTTGATCGACAATGCTTTGTTAGTTTCAGGTGGACAGCAAAGTGAAGGTCTCTGCTTTGATCCTTGCTGTGACAAATTCAGTGCTTCAAGCAGGCTCTCTGCTCTTCCAGGGAGCAGCATCATGAACCTCATTTATTGCTCACAGTCACTGAGCAGTTGCCCTCCTTGTGACTTGATTTTGTTTCTTCCTGAATCTAGAGTACAGAGATAAGTGGGTCCAGTTAAGAGGATGGTAGAGAGAGAAGCAGAAGGAAGTATCATTTTGACGGTGAGACTACAGGAAGGAAGCCCAGACATGGAGTATCTGTTCGCCAGAGAGTAACCTATTTTGTTTGCCATCAACATCAAAATGTCTCTTTTGTTTGTAAACTTCTGGAAAGTGAGATTGAGGACAGTTGCAATCAAACAAATGGTCCAGAGTGATATAACTTCACTGTTCCTACAGCAAACTTTCTATAGCCAGAATTCTATCGTGCTTTTGGGATTGGGGTTAACTTAGTGACCCTTTCAGGAGCTCAGTTTTCCACCAGTAAAGTGAAGGGGTACAGGCTCCTTCACCAGGCAAGTGTGTGGCTTTCTCCTGGGCCCTGTATGGACCACATGCTATGTGTACCCTGTGATTCTTCAAAAATGGTGCTCAGGCTTTTGCTATTGTTCAGTCACCCAGTTGTGTCTGACTCTCTGTGACCCCATGGACTACAGCACTCCAGGCCTCCCTGTCCCTCACCATCTCCCAAAGTTTGCCCAAGTCCATTCATGTCCATTGCATCAGTGATGCCATTCAGCCATCTCATCCTCTGAGGCCCTCTCCTCCTTCTGACCTCAATCTTTCCCAGCATCAGGGATTTTTCCAATGAGTCAGCTGTTTACATCAGGTGATCAAAACACTAGAGCTTCAGCTTCAGCATCAGTCCTTCCAATAAATATTCAGTGTTGATTTTCTTTAGGATTGACTGGTTTGAGTCCCTTGCTGTCCAAGGGACTCTCAGGAGTCTTCCTAAGCACCACAAATCAAAGGCATCAATTCTTTGGCACTCTGCCTTCTTTATGGCCCAGCTCTCACAACCTGTATGAACACTGGGAAGACCAGAGCCTTGACTATATTGACTTTAATTGGCAGAGTGATGTCTCTGCTTTTCAACACACTGTCTAGGTTTGTCATAGCTTTCCTGCCAAGAAGCAATTGTCTTCTGATTTCATGGCAGCAGTCACCATCCACAGTAATTTTACAGCCCAAGAAAAGGAAATCTGTCCCTCCTTCCACCTTTCCCCCTTCTATTTGCTATGAAGTAATGGGGACGGAGGGCTTCCCTAGTGACTAAGTCAATAAAGAATCTGCCTGCAATGCAGGAAACTCGGGTTAAATCCCTGGGTTAGGAAGATCCCCTGGAGAAGGAAACGGCAACTCACTCTAGTATTCTTGCCTGGAGAATCCCATGGACAGGGGACACTGGTGAGCTACACAGTCCATGAGTTCGAAAAGGGTCAGACGCGAAAACCATCACAATGGGGCGGGATGCCGTGATCTCAGTTTTCTTAATGTTTAGTTTTAAGCTGGCTTTTTCACTCTCCTCCTTCTCCCTCATCAAGAAGTTTTTATTTTTAGTTCCTCTTCACCTTCTGCCATTAGAATGGTATCATCTGCATATCTGAGGTTGTTTCTCCTGCCTATCTTGATTCCAGCTTGTAACTCATCCAGCTCAGCATTTCTCATGATGTCCTCAGCCTATTGGTTAAATAAGTAGGGTGACAACAGACAGCCCTGCCGACTCCTTACTTGAGCTAGTTTTGTCCATTTAACATCTCGTGTTGAATCTGCTTGGGACATGGGTGAGACCAGAGCAAAGGGAAGACAGCTAGCAGTGCTTTGGTCTCCACTGGGAATGCTGGGATCCAGAAGCCAATCCTTTAGGTCTAAGAAAAGTAGTGAAACACACCCCTTGAAAGGCAACCAGGTGAATCTTGTCAAACCTTATAGTGTTTCCTGCCCATTTCAGCCCCAGGGGTCTTTTGCCAAAAAGGTAAAGAAAAGCTTCTGACGACAAGTTCTCCTGTACTCAGGTTTCCATCTTCACACTGATTTCATTTCTTATTATTTAATTTCCTTCTCATCAGACAGAATTAAATCCCAAATACCGTTCCCAGGGCTTCTGAAGTCCAATCGCCCCAATGCTTTGTTTCCAACTTATATAAAAGTTTAAATTCCCTCTTCCCCTGCTCAAATTTCTGCCAAAACAGTCATCAGCAATGAAATTTTTGAAGATAATTAGTATATCAGATGTCTGTAATAAGCTAATAATGTATTTCTTGGATTGTGCTTCTCTGGTTAGCTGTTATTAATCACAAATATTATTCATGTCATGTGAAATATTCCTGTTGGCGGATGTTTTTATGCTTGAAGGATTCCAGCTAAAAGTCTTCAGCGACCAACAGGATCCCCCCTCCCTGCCACGAGAAGGGAGGTTGGATCCTATCTTGTTGAACAAGGGTTAACCTTCAGGCGAAACAGCATTAAGGGAAGTAATTATCCATTCACACTGAGTTGGCTACAAAGAAGTGAGAAAATCACCTTCTCAGAACTCACATGAAAAACATAATGTAGTTAATATTAAATAAAGAGATTGGGCAACCTAGCTTCTTTTTACAGTGTGTTCTGATGTGTCCTTGATCAGGGGCTGTTTTGTTTATGATTAATGAATGACTCACCTTGGGCTGTGTTCCGTTCAATGCATACCTCATTATGAATTTGAAGAGGTCATTTGTTCCTTGGGTCTAAAATAAAAACCTTTTTGTACATTCAAAAGGTTACGAGTTTGATATTGGTGCAAAATGAGTATAAAGAATGGCAAGACTTTTGCTTTGGGGTTGTTTGTTGTTACTTTTTTTTTTTTTTCCAACTTTTGGAATTTGGAGAGAAATTCTAAGCCTGAGGTCTGATTTTTAAAGTAGATCCTAAAATTATGTGGCTTGAGCCCAACTTACCTGTGGCAGCAAGACTGCCCTATGAGTGCTGGGAACCAGAAAGGCTCTGGGTAAGTAGAATGAACCTGGGCCATGGGGGTTGTGCTGCTCTGTATGGAGTTTGTGGAGGTGAATTCAAGTGGCACAAAAACCAATCAAGAGTAAAAACAATCAGAGACCCAAGTCCTGAGATAGGACCAGTTCTCTCTCTCCTTTCCATGTAATCCACCAGTCTCCCTTTTTATTACTTCTTTTCCTTTGTCAAGTTGTTCATTCTGTTCATTTTAATTTAATTTCACTCATTTAAATGTCAGGATCAGCCAAATTTGCATTATGATTTGCCAGACCCTACAAAACCCAAATCTGATACTGAAGGTCATAACCAGGGAACAAAAGAAAAAAAAAAAAAGCTCTCTCCTGTTTGTCTTTCTTATAAAACTCTCTGATAAGGAAATACATAGGTATCTCTTTATCATGATGTCTAAACACACACATACACACGCACACACACAATCATATTTATTTGAGGAAAATGGATGATGGATAGATAGATATCAATTAATCAGCCTACAGGTGTATATTTTGTTTTTACTTGTAGATAAAGGCAATAGGGGCCACTGCCTAGGAGAAGGAGATCTTGTATTTGGAACCCATAACCTTACGTTGGGCAGTGAACACATTCATCATCACCATGGTTTCCAGCAGCGCACACACAAACGTGCAATTGACTACATAGGAGCCCCAGCACAGCTCAGTTAATGATCTTTCCACAGGGTATGTGTGTGCGCTTGTGCATTCAAATGAGGGCTTGTCACGCAGAAATAAAGGCAGGCATAGGCACAGATCTTAGCGGTTGACTAAGGATAACACTTCGTGGTAGACATAGTTCACTAGTCACCTAACTAACTTTTTTTCAACTCAAGTTATTTCTTTATGTGTGAGAGAAACTACATCCTTTGATCACAACCATTCAAATGGGATTAAATAACAGCAAATCTCAGGGACTGGAGCAATACTCTGTCACCAAATAACTTGGCCATTTCCCCCATCTGGGTTTCCAGATCACTGCTATAAAAAAATGTCTTGATGGTATTTAAATGGTTTCTTACCATTAATGTTCTACTTTTTTTTTTTTTCTAGAATGATGTCCCTCTGGTTAGTGTTCTATGATTCTGTTCCAGAACCAAATATGTGAATCACTAATATAAGGTGGAAGTCACTTCCTTCCCAAAATGTCCTTTCCGTGAAATTGTCTTGCTTTTCCTCAAACTAAATTCAGACCAACGTGTCCTCCTTTTCGGTAACCTCCATTTGCCTATTAGGTGTGAGAACACGGACCAAAAACAAAACACCTTCCGGTTCTGTTGATGACTATCCTTAAGTACCTTCACGACCCAGCAGCAGACTAGTCACTTCAGCAGCAAACAAACAAATACACAATTTTTACACCTAAAACAAGTGGTCTCTTTTATCTGCTGACTTCAACAGAGAAGATGTAAAAACTAGAATCATATTATTGCTAACGAAAACACCAAGCACCATCTCCTCATAGACATTTTGATACAATTTGGGCAATTGTGAAAACAAACTTCCAGGAAATTTAACAAAATTCCATAGGAGATGGCCCTCAAGTTACCATAAAACATTATTTTTAGAGTCGGGGTCCAAACATCAGTATTGATAAATTTTTTAATGCATTGCAAGATTGAACGGATTTGATTAGGCAAAGATTTTTTTTTTTAGATTATTACTCCACACTCATTAAAATGCCCACCAATTTGGAAAAAAATGGAGACAGAGCCATGATCTTGGTTTTGAATCAGTTTTGTTATATGTCAAACTGGTAGCCATTATCTGTGTGTTTTAGCTTGAAAACTAATTATGCCAGCTTGGAAATACTAAAGCAACACACAAACAACAGTCCTCTGATTTTAAGAGAGGGCTGTGCATGTGTGTGTGTTTCATCTTCATAATCACAAGACATCTGTTCTACTTCTAGAAACCCCACCCAGTGACTTTCTCTTAACGTCTCATTTGCCACAACTTCCTCTTGCCCCATGAATCCCAAGGACCATCCCTGGAAAGTCTCCATGAAGAAGGAGGTTGAGCAGGAGATAGTTCAGCTATCCATCTATATTGGCCACTTTTGTCTAGCATCACCCTGATAAGGAGTGTTAGTCAACTCCCAAGTGATGCTTGATGATATTTCTTATTTTCATTAACACCAAGGAACTATCTAATCTGCTTATTTCCTGGGAATCCCAATCTTGAAGGTCTGGGCACTTTTCTCCTCACAGGATTTACTTTACTTTTTATGAGGGCTCAGATGTATAAGATTACGGTAACAGATCTTACCTGCTTTAACACACAGAGAACTAAATGACTAGCATTATCCTAAATACTTACCCTTCCTCCTTCTTCCTGATCGTGAGCAAGAAGCAATGTCATTTTAACATGAAGATGGCTGTGGAGTATGATTTGCATTGATCGTGCATCACTTGAGAAAGAAGACAACCTCAGTCCATAAACACAAGAGCATTAGAGTGAGGAGTTGTGAGCTGACAATTCCTTCATTTAAACTGGTTATTCTCCATGAAAGAAGCTTGCTGCTTTTTCCAGTGTGCATCTGTTTCAGCTTTTGCCGCTACCACATCACTTTTCTTTTGTATAAATAAGCTACCCTCTTCTTGGTCCATGGAGTTGAGGATGAATGACCCCATCTCCACGTTCCAAAAGTGACAAATGACCTGAATCTGGCCAATCAGTGCATGGCTCTCTCCCCAAAGACACTGGCTCAGAGAGCATCTTAATCACTTCTGGACTGCTGGAACAAAACACCACAGGCTGGTTAACTGACTTATAAACAACAGACATGTGTTTCTCACAGGTTAGGAGGCTGGAAGTAAGTCTGAGATCAGGATGCCAGCATGGTTAAATTCTAGTGAGAGCCCTCTTCTGGGTTTGAGACTACTGACTGCTTCTCATATCCTCACATGGAAGAGAGCAGAGAGAGGAAGCAAGCTCTCTCATGAGCTTGTGTGTGTATGCTAATTGCTCAGTTGTGTCCAACTCTTTGCAACCCCATGGACTGTAGCCTGCCAGGCTCCTCTGTCCATGGGATTCTCCAGGCAAAAGTCTTAGAGTGGGTTGCCATTCCCTCCTCCAGGGGAATCTTCCCAATCCAGGGATTAAACCCCAGTCTCCCACATTGCAGTCAGATTCTTTACCACCAGAGCTGCCAAGAAGCCCTCATGAGCTTACAAGGGCACTAATCCTATTCATGAAGGCTCCATCCTCATGATTTCTTATAATCCTAATCACCTCCTAAAGGCCCCACTTCCTGATACCTTTACATTGGAGGGGTGAAGTGTTTCATTATATGACTTTGTTGGGGGACAAACATTCAGTCTGTCAAACCAAACAGTATGTTCCATGGACCTTTGCTGGAACCATAGAAAAGACACATTCTCTCGTCCTCCTGAAAATGCTAGACTGGTATAATATAATATAGCCTGCATCTTCTTCCACTGATCACTACAGTAGGAGAACTTGACTGATGACAGAAATAAGCCAGACCTTAGTTGTGTTACAAAGATAACACTTCATAATGTGAAGAATGTATCAGAGAAGTAAGAGTGGATTTGGGAAGAAGGAAACAATAGGAAAAGAGAAGAGAAAAGCAGAAAGGGGAGAGAGAGAGAATTCTGTTGATGCCATCTTAGCATCTGAATCCTCCCTTTAATGCTATTCAGCGACATATCAAAAAAAATGTCTTTTATTTTTAGCAAAAGCCAATTTAAGATATACTCTGATCACTTGCACTTGAAATGATCCTGAAGGATATTTAACAATCATAATCATGCCTTACTGGTGTGCATGGTCCTTTGCAGTTGATGAAGCACTCACTCATTTTTTCCCATTTAATCCTCGCTATGAACCTGCAAAGGAGGTAGTTTTAGCCCATTGTTTACAGGGGAGGGGGCTTCCCCAGTGGCTCAGCTGTAAAGAATCCACCTGTACTGCAGCAGCCATAGAAGATGCAGGTTTGATCCTTGGGTCAGGAAGATCCCCTGGAGGACACAGAAACCCTCTCCAGCATTCTTGCCTGGAGGATCCCATGGACAGAGGAGCCTAGTGATCTACAGCCTACAGGGAATGGACTAGCTCAGAACTTGATGTCTTCATTCTACACACTCTGAATGGTAATTGAGTTCCTGGTGTGTGCAAGGCTCTGTGCTGAGTGCTGGGGCAGTAGTGAACAAGTCCAATGCCACCCTGTCTTCAGGGGACCCCAGCCTGGTTGGAAAGCAGACTGAACAAGTCACTGTTAGTATCCACCTGGCTACATGCAATAAAGGAGCAGTACAGAAAAGTCTAGGTGTGAATAGACACTCCCTGAGGACCTTACAATTAAACTGAACTCCAAAAGATAAATTAGGAAAGTGGGAAGAGAATTCCAGGGAGACGGAAAAGCAGATGCAAAGATCCTGAGGCAGGAAGAAAATATGGTGCCCACATTGCAGGAACTCAAAAATGTCCCTCATGGCTGGAGCAAAGAGAAAAGCAGGAGAGGGTCATGGGAATAGACTGGGAAGTAAGCAAAACAAAGGTATGTTTAGCCTATAGGCCACATTTAGAATTTTGATCTTCACCTTCATGCAAAGACACTGAGAGTTTTTAAGAAGTGTGACATCATGACCTTATCTGTATTATGATGCTAACAGTTTATAATGTGAAGAATGTATCAGAGAAATAAGAGTGGATTTGGGAAGAGGTTAAATGTGCCTGGCACAGGATATGGAGTTTTAAAAATATTTCTATAAAATGAGCTTAGTCACTTGCCAATAAGTATTAGAGATAGACAGAGTCCACAGACTGAACCCAAAGCCAGGTTCTTAATCACTGTGCAATGAGGAACGTAAGCTAAGAGACATTTTCCACAATAGAATTATCAGATTATTCTTTGATTATTAGCAACTTGATAGTTGGCTCTTTCAAACTTTTCCATTTAGCTGCCTCCCTCTTTGTGTGTGTGTGTGTGTGTTAATAACTTCACCACTCTTTAATGTGATTCAAGCAAAAATCCCCTTGCTGTTTGTGTGGCAAAGTTCAAAAACTCCATATTGTGTCATCACTTTTCAAAAATGTATGACCAAGAACACTTTGCAAATTCCAGGAACCTTTGAACCCCAGTTTGTTGAATATTGTAGTTTATGTTTTCTCTAATGTGTTCCGAACCATTTGTACCTTGGATTATTAATCTATAACCAAACACAGCTCTGGCAACCTTCCCCTGCCCGCCCCCCCCCCCCCCCCCCCCCCAGCCATGATGCCGGGAACATGATCAAATCCATTATCTTTTCTTTGAATTCTGTCAATATATTTATTCACATCTTTATTCTGGCTTTTTTCTCCTTTGGTATTTCGTGGAAAAGCTTTCCAGATAAGATGAACTGCTTCGTCATTCATCAGCTGTAATGAAGTCTTACTCAAGAACAGAGTTCAAAAATATATTTTTTTCTACACTCAGATGTAAAAGAGTAAAAAAAAAAAAAAATGTAGGTCACAGGTGTCAGCCTTTATTTTTGTAAATGTAATAGGAGACCCCTTTGGTGGATTAACAGTGTTAATTATTAGATATTCATGGAAACTGGAATATCAGTGAGCTACTGACTTTCAACTTGAGGAATCTGGAAGGTTCTAGTTCCTAGAACACAAAGTCTGAGTGTTACAGAGCTGACAGCATGGTATGTAGATGCTCTTGTGCCAGGCTCTAAGGAAACACCATGTTCTCCCTCCGTATTCTGTCCCTCCATTTCATCATCTGTCCAGCTTGAACCACAATGGTCCAGGCATCATGAAAGCTCAAGCTGCAATTAGTCAATGCATATATATGGAGTAGCTACGGTGCATCAGGTGCTTTTATTGGCAGCGGGATACTAAGTCTACACCATCGTGGAGCTGACATTCTCAGAGAGGGAGACAATAGGCAAACAGATCAGTAAGGTGATTTCTAATGGTGAAAACCTCGAGTTAAAATGAAGCAAAATCATGAGAAGAGAAGTGAACAGGGACTTCAGCTCAATTCTAGATGGGTCTCCAGATAGGTTTGCTATGTGAAAAGTTGGCATTTAAACTCAGCCATTGATGAGAAGAAAGATCTAACCATGAAAAGATCTGGGGGAGGGAAGACCGTGTAGAAGAAATGGACAAGTGCTATCAGGGAAATGAAAAAGGCAGCCTTGAAGCAGAGAGAGTGGGTAAGAGGGAGATGGAAGGAGGTGATGGTGGGGAGGTAGGCAGGGCCAAAATCATGTGGGACCTTGAAGGCCACGTAAGGGCTTTGGACTTTGGTCCAATGCAATGAGAAATCACTAGTGAGACTTAACCAAGGGATACAATGATTAATGACAATGGAGAGACTGCCTTCCAGTTCTCTTTGTTAGTAGAAATTTTTGACTTGTAGCTCATATGGCATAGGTACCCAAAAGTAAGCGGGTCATGATCCAATATGTCTTCCAAAGTAGTAGAAGTGTGTGAGTGGGGTGTGCAAGAGTGGTGTGTACAGAGACCCTGACAGAGACCTGCCTCCAAGACTGTGCCTCAGAGGCTCCTCAGCCTTAGTAACCAGAGCATGTTCAGCCTCTGCCAATAAAAGCTCACAATTGCAGTGATTTACCTGAGATAGAGGTTAAGCTCTCTGGATGGTCCAGAACAAATATGGCACTTCAGTGGTGTCAGACACACAAACTTTCTATCTTTCCCTATTGCCCTGCCAATCCCAACATGCAGTTGCCTTCTCAATGTCAGCTGGCATCTTGGTTTCTGCCACCACTGCCACATGCCAGCCAGAGAGAAGAGAGAGAGGGAAAGGAGAGATCACAGTCTTTCCTTTTGGTCACTATCCTGGATTAAGAAGATCCCCTGGAGAAGGAAATGGTAACGCACTCCAGTATTCTGGCCTGGAAAATCCCATGGACAGAGGAGCCTGGGCTGCTACAGTCTATGGAGTCACAAAAAGTTGGACACAACTGAGTGACTGAGCACAGCTGAAGTCCCATACTTCACTTACACTCATTTTCCATTGACCAGGACCTACTGGTACAGCCAAATCTAGTTTCAAGGAGCAGAGAAGGCAATGGAAACCCACTCCAGTACTCTTGCCTGGAAAATTCTATGGACAGGGGAGCCTGGTGGGCCGCCATCTATGGGGTCGCACAGAGTCAGACCTGAAGTGACTTAGCAGCAGCAGCAGCAGCAGCAGTTTCAAGGAAAGCTGGGAAAGGTAGTTTTTAGTTGAGCAACCTTGTTCCAACATAAAATTTTTCTTATTATATAAGGAAATACGAAGGATAATTCTGATTTTGACCATAGCTTCCACCCAGTGCAAAAGCAACTGAATTTGTCTTCAGCCCCTGTAGAACCAGCTTTGTCAAAAGAAGCTCTGTTCCCAGAGTTATTTTGTTAATAAAATAAATAATAATCATAAATAATAAAAAAAACTAAGTAATTGTTCAGTTCAGTTCAGTTCGGTCGCTCAGTCATGTCTGACTCTCTGCAACCCCATGAACCACAGCACGCCAGGCCTCCCTGTCCATCACCACCTCCCAAAGTTTACCCAAACTCATGTCCATTGAGTCGGTGATGCCATCCAACCATCTTATCCTTTGGCGTCCCCTTCTCCTCCTGCCCTCAATCCTTCCCAGCATCAGGGTCTTTTCCAATGAGTCAGGTCTTCGCATCAGGTGGTCAAAGTATTGGAGTTTCAGCTTCAGCATCAGTCCTTCCAATGAATATTCAGGGCTGATTTCCTTTAGGATGGACTGGTTGGATCTCCTTGCAGTCCAAGGGACTCTCAAGAGTCTTCTCTAACACCACAGTTCAAAAGCATCAGTTCTTCGGTGCTCAGCTTTCTTTATAGTCCAACTCTCACATCCATACATGACTACTGCAAAAACCATAACCTTGACTAGACAGACCTTTGTTGACAAAGTAATTCCTCTGCTTTTTAATATGCTCTCTAGGTTTGTCACAACTTTCCTTCCAAGGAGTAAGTATCTTTTAATTTCATGGCTACAGTCATAATCTGCAGTGATTTTGGAGCCCAGAAAAATAGTCAGCCACTGTTTCCACTGTTTCTCCATCTATTTGCCATGAAGTAACGGGACCAGATGCCATGATCTTAGGTTTTTGAATGTTGAGCTTTAAGCCAACATTTTTACTCTCCTCTTTCACTTTCATCAAGTAATTGAGGCATCACTATATATCGAGGATTCTTCCCTACACAATCCTTGCTCTGTGCCACATGCAGAGCTTTTTTTTTTAATTAAAAAAAAAGCTACTGAATAAACATGTTACTGTTCATCCACCTCTCTCAGGGTCTGCTCTTTGAGCTCTTTTCCTAGAACTGGAATATATTTGTACTCTTTCATTTCTATTTCTTTTTCTGGTCTCCTTTCCTTTGTGATTAGTGGCATGCAATTTCAAGTCAGCTTCTTTGGGGTGCAGAGTGTCCTCTTGCATATTAAATAAAATAATTATAAATAACTCATTATTAATTTATAACATTAAAATTATTAGCATTGTCATAACTTTTGAACTCTTAGTAATTGTCCTCGGGTCTTCCCCAGTAGCATACTGGACACCTTCTGACTTAGGTGGGGCACATCTTCCAGTGTCCTATCTTTTTGCCTTTTCATACTGTCCATGCGGTTCTCTAGGAAAGAATACTGGAGTGGGTTGCCATTTTCTTCTCCAGCAGACCACATTTTCTCAAATTCTTCACTACGACCCATCCATTTTGGGTGGCCCCGCATGGCATGGCTCATAGTTTCATTGAGTTATGCAAGCCCTTTTGCCATGACAAAACTGTGATACATGAAAGGGATCTTATATGCAGAGAACATCATTTGAAATGTCCCGCTGGATAAATCACAAGCTGGAATCAAGGTTGCTTGGAGAAATATCAACAACCTCAAATATGCAGATGATCCCACTTTAAAGGCAGAAAGTGAAGAGGAACTAAAGAGCCTCTTGATGAGGGTGAAAGAAGAGTGTGAAACAGCTGGCTTGAAATTCAGCATTCAAAAAACTAAGATCATGGCATCAAGTCCCATTACTTTATGGCAAGTAGAAGGGGAAAAATTGGAAAAAGTGACAGACTTTATTTTCTTGGGCTCCAAAATCACTGCAGACAGTGACTACAGCCATGAAATTAAAAGACACTTGCTCCTTGGAAAAAAAGCTATGACAAGTCTAGACAGAGTATTAAAAAGCAGAGACATCACTTTGCTGACAAAGGTCCATACAGTCAAAACTATGGTTTTTCTAGTAGTCATGTACAGATGTGAGAGTTGAACCATAAAGGCTGAGTGTTGAAGAATTGATGATTTCAAACTGTGGCGTTGGAGAAGACCCTTGAGAGTTTCTTGGACTGCAAAAAGATCAAGCCAGTCAATTATAAAGGAAATCATTCATTGACTGCTGAAGCTGAAACTCCAATACTTTGGCTACCGAATATGAAGAGCCGACTCACTGGAAAAGACCCCAATGCTGGGAAAGACGGAAGCAAAAGAAGGGGGTGACAGAGGTCGAGATGTTTAGATTGCATCACCAACTCAATGGACATGAATTTAAGCAAACTCCAAGGGATAGTGGAGGACAGAGAAGCCTGGTGTGCTGCAGTCCATGGTGTTGCAAAGTCCGACACAACTTATAGACTGAACAACAACAACTCTGTGAACAAACATTCAACTCATGGCCCCCTTTTGATGTGTGATATTAGTATGTCTACCAAGATAATTTTCCTAATCCATTCAAAAAGTTTTGAACATTTATGATATGCCAGTAATGTGTTGACAGTAGAAAGTTACTCCCTGTCTATATCTGAATAGGTAAAACAAGGTTAGAATTAGTGTTTTAACAATTAATCTGTAAGTTCAATTAATACAGATAGATTTTAAAGAATTCAGTGGTATGACATAATTGTAAATGAAGTCAAGAGATCAACATGCTGGCTGTGCCAGTGAATTCCCATGTGATATCTGTATTTTTTAAAGCATATTTTTTATGTAGATCATTTTTTTTAGTCCTTATTGAATTTGTTACAATATTGCTTCTGTTTTATGTTTTGGTTTTTTGGTCACAAGGCATGTGCGATCTTAGCTACCCAATCAGGGATTGAACCTGCACTTCCTGTATTGGAGGATGAAATCTTAACCACTGGATCACCAGGGAGTCCTTCCTACATGATCATAAATCATTTTCCCTCTCTAGTACTCAGGTTCCTCATCAATGAAATGAGGGATGGTCCCTACCCTACTTTGGCCAATTCCTGGCATAGTCCTACATTTCTACACCTCTTGCCCATACAAACATCACTAAGCAATCAATTGTGTCTTAGGAATTCCCTGGCAGTCCAGTGGTTAGGACTCATGCTTTCACTGACAGAGCCCAGGTTCAATCTCTTGTGGGGAACTAAGATCCCACAAACTGCAAACAATCCTTTTTCTACCAAAGTTGGACCAAAAGGTGAAACTTTTTGTCTTCTCTGAGTTCCATGCCTTCTTAGACCTCTTCCAGCACTAACATGTTAGAATGTGATGAATTACTTAAAAAGCAAAGCAAAACAAAAAATTACATTGAATTGGTACATTAATCTGATAAGTGATAATTTGCAAACAATTTTCAATGTTTGGCCTTGAGTACAAAGCAGTGAAGTTTTCTGGCTTTTGTTAATTAAAAAAAGATAAGTCAGGTGGTGGTCAATAATAAAAGATAAATCCCTGGTGGTCCAGTGGTTAAGAAGTCACCTTCCAAGCAGGGGGTGCAGGTTCAATCCCTGGTTGGGGAGCTAAGATACCACATGCCTTGTGTTCAAAACACCAAAACATAAAGCAGAAGCCATATTGTAACAAATTCAATAAAGACTTTAAAAATGGTCCATTAAAAAAAAAATCTTTAAAAAAAAAATTATGGCTCATATATCTTGGAAAGAATGTCGTACCATCTCCTTTGCCTTAAAGCCAGAGGTAGTTGAGAAAAGAAATGCAAATTAAATGCAAATATACTATAGGGACCTTCTTATTTCTTAGAGCTAAATTCAGCTTCTGGGACAATGTAGAAGAAAACTTCAAGTCTGTATTTGCCAGGAGTTAACTTTGAAAGTTTGGAAGGCCTAATAGAAATTGCCACATTTCATTATAAAACAAAACTTGGATTTTTCAAGTTAGTCATGAGGGAAGTATCTCCATGTGAGGATGGAGGGTGAAACTTAGCAGGTGTGATTCTCAGGCCTAAGAAACACCTTTCCCTGTGGTTGTCCCCAGGTGCTAGTGGGAACCCCCCCCCCCCCACATTGGCCCATGGGGAGTTGAAAGGTGTGACACTGATCACTATTTCTGTCCCTCCACTGGGAGCACAAACCTTTCCCTTAATCCCTCATAGCATTAAGATTAGGTGGGAGGAATAGACACAGAGAACCATGAAATAAGTTTGCTTGGCTTGTTTAATTTGGCAAATTCTCACTTTGGGCAGCAACTCTGATCTGCTTCCAGGTACCAGGGACCATCCCGGGTCCTAGCCCCTAAAAGCATCAAGAACCTCATTATGTTAGGGGGATAACACTGACTGAAACCACCCACCCTGGTCAGGCCCTTTAGTAATCATTCGCATGAGTTGTTTTATGACAGGAGATGCTGGTAAGGAATACGGAACTAATAAGCCACAACGAACCGGAAGAGTTCGGGAAAGGTCAAAAGGAGACACCGCGTGTCTGTCCACTTCCCAGAATTCCTCTCGCTAGCATCCATCTTGGCTGAGCGATGCGTTCACCACCAGGAAAGACTGAATTAGAATGATTAGCCAAAGACAACCCGGAAACTAATCCCATCACCACAAAACCCAAGACTGCGAGCCACACAGCAGAGCAGTTCTCCTGGGTTCCCTTACCCTACTGCTCTCCACCTGGGTGCCCTTTCCCAATAAAATCTCTTGCTTTGTCAGCACATGTGTCTCCTCGGACAATTCATTTCTGAGTGTTAGACAAGAGCCCAGTTTCGGGCCCTGGAAGGGTTCCTCCTTCCTGCAACAATTAGAGCTCTCCAAAATAGTCCATACCAACCAGATTAAAGAAGACTGGTGTTAATGCTCATGAGGAGTCCTCTTAGATTCCTTTTTCCTGACCTAGGATCTCCCTGGATGAGTGGTGGTGAGAATGCCCACCTCTTCCAAGAGCCCCACACACACCCACAGAGTCTATACCACATGAAAACCCATATATTTAAGACTGATGGAGACCTTTTAAATAGAGGAATTATGATTGTTGAAAGCTGCGTTTAAGGAAGTTGTGGTTAGGACAGAGTTGTAGCAAGGACAGAAGTTGGGGCTTCCCTGGTGGCTTAGTGGTCAAGCACCCGCCGGCCAATGCAGGAAACTTGGGTTTGATCCCTGGGTCAGGAAGATCTCCTGGAGAAGGAAATGGCAACCCACTCCAGTATTCTTGCCTGAAAAACCCCATGGACACTCCAGTATTCTTGCCTGAAAAACCCCATGGACAGAAGAGCCTGGCAGGTTACAGTCCATGGGTTCACAAAAGAGATGGACACGACTAAAGAGCAAGTTAGGACAGTGCTTCTCAAACATTAATGCATGAGAATCATCTAAGGATGATGTTAACATGCAGATTTTGATTTAGTGAAACTGGAGAGGGGCCTGCAATTCTGTGTTAAAAAACATATATATATATTTGGCCACTCTGAGTCTTAGTTGCTGCACACAGGATCTTCAATCTTTGTTATTGTGGCATGTGATATCTCTAGTTGCTACATGTTGGGTCTAGTTCCCGGACCAGAGGTTGAAACTGGGCCCTCTACATAGGGAAGGTGAAGTCTTAGTTATTGGACCACCAGGGAAGTCCGCAATTCTGCATTTTTAATGAAGCAGCTCAGGGTATGCTACTTCAAAACATGCCACTTTGGCATGCAAATTATTTTGAATTGAAGGTATTTGATTTCCAGAACTCCTTTGTCTTCCTAAAAGCAAGAGAACTCAGTTATCATAAATCCCCTCCCTAGAAGCAATTTCAACCTGCTTTGAGAGGTAAAGTCAGCATCACACTCAAACAGATACTGTCACAAGTCTATCATGCTTGCTCAGTCACTCAGTTATGTCTGACTCTTTTGTGACCCCATGAACTGTAGCCCTCTAGGCTCCTGTGTCCGTGGGATTGTCCCAGGAAGAATACTAGATTGGGTTGCCATTTCTTTCTCTAGGGGATCTTCCCAACTTGGGGGTTGAACTCCCAGTCTCTTGCATCTCTTGAGTTGTAGGCAGATTCTTTACTGCTGAGCCACCAGGGCAGCCCCAAGTCTATCATATCTCCTGCTTATTCTCAGGAGGGTCCATTTGTCTTTCCAGCCTCCTTCCTTTTCTCTACTAAGTTAGGTATTTAGACCACAAATTCTCACTACATTTTTTGAATTACTCAACACTGAGTTCTCTCATGTGGACATGTTGCATGTATTAATATATTTGCATACTTTTTTCTTTGTTGTAAGTTTAATTTGCTAGTCCCCAGACACTAAAGATAAGAGGGTAGAGGAAAATCTTTTCATGCTCTATACTAATAAGATTCCAGGTGATGCCAATGATTCTCATCCTAGAGCCACACTTTTGAGTAGCCATGGCTTAGGACACATGCCCTTATGTTCATTAGGGGAAAACTGCAGTGAGAAGTTATCCAAAGAACATGAAGTCAGTTGCAAGTAACTTAGCCCATATCTGAAGCTGTTCAAACTACTTCACTTCCCTACATTTGGGACTCAGAAAGACCCAGAGATAGGGCCAAAGAAAGAAGAGCATAGAGACCACGGAAGATGCAAAGAGCAGTAAAGTCCAAGACCAGCCCCCAAGTACATAGTCCTAGAGTCCAGAGTCCAGAGCTAAGGGACCAGTCACCAGAGCTACTCTCAAGAAAGAATTTGGTACCCTACTACATTACCACAGTGGGTAACAGGCTGCTGAAGGGTTTTGGATATATGTCAGATGCTGAAATAAGGAAGAGTGTGGAGAGGAATATGTCTGTGTATAGCATCATCAGAGTGAACAAATAGAAATATGGGACACAGTTAAATTTAAATGTCAGATTCAAATATGTATTTTAGTATAGGTGTATTCCACACAATGTTTGGAACACACTTATACTACAAAGTTATTCACCTTTTAATATGAAATTCAAATTAACTGGGTGCCCTATCTTTTATTTGGCAATCCTACTTAAGTAGAGTGTGGGACAGCTTCAGATCCTTGAAGGACTGGCATTAGGCCATCCTCCACTACATTTGGGAATCAGCTGGGAAGCTTTAAAAACAATGTTGTATCTGGGTCCTGAGGCAGGAGATAGATGCCCTCCACCTGAGGGTAAACAACTAGAATTCATCTCTGTGGACTGATACTCCAAGGTGGAAACAGCAGGGCAGGGAGGTAGGAGGGAGATTCAAGAGAGAGGGGACATGAGTATACCTATGGCTGATTCATGTTAATGTGTGGTGGAAACCAACACAATATTGTAAAGCGTTTGTTGGGTGCTCAGTCATGTCTGACTCTTTGCGACCCTTTGGACTGCAGCCTGCCAGGTTCCTCTGTCCCTGGAACATTCCAGGCAGAATACTGGAGTGGGTTGCCATTTCCTACTCCAGGAGATCATCCCAACCCAGGGATCAAATCCACATCTCCAATGTGTATCCTACATTGGTAGGTGGATTCTTCACCACTGAGCCATCTGGGAAGGATAAAGCAATTTTCAATTAAAAATAAATAAATAAAGCAAAGAGCAGTGTTGCAGGAAAGGGGACCCCTTCAAGGGCATAAAAGTGGGCACTTGTCTAACACTCAGAAATGAATTGTCCAAAGAGATACACGTGCTGACAAAGCAAGAGATTTTATTGGGAAAGGGTGTCCAGGCAGAGATCAGTAGGGTAAGGGAACCCAGGAGAACTGCTCTGCCAAAGGGCTTGAAGTCTCTGGTTTTATGGTGATGGGATTAGTTTCCACGTTGTCTTTAGCCAATCATTCTGACTCAGAATCCTTCCTGGTGGTGCACGCCTTGTTCAGCCAAGATAGATGCCAGAAAGAAGGATTCTAGAAGGTGGTGTCTCCTTTTGATCTTTCCCAAACTCTTCGGTTGGTGGCTTATTAGTTCCGTGTTCCTTACCAAGACCTCATGTCGTAACAACTCATGCAAATGGTTACTATGGTGCTTGGCCAGGGTGGGTGATTTCAGTCAGTGTGCTTCCCCTAACAGCAGGACAATTGAAAGAGGAGGCTGGGCCTGTCCAGATAGGAGATAAGAGACTACATATTCCTCATTCTTGAAGTCAAGGAGACCTTCCCAGCTAGAAAGCACTGTGGAGGTCAAAAGAGGAGTGATGATCAGGTACCCCTGGACCTCTTCTCTGGAATATACCTTGGTTGAGAGATACACATGTACACAGAGGATCACCCTGAGATATACCAAGTACAGACTCAGAACCAGGCAAATCAAAATGATTGGCCAAAGGAAGCCTGGAAGAAATTTCCTGAATAGCTGATTGAAATAACCATGAGGGTGTGACTCTGACTCCCTCAGAGTCAGAGAGGTGTGTTGCTCTCGGACTCTGCCTGTGTGTCTATCCACATGAACTGCACGCTTTTTCCCTCCTAATACTTGCTTCACTACATTCTGTCTCTGTGATAATTCTTTCATGCAAACCCGAAGGGCCAGGATCTGGTCACTGACCACTGGTCTTACTGCCGCAGCCCGACCTCAATCTCTGACCAGGAAACAAAGCCACACTTCAAGCCACTGCAGGTTGAAGCTAACCAAGATCAGCCCCACCTCCGCAGAGTCTGATGTAGTTATTCTGGGGTTCAAACTGTGCTGGGGTGTCTAAGTACTTCAGACGTGATTTGAAGGTGCAGCAAAGATTCATAACCACTGGATTAGATGGACATGATCCAGTGAGAAAGAACCACCTGCCAGTGTAGGAGATGTAAGAGATGCAGGTTCAATCCCTGGGTCAGGAAGATCCCCTGGAGAAGGGAATGGCAACCCCCTCTAGTATTTTTGCCTGGAAAATCCCATGGACAGAGGAGCCTGGTGGGCTACAGTCCATAGGATCGCACAGAGCTGGACATGACTGAAGCAGCTTAGCACACAATCCAGAGTCAGAGGTGGAACTAGAGCTGTCAAGGGGCCATGAGACAGAAGACTTTTGGCTCTTCCTGTAATCTCTCCAACAAGAAAGGTCAAGTGGTCTCAAAAAGGTAATGAGCCTCCTGTCTTGCCATGTGCAGTGTGCAAACAGTGGCTTGATATTCTAAAGGTGATTTGTTTTCAGAGAGAATTCAAGGATCAGACAGACTGTAGAGATGATCGCTGGGATGGTGTGGTAGGATTGAGGGAAATAGTGGGTGAAGTGATTGTTACAGTCTTTCCAATGTCAAAATCTCAGGATTGGTTTATTTGTTAGATTAAAAAAAAAAAAAAACTAAATGAGTCATATGATGATCCACAAAGACATACAAAGAAAGAATATTAGTACCTGCAAAAAAAATGGTGACGTCTGAGTAAGGTCTGTAGTCTAGTTAATCGTGCCCTGCCAATGAATTTTCTGGTTTTGATAGTGAGCTGTAGATGAAGAGAAGCTTGAAGAGAAGCTGAGTTTGGGCCCATAGAACCTGCCTGTACTATTTTTGCAACTACTTGTGAACCTGTAATTATTTCGAAATAAAAAATTCAAGATAAATGAATTTATTCAGTTCAGTTCAGTTGCTCAGTTGTGTCCGGCTCTTTGCGACCCCGTGAATTGCAGCATGCTAGATTATACCAAACAACTGTTTTTCCATGAGGCCTGAACAATGGGGGGTCTACCAGGACATGAAGGCTCCCCCCTGGAAAGATGCAAAACTTTCCCATCCTTCTCACCCCCCTTGAGTGGGGACATCCTCCTCTTTCGGATATTCCAGACATCAAGGCAGATGGAACCGGAGCCCTTTCTGAGTGTATGTTTACAAACAGAAACAGGGCCAGTGGGTCACTCTGAAAATAAAGCTCCTCAAGATTTTCCAGGCAGTTCCCGTTCCTAGAAGGGGGTTGGGAGGGGATCATCATATTCCAGCTTTAATTAGCAATACAATGAACTAATAACAAAAAGGAATGCCAAAACTGAGTCAAGATGTGGTAAGAACAGTGGCCTGCAGTGACTCTGTGCGTGGGTGTTGAGTTGTGTGTGTATTTTTAGATAACAACTTATTCTGCACGTGGTAATTAGGGCCCCGAGAGCGTTGTGGATTTTTTTTCCCCCCCAAGATTGGCAAGTGTCAGGAGGAGGCAGCTAAAATTCCCATATGTCTGGGGCAAACAGATACTCTAATTTCCTGTCGGCACCACTGGTTTTTTGCGGATTTACTGGCTGAGTAAATGATTGTTATAAGACTATGACGATTCGGTCAATCAAATTAACCCCTTTTGTCCATTGCCTCCCTCGCCCCCCACCCCAACAATTCACTTCATTTGCCTAAACTCGGTGGCTTTTGAAAATATCTTCAAGCTTGAAGGCCCCAGCCTTCCTCACATTGGCGGAGTGTAACCTGAGTGGGAACTGAGGCCCCCAATTGTTTTGCTAATCAAGATTATTGCCCCATTGAGATGTGGCCGCACAGCCTGGCTGACAAAATTTGTCAGTTTCCCATGAAATAGTTCTGTCAGTTTAGCCCCGGTGCTGGTAACTATTAACATATAAATGAAGTTTCTCCCCCCTCCGCTCCCCCTTACCCTCCACCCTTCAGCCACTCACCCTAATGGATGAACAGAAAATATAAACACACACACACACACCCAGCTCCAGAGTACTCCATGCTTAAACCAAACCAGCTTCTTTTTCTCCAGTGCCTGGAAATCCCGTGGGCCATGGGGGCTCCCAAAGAAAGGAGGAAAGGAACTGGGAGGAGCTGAATTCACAAAACTACTTTTAAGGCACCAAACTGCCAGGCCTTAGGCCCCTGATGATAGCAACAGGCAACTGGCTGGGCCAGTGACAGTACTAATGGTGGTCTGAATGCCAGGGCAGACCTCCAAGGCAGCCTTTAGGGACAGAGTGGCAAAGTGGAACACAGGCTTTGAAAGAGTTATCTTGCTCAGAGGTCAGACACCCAAGATCTCTTGCTAGCCTCATGGCCTGACACAGACTAGGGTTGGGTGGCAACCCAGAGGCTCTCCTACTCCCCTTGCGGGCCTTCTCACAGATTCTGGAACAAAGGTGGGCCTGGGCCTGGGCCTCGGCTTGGGTTGAGCTTGACTTTTACTTCACTTAAAATCAGGACTGCCTTCCCTCAGTGTGGCTTGGGTTCCTAGCTGAACTGAAAGAACTAAGAAAATAAAGCCCTATTCTTCCTATGTCTTCTAGAATACAGTTTGAACTATAGGGAAGAAGACCAAAGCATATATTATTATATACATATAATATACATCATGGGCTTTCCTGATAGCTCAGTTGGTAAAGAATCCACCTGCAATGCAGAAGACCCCAGTTCAATTCCTGGATTGGGAAGATCTACTGGAGACGGGGTAGGCTACCCACTCTAGTATTCTTGGGCTTCCCTTGTGGCTCGGCTGGTAAAGAATCCACATGCAATGCGGGACATGTGGATTCAATCCCTGGGTTGGGAAGATCCCTTGGAGACAGAAAAGTCTACCCATTCAGTATTCTGGCCTGGAGAATTCAGGGGACTATACAGTCCATGGGGTTGCACAAAGCTGGACATAAAGTGACTTTCACTTTCAATGGGGAAAGACATACCCATTTGAATGCAGAGTTCCAAAAAATACAAAGGAGAGATAAGAAAGCCTTCCTCAGTGATCAGTGCAAAGAGAGAGAGAAAAACAATAGAATGGGAAAGACTAGAGATCTCCTCTAGAAAATTAAAGATATCAAGGGAATATTTCATGCAACAATAACGGACAGAAATGGTATGGACCTAACAGAAGCAGAAGGTTTTAAGAAGAGGTGACAAGAATACACAGAAGAACTATATAAAAAATATCTTCATGACCTAGATAACAACAATGGTGTGATCACTCACCTAGAGCCAGACATCCTAGAATGTGAAGTCAAGTGGGCCTTAGGAAACATCACTATGAACACAGCTAGTGGAGGTGATGGAATTCCAATTGAGCTATTTCAAATCCTCAAAAGATGATGCTGTGAAAGTGCTGCACTCAATATGCCAGCAAATTTGGAAAACCCAGCAGTGGCCACAGGACTGGAAAAGGTCAGTTTTCATTCCCATTCCAAAGAAAGGCAATGCCAAAGAATGTTCAAACTACTGTACAATTGCACTCATCTCACATGCAAGCAAAGTAATGCTCAATATTCTCCAAGCCAGGCTTCAGCAATGTGTGAACTGTGAACTTTCAGAGGTTCAAGCTGGTTTTAGAAAAGGCAAAGGAACCAGAGATCAAATTGCCAATATCCACTGGATCATTGAAAAAGCAAGAGAGTTCCAGGAAAACCTCTACTTCTGCTTTATTGACTACACCAAAGACTTTGACTGTGTGGATCACAACAAACTGTGGGAAATTCTTAAAGTGATGGGCATACCACACCACCTGACCTGCCTCCTAAGAAATCTGTATGCAGATCAAGAAGCAACAGTTAAAACTGGACATGGAACAACAGACTGGTTCCAAATAGGGAGAGGGGGACGTCAAAGCTGTATACTGTCACCCTGCTTATTTAACTTCTATGCGAAATACATCATGTGAAATGCCAGGCTGGATGAAGCACAAGCTGGAATCAAGATTTCTGGGAGAAATATCAATAACCTCGGATATGCAGATGACACTACTCTTATGGCAGAAAGTGAAGAAGAACTAAAGAGCCTCTTGAAGAAAGTGAAAGAGGAAAGTGAAAAAGTTGGCTTAAAACTCAACATTCAGAAAACGAAGATCATGGCATATGGTCCCATCACTTCATGGCAAAGAGATGGAGAAACAATGGAAACAGTGAGAGACTTTATATTTGGAGGCTCCAAAATCACTGCAGATGGTGACTGTAGCCATGAAATTAAAAGACACTTGCTCATTGGAAGAAAAGCTATGACCAACCTACGCAGCATATTAAAAAGTAGAGACATTACTTTACCAACAAAGGTCCATCTAGTCAAGGCTATGGTTTTTCCAATAGTCATGTATGGATGTGAGAGTTGGACTATAAAGAAAGCTGAGTGGCAAAGAATTGATGCTTTTGAACTGTGGTTTTGGAGAAGACTCTTGAGAGTCCATTGGACAGCAATGAGATCCAACCAGTCCATCCTAAAGGAAATCAGTCCTGAATATTCACTGGAAGGACTGATGCTGAGGCTGAAACTCCCCTGCTTTGGCCATCTGATGCAAGAACCAAGTCACTGGAAAATCTCCTAATACTGGGAAAGATTGAAGGCTGGAGGAGAAGGGGACCACAGAGGATGAGATGGTTGGATGGCATCACTGGCAGGATGGGAATGAGTTTGAGTAAACTCTGGCAGTTGGTGATAAACAAGGGAGCCTGGCATGCTGCAGTCCATGGGGTCACAAAGAGTCAGATACAACTGAGTGACCAAACTGAATGTATTATATGTATATATTATATTATATGTATATATATATATATTATATTATATATATTTAGTTCAGTTCAGTCTCTCATTCATGTCTGTTTGCCACTCCATGGACTGCAGCACACCAGGACTCCCTGTCCATCACCAACTTCCGGAGTTACTCAGACTCATGCCCATTGGGTTGGTGATGCCATCCAACCATCTCATCCTCTGTCATCCCCTTCTCCTCCCACCTCCAATCTTTCCCAGTATCAGGGTCTTTCCAAATGAGTCAGTTCTTCACATCAGGTGGCCAAAGTATTGGAGTTTCAACTTTAGCATCAGTCCTCCCAGTGAATATTCAGGCCTGATTTGCTTTAGGATGGACTGGTTGGATCTCCTTGTTGTCCAAGGGACTCTCAAGAGTCTTCTTTAACACCACAGTTCAAAAGCATCAATTTTTCGGTGCTCAGCTTTCTTAATAGTCTAACTCTCACATCCATACATGACTATCGGAAAAACCATAGCCTTGACTAGATGGACCTTTGCTGGCAAAATAATGTCTTTGCTTTTTAATATGCTGTCTAGGTTGGACATAACTTTTCTTCCAAGGAGCATACGTCTTTTAATTTCACAGCTGCAGTCACCATCTGCAGTGATTTTGGAGCCCCCCAAAATAAAGTGTCTCACTGTTTCCATTGTTTCCTCATCTATTTGCCATAAGGTGATGGGATGAGATGCCATGATCTTTGTTTTCTGAATGTTGAGTTTTAAGCTAACTTTTTCACTTTCCTCTTTCACTTTCTTCAAGAGGCTCTTTAGTTCCTCTTCACTTTCTGCCATAAAGGTGTTGTCATCTGCATATCTGAGGTTACTGATATTTCTCCTAGCAATCTTGATTCCAGTTTGTGGTTCATCCAGTCCAGCATTTTTCATGATGTACTCTGCATATAAGTTAAAGAAGCAGGGTAACAGTATACAACCTTGACATCCTCCTTTCCCTATTTGGAACCAGTCTGTTGTTCCATGTCCAGTTCTAACTGTTGCTTCTTGACCTGCATACAGATTTCTTGCGAGGCAGGTCAGGTGGTGTGGTATGCCCATCTCAAATTTCCACAGTTTGTTGTGATCCACATAGTCGAAGGTTTTGATGTAGTCAATAAAGCAGAAGTAGATGTTTTCCTGTAACTCTCTTGTTTTTTTTTGATGATCCAACATATGTGAGCAATTTGATCTCTGGTTCCTCTGCCTTTTCTAAATCCAGCTTGAACATCTAAAAATTCATGGGTCATGTACTGTTGAAGCCTGGCTTAGAGAATATTGAGCATCACTTTGCTTGCGTGTGAGATGAGTGCAATTGTGCAATAGTTTGAACATTGTTTGGCATTGCTTTTATTTGGGATGGGAATGAAAATTGACATTTTCCAGTCCTGTGGCCACTGCTGGGTTTTCCAAATTTGCTGGCATATTGAGTGCAGCACTTTCACAGCATCATCTTTTGAGGATTTGAAATAGCTCAACTGGAATTCCATCACCTCCACTAGCTGTGTTCATAGTGATGTTTCCTAAGGCCCACTTGACTTCACATTCCAGGATGTCTGGCTGTAGGTGAGTGATCACACCACTGTGATTATCTGGGTCGTGAAAATCTTTTTTGTATAGTTCTTCTGTGTATTCTTGCCACCTCTTGTTAATATCTTCTGCTTCTGTTAGGTCCATACCATTTCTGTCCTTCATTGTGCCCATTTTGCATGAAATATTCCCTTGGTATCTCTAATTTTCCCCAAGAGATCTCTCGTCTTTCCCATTCTATTGTTTTTCTCTATTTCTTTGCATTGATCACTGAGGAAGGCATTCTTATCTCTTCTTTCTGTTCTTTGGAACTCTGCATTCAGATGGGTATATCTTTCCTTTTCTCCTTATATCTACTACTGTAGGCAAGAATCCCTTAGAATAAATGGAGTAGCCTTCATAGTCATCAGAAGAGTCTGAAATGCATTATTTGGATGTGATCAGAAAAACAACAGAATGATCTCTGTTCATTTCCAAGGCAAACCATTCAATATCACAGTAATCTGGGTCTATGCCCTGACCAGTAATGCTGAAGATGAATTTTAATGGTTCTATGAAGACCTACAAGACCGTCTAGAACTAACACCCCCAAAAGATGTCCTTTTGATTATAGGGGATTGGAATGCAAAAGGAGGAAGTCAAGAGATACATGCAGGAAGGCAAATTTGGGCTTGGAGTACAGAATGAAGCAGGCCAAAGGCTTAAAGAATTTTGCCAAGAGAACATACTGGTCATAGAAAACACCCTCTTCCAACAACACAAGAGAAGACTGTACACATAGACATCACCAGATGGTCAACACCAAAAGCAGATTGATTATATTCTTTGCAGCCAAAAATAGAGAGGCTCTACACAGTCAGCAAAAACAAGACTGGGAGCTGACTGTGGCTCAGATCATGAACTCCTTATTGTCAAATACAGACTTAAATTGAAGAAAGTAGGGAAAACCACTAGACCATTCATGATCTAGTGACCTAAACCATGACCTAAATCAAATCCCTTATGATTATATGTATATATATTATATGTATATACCTTATATGTATATATATATGTATATATTTTGTATATATAATAATATATAGGTGTGTGTATATCATCTCAAATATTCTGGCAGAAATAAATCCACAAAGCTGAAATTAAGGAATTATTTATGTACGTGCATGGTAAGTCAGTCATTTCCTACTCTTTGCGACCCCATGGACAGTACCCGATCTGGCTCCTCTGTCAATGGGATTCTACAGGCAAGAATACTGGAGTGGGTTGCCACGCCCTCCTCCAGGGGATCTTCCCAAACCAGGGATTGACCTGGAGTCTCTTCAGTCTCCTGCATTAGCAGGCCGTTTTTTTTTACTACTAGTGCCACCTGGGAGCCCCTTATTTATGTCCATATATGTATATATGTGGGGCCTCCCTGGTGGCTCAGCATTAAAGAATCTGCCTGCAATGCACAAGCCACAAGACACATGGGTTGTCTCCTGGGTTGAGAATTTCCCCTGGAGATGGCATGGCTGCCCACACCAGCATTCTTGCCTGGAGAATCCCATGGACAGAGGAGCCTGGTGGGCTATAGTCCATGAGGTCACAAAGAGTCAGACACACCTGAAGCGACTTAGGACACACTCATGTATGTATGTATGTATGTGTGTGTATGCATATAGACACACACACACACATGAATCTGCAAGTCAACAATATTAGCCATCTAGTGCTAAAATTAGTTTAATTCTGCCAGGAGCCTTGCCAGGAGCCTTGTATGGTTATACGAGCACCCAAGATGATTCTGATAATGAGTTCCATAGAATTTACAAGGTGGAGATCTACAGAGAGGGACCCTTCAATCATGATTTCTTTGTGCAATCTGGGAGGCAAGCAGATTTTAACATTTTGGCTGGTGGGTACAATGCTATGAATGAGCCTCCTTATCTCACCTCCAAATCACATCAGTTTCCCAGTCTTCCTGCCAGCTGAGAAAAGACATGATGAATAATTGGTCCCCAAGGAGGCCCACCAAGAAGAACCTTGAAGCTGGTGGACCTGAACTAATCTTTGCCTTTGGTCAGGACTGCAAGATGCCTTTCTTACAAGCAAAATTGCCAAGATGCAATGAATCTGTGGGGCTTCCCAATCAGAAAGACCTGAGTTGAAATGTTTTCTTCAAGTCCAGGCACTTAGCTATTAGTCAAAAACTGAGATTTATTTTTGGAATAGGAGATCATTCTTAGTTTAGTGATTTTGAAATTTTTCTCCTGAGAAAGGAGAATAATCTACAGGAGACTTTATCATTAAATCTGTGAAAATTAGCCTTTCAGTAAATATAGTTTAAATATTAAAAGTTCAACGTCAGACTTCCCAGGCTCCTAGTGTTATGGGACCCACTTAGCTGTGTGACCTTTGGCAAGTTATTTAGCCTCTCTGTGCCTTAGTCTCTTCCTCTTTAATATAAAAATAAAGTTGGAAATGCTCTCAGATGAGGTCACAAGAGTAAGACAGACAGTCGAAAACAGCTCAGCAAGGCAGTCTTTACTTCTGCAGATTAGTGTTTCTAAAATGGTGGAGTTACTCTGAATGTTACAACTGGATCAAGGCATTAAAATAAATGAGATCTACCTTTCACCAAACCCAAGTACTGATGCCATTGTAAACAACAGTGTGTATAGTGCCTAACTGACTGTATGAAAATCCTTTTACCATTTTAATCCAGATGTTTAACAAGAGGTCTGGGAGCAAGCACACCGAGTGGGAAGTCCATTTGGTGTCTATCCCTAAGATGCAGGTTCCCTCCACTGGCTCCTCATAGGTTGAGGACCACAAAGTTACAATCTTTCTTGGACTTCGCCTAAGGTTTTATTTGACCACTGGTCTCCATGAGGGCCATGAAAAGCACTTGTAAGTTGCTGACTGGAAGATTTACATTAGCTATTTTCCCCACTGTTGTAGTTCTTTGCACATGTCCAGGATAAAGCCGATGAAATTAGCCAGCCAAAATGTTCTTAAGAGGAAGGAGAATCAGGAAGTGAAAGGAACAAAGAATTGGCAATGAGCCACCATTTTAGAAATCTTATTCACAAGCCGGTTATATATCCTTCTGCTCAATTATTCTAAGAATGAATCACTCCTTTATTTCTTATAATTTCTCCTTTTATAGAAAAGATCATATCTTTCTAACAGTAATAAAGCTATTTATATATAGGCCATGAAGAATATACAGGATTATGTTTACAAAAGTGCATGGGTAGTATCTGACATATAGTAAGTGCCAAGTGTTTTCTCAATAAGACAATTGTATACATTGATTTATTGTATGATCACTTTCTCCTTATAAAATAAGACCATTTAAATTTCTTGGTAATGATCTAAGATTTTCTTTTAAAATATATTTATTTAAATAAAATATGGAGTTAATTTAAAGAAAGATGCTAAATAAGTCATAGTCCAGGGAAAAAGCAGATGTAGTAAAAACATAAAGATAGGAGAGAAATGACTAATGTTTGAAAAGCACTATTATCTATGACTAGACTTTGGGACAAATTCTCAGATGTTTATCCTAAAGATGACCGAGATGTGCAATGGGATTCTTCAGCTCTCTGTTGACTTTAAATTTTTACATGAGGCAACATTAGGCTTTGTCATGGACTGAATTGCTGTTGTTAATGTTGTTTAGTTGTGTCTGACGCTTTTGTGACCCCATGGACTATAGCCCACCAGGTTCTTTTGTCCATGGGATTTCCCAGGCAAGAATACCAGTATGCATGTTAGTAGCCCAGTTGTGTCTGACGCTTTTGTGACCTCATGGACTATAGCCTGCCAGGCTCCTCTCTCTGTAGGATTCCCCAGGCAAGACTACTGGAATGGGTTGCCATTTCCTTCTCCAAGGGATCTCCCAACCCAGGGACTGAACCCACATCTCCCGCATTGGCAGGAGGATTCTTTACCACTGAACCATCATGGAAGCCCATTGACTGAATTGCGTCCTTCCAAACTCATATGTTGAAGCCTTAATACCCTATGGAAACTTATTTGGAGACAATGCCTTTAAGAAGGTGATCAAGGTTAAATGTGGTTATAAGGTTGGGGTCTCAAGCCTATGAATAAGACTGGTGCCCTTACAAGAAGCTGCTGCTGCTGCTAAGTTGCTTCAGTCGTGTCCGACTCTGTGCAACCCCATAGACAGCAGCCCACTAGGCTTCTCCTTTCCTGGGATTCTCCAGGCAAGAATACTGGAGTGGGTTGCCATTTCCTTCTCCAATGTATGCATGCATGCTAAATCACTTCAGTCATATCTGACTCTGTGCGACCCTATGGACAGCAGCCCACCAGGCTCCTCTGTCCACAGGATTCTCTAGGCAAGAATACTGGAATGGGTTGCCATTTCCTTTTCCACCTTATAAGAAGAGATCTACCTAATTTTACCTACAAGAAGAGATCAAGGTACTATAACAGGGACATGAAGGAAACACCAAGTGAGGATGCAGGGAGGCCATTACCAACAAGCCAAAGAAAGAAGCCTTAGGAAAAACCACACCTTCAGACACCTTAATTTCAGACTTCCAGCCTCCAAAGCCATGAGAAAATGCATTTCTGCATTTAACCGACTCAGTCTGTGGTCTTTTGTTACGATAGCCTGAGTAGGCTAATACAAGCTTAACAAGGTGAGCGGAAGAGATTTTTTTCAGAAAGTGCTCCCCCCTCCCACCCCACTGTATGTAGAGAGATAATTTGAATTAAAAAAAAAAAAGAAAGAAAAGAAACAGAGATAAGTAAGTATATTTCAGAGAGAATCACACAATTTCCAAACCTTTTCAAGTATAACAACATAATTTAAAATGGCTAAAGTGTACTGAGTACTAAACTAGATTGTTCATCCTCAGAGCTACACGTACCTTGTGAGTAGTATCACTGGAGTCTCACTACAAATCCAGGAAGAACATTCTAGACATGTGAAAACTACAGCTTCGAGAGTTTGACGGTCTGCCAAGATGCCTCAAGAAGAAAATGAAGAAATTGTAGTCTCCAGTCTCTCAACCCCCATGGCATTGGCTGGCAAAATTTTCTAAACTCAAGAGGCTTTCTGAGGACTGCTTACAATGAGTCAGGGGAACAGCCGAACAGAACCTCTAAGGGAGGCTACTCAAGAGTGCTGAGGGGCTGAGGGATTCTGGGAAGGGCCCCTCCACCCTCCCTGAGGACCACACTTTCAGGACCTGGGTCATATTCTAAAAGAGTTTCATTTTACAAATGAACAGGGGCTCCCCTGGAAGCAGCCAATATTGGCAGAGATTAAATAATTAGCATTTCAAAGTGTTCATCTCATTTTCCTCTTTGCCAGGGTAAGAACCAACCCAGGACAAAAATGAGCCTCTCTTTTTTCTGTCTCGGCCTGGGAGGGAATCCTCCCAGAGGAAACACCACCAGCCCATTGCTGCAGCTTATTCCTCAGAGCCGATTCTGAAGGGCCAGCGCCAGTGACCACACTGTGAGGGATGGCTTATCAACACCGTGACTCAGCCCTTCCCAACAATTCCAGCGGGTCAACGCTGGGACACTGCTTACAGGAACTAATGAGAGCACAATGCTGGTAATTTTGGCATTTGTAGATTTGTTCTCTGTTCAGTCACTAAGTCATGTGTGACTCGTTGCGACCCCGTGGACTGCAGCAAGCCAGGCTTCCCTGTCCTTCACTATCTCCTCGAGTTACTCACACTCATGTCTGTTGAGTCCATGATGCCATCCAACCATCTTGTTCTCTGTTGCCCCTTGTCCTCCTGCCTTCAATCTTTCCCAGCATCAGGGTCTTTTCCGATGAGTAGGTTCTTTGCATCAGGTGGCCAAAGTATTGGAGTTTCAGCATCAGTCCTTCCAATGAATATTCAGGGTTAATTTCCTTTCGGGTTGATTGGTTTGTTCTCCTTGCTCTCCAAGGGATTCTCAAGAATCTTCTCCAGCACCACAGTTGGAAAGCAACATTTCTTCAGTGCTCAGCCTTCTTTATGGTCCAACTCTCACATCCATACATGACTATGGGAAAAAACATAGCTTTGACTATACAGACCTTTGATGGCAAAGTAACGTCTCGGCTTTTTAATACTCTATCTAGGTCTTTTTTCCAAGGAGCAAATGTCTTTTAATTTCATGATTGCAGTCACTGTCCACAGTGATTTTGGATCCCAAGAAAATAAAATCTGTCACTATAAACTATACTTGTTCAAAATATGTAATTTGGTAAGTTGTGAGATGAGTCTGCATTCATGAAACCATGGATGTACATAATCACCAAAATCTTTTCTGACCTCTTGTAATCACACCCTCCTAGCCCACTCCACTCCTCTGGGTCCCAAGCAGCCACATGTCATTCTGTCACTATGGATAAGTTTGTGTTTCCTAGAAGTGATATAAGTGAATATATAACATGTACTCTCTTTTGTCCTGCTTCCTTCACTCAGCATACGTTTTGAGATTTATCCAAATTCTCAAAAATAAAAATAATTTTATTTTTATCATTGTTGTTTTTAATGGCTGAGCAGTATCCCACTGAATGGATGTATAACTGATTTATCAGAATACCTATTGATGAACATTTTAGTTATTTCCATGTTTTTTTACCTATTATAAATAAAGCTATTATGAATATTTATGAAAAAGAGTTTGTATAGATATTAGGATCTAATTATCTTGGCTAAATACCTAGAACTAGTATGATGAAATCATACGGTGGATGGACGTTTACCTTTTTAAGAAACTGCAAACTGTTTTCCAAGGTGGTTGTACCTTTTCACATAATCAGTGACAGTATGTGCAAGTTTCAGTTGATCAACATTCTAACCAACACTTGGAGTCTTTGATTTTTTAAATTTTAACCATTCTAGTCGGTGTAATATCATACCCACTGCATAGTAATGCCATGTTGTGGTTATAATTTGCAGTTCCCTAATAATGATGTTAACTATCCTTTTGTGTGTGAATTGCCATCACTATACATTTTTAAATTAAAAATCTGCTCAAATCTTTTGGTGGTAGTGATGGTTTTGTAGCTAAGTCAAATCTGACTCTTGTGACCCAAGAGGACTGCCAGGCTCCTCTGTCCTTGGGCTTTCCCAGGCAAGAATATTGGAGTGGGTTGCCATTTCCTTCACTAGGGGATCTTCCTGACCCAAGGATCAAACCAATGTCTCTGGTATTGGCAGACTGATTCTAATTTTGTCTTCAGTTAATTTCTGTATCGATATTTATTTCCTTTTTCATTTACTCATTTTCTGATCTTTATTTATTGCCTTTATTTTTCTTGCTTTGAATTTAATTTACTCTTTTTTTCCTAGTTTCCTATGGTAGACACTGAGGTCATTGATTTCAGACTTTTTTTCTCTTCTAATCTAAAAATCTATTGCTGTTTATTTCTTTTTACAAATAGTGAAAGCCAAAGTGAAGGATATTGCTAATGAAAGGGAAGATAGATGAGAAAAAAGAAAGGTTTATAACTATAATATTTAAGCACCTGAATCCAGCCATACCTAAAGCCACATTACCCTGACTTTTAAAGTGTGTAAGTCATTATATTATTTAAGCTGGTTTACATTAGATAGCTCTCAATTAAAACTGAATTCTGTGTAAAATGAGAAAGTCGGAGATCAGGCTTTGGGAAACCAAGTTTCTTTTGGTGAGAGCATGACCTAAGTATTATAAGAGATATTTGCCACTTGTATTGCTAATCTCTATGATTACCTTGTAAAATTAATATTATTCACTTCATTTTATGGAAGAAGATACTCAGAGCCAGAGACTAAAATGACTTGCCAAGACTACAGAGTGAGTGAGAGAGTATGAACCTAGATTTGTCCAACCATAAACTCCTTTCGACAGTCTGTCACTGCCTTGCAAAGCATTGACAAAAAGTCACTTAATTCCATCCCACCAGCACTGGAAGAGTCAATCATGTCAACACAGCTTCACGACTATATGCATAAATTTGGGAAAAGTCAAGAATGCCTTTCTTTCTTTTTAGTTGGAGGATAATTGCTTTACAGTGTTGTGTTGGATTGAGCTCTACAGCTATGTCAATTAGCTATATGTACGCTGCTGCTGCTGCTGCTGCTGCTGCTGCCAAGTCGCTTCAGTCGTGTCAGACTCTGTGCCACTCCAGAGACAGCAGCCCACCAGGCTCCCCCATCCCTGGGATTCTCCAGGCAAGGACACTGGAGTGGTTCGCCATTTCCTTCTCCAATGCATGAAAGTGAAAAGTGAAAGTGAAGTTGCTCAGTCGTGTCCGACTCTTCAAGTCCCGCATGGACTGCAGCCTACCAGGCTCCTCTGTCCATGGGATTTTCCAGGCAAGAGTACTGGAGTGGAGTGCCATCGCCTTCTCCAGCTATATGTATACATATACAGCCCTGACATACTCTTTCCTGATTAGGAACCAGTCTGTTGTTCCATGTCCAGTTCTAAAACTGTTGCTTCTTGACCTATGTATATGTATACATATATATATATATACATATATAGCTATATGTAGGTTACGAAGCAACAGTTAGTACTGGACATGGAACAACAGACTGGTTCCAAATCAGGAAAGGAGTATGTCAGGGCTGTATATTGTCACCCTGCTTATTTTATTTATATGCAGAGTACATCATGAGAAATGCTGGGCTGGATGAAGCACAAGCTGGAATCAAGATCACCAGGAGAAATATCAATAACCTCAGATATGCAGATGACATGACCCTTATGGCAGAAAGCAAAGAAGAACTACAGAGCCTCTTGATGAAAGTGAAAGAGGAAAGTGAAAATGTCGGCTTAACAATCAATATTCAGAAAACGAAGATCATGGCATCCGGTCCCATCACTTTATGGCAAATAGATGGGGAAACAATGGAAACAGTGACAGACTTTATTTTCTTGGGCTCCAAAATCACTGCAGAGGGTGACCGAAGCCATGAAATTAAAAGAAGCTTGCTCCTTGGAAGAAAAACTATGACCAACCTAGACAGCATATTAAAAAGTAGAGACATTACTTTGCCAACAAAGGTCCGTCTAGTCAAGGCTATGGTTTTTCCAGTAGTCATATATGGATGTGAGAGTTGGACTATAAAGAAAGTTAATCACTGAAGAATTGATGCTTTTGAACTATGGTGTTGGAGAAGACTTTTGAGAGTCCCTTGGACAGTGAGGAGATCCAAAGAGTCCATCCTAAAGGAAATTAGCCCTGAATATTCATTGGAAGGACTGATGCTGAAGCTGCAATACTTTGGCCACCTGATGGGAAGAACTGGCTCATTGGAAAAGACCCTGATGCTGGCGAAGATTGAAGGGCAGGAGGAGACGGGAACGACAGAGGATGAGATGGTAGGATGGCATCACCGACTCAATGGACATGAGTTTGAGCAAGTTCTGGGAGTTAATGATGGACAGGGAAGCCTGGTGTGCTGCAGTAGATGGGATGGCAAAGAGTCAGACACGACTGAGCGACTGAACTGATACATATATCCTCTCCCTCCCACCCACCACTCATCCATGTCTCTAGGTCATAACAGGGCACCGAGCTGAGCTCCCTGTTGTTATACAGCAGCTTTCATACTCTAAGTTTTTCTTTATGAGACTTCTGTCCTTCAGTTTATCATGGCCTGAACCCACCACGTTCCCAACCCACTTGTCCATCCAGTAAGGAGAGCCACAGGACGCAAGCGCCTCTCCCTGCTGCCCCAGCCTACCTCGACATGGTTTGCAGCCTCTTGCCTCCCTGGGTGAGCAGATACGCCTGTATCTGCAGGCGTATTGGAACCCATCCTCAGCCTGTTAAATAGTGATGGATTACTGACATCCTCTCGACACTGTGCTCAGAGCTGTGCTCAGTGAAAGGAAAGGAGAAAGCTGCCACTCTCTGGGATATCTTAGCCCTGATAAGGCAGGAGGGACATGTATGTGGAGGTACTAATCCTGCCCACTTGTTTGCAAGGGTGTGCTGTGCTTAGTCGCTCAGTGGTGTACAGCTCTTTGTGTCTCCATAGAATGTAACCCACTCAGCTCCTCTTCCATGGGGATTCTCCAGGCAAGAAGACTGGAGTGGGTTGCCATGCCCTCTTCCAGGGGATTTTCCCAACCCAGGGATCAAATCCAGGTCTCTCGCATTGCAGGTGGATTCTTTTCCCTCTGAGCCACCAGGGAAGTCCAAGAATACTGGAGTGGGTTCCTTCTCTGGGGATCTTCCTGACCCAGGAATCAAATTGGAGTCTACTACATTGCAGGCTGATTCTTTACCAGCTGAGCTACCAGAGAAGCTGGTCAGATAAGTCCTTGGGAGATGGTATTGTATGAGTACATTTCCCAAGAAAGATTACCTTAATTTGCTTTTTAAAAAATGTCTGGTTTTCAAAAGAAGTGTCCTCTGTTTTTTCTTCCACTGTTTATCCATATTCTATTTTCAAGATACATCTCAGGGTTCAGCTTTTCCCAAATATATTAAATGATTAAAAACATGCTTCTCTGGCAGCTGAGCTTTGGATTCAAATCTCAACACCACCATGACCAGCTATGAGACACTGGGCAAATTGCTTTCCCCCTCTGTATCTCCTTTCTCTTCTCTCCAAAACAGGAATAATATACACCACATAGGGCCCCTATCCCTTTGGGCCATGTTATTGAATCATGACCAGTGAATGTAAGCTACTTCTAGATCTGGTATGTAAAAACCAATCTTTTCTTCCTCTGTTCACTGGTCGAACGGACAACATCCTAAAACCTTAGAGGATAAGGGTCACAGATGCAAGAAGCTTTGGTCCCTGAATGACTGACTGCATCCTTTCAAATTCCACTTCAAATTGGATTTTACTTGAGCAAGAAATATATTTCTATTTTGTTAAGCTTCTGAGATGTTGTTTTTCTCTCTGTGATGGCCAATAGTACTGTTGTAACTTATATAAGGGGTGATGGGAAGGGGAAGAGGGAATGCCTGCTGGTGAGGTAGCTAACACCCACTGCAATGACCTCCAAATAGCTCAGAGGCTCATAGCTATGTAGTCATGCGGCACTGCTACCCAGATTCCTGACTGTGTCATCGCAGGTTTTTATGCATTACAAAATACAGAACAATTCAACTCAGAGCCTGTGTGGTTTATGTAATATGCTTAACACAGCACTCTGCCCATGTGACTTATAGCACTGGCATGCAAAGAATCCAGGACCTGGGATTGATTTTTCCAATGCCTGGATGTCATATTCTTATTGATATAGTTTTCAGCTATGTGCTAAAAAATCCATAGTGTAAGAAGTAGCTATAAAAATGTTAGTTGATGCAGCCTGTTGCTCAAGACCCATCAGGTCAGCACCCTCTCTTTTTAGAGCGAATGCATAGAAGGCGTCTCCATTTCCACAGTCTCAAGAACTGGGTTTGATCTATTTAGAGGGGAGAGGGGAGTGTGGAAGGAAGGATTAATTGCATAAAAAAATTAGGTGCAGATTGAGTTAGACTGTTTAACTAAATAGGTGGGGAGAGTGTAGTTTCCAGGTAGACAGAGTCACCAGGAGGAGGCAACAGGTCTGTTGATGTGATGTCAGGGGAAAGGACAGCAGAAGTCCTATTTTTCATTAGAAGCTTCCAAATCACATACATTTAACCAACCTATTCGATAACTGATGCTGCTCATTCCTTCCAAAACAGACTGACTTACATGCCCACAGGATGCTGAACAAACAGAGCCGGTAGGCTCATCCCTACACCCCTAGCATTTTGCTGCCCACCAGTTGAGCTGTAAGTTTATCACAAATTATTGTGTAAGCATCTCAGGTTGTTTATGTCAGTTGCATTTGTTGTGATGAGGCCATTTTTAGATAAACTGATGAAATGAACATTTAAAAATGAAATAAAATCAAATAAAAATGCGTAGACTAAACTCCTAGAGGTGAGAAGTATGGGAGCAGGGAAGCTGGTGTTTGGCCAGAGAGCAGTATCAGGAGATAATAGAATGCTGAAGGGTAAAAATCTTGGGAAATTTGTAATCATTTGGAGAGAAGAAAACAAAGATCATGGCATCCAGTCCCATCACTTCATGGGAAATAGATGGGGAAACAGTGTCAGACTTTATTTTTGGGGGCTCCAAAATCACTGCAGATGGTGACTGCAGCCATGAAATTAAAAGACCCTTACTCTTTAGAAGGAAAGTTATGACCAACCTAGATAGCATATTCAAAAGCAGAGACATTACTTTGCCGACTAAGGTCCGTCTAGTCAAGCCTATGTTTTTCCCTGTGGTCATGTATGGATGTGAGAGTTGGACTGTGAAGAAGGTTGAGCACCAAAGAATTGATGCTTTTGAACCGTGGTGTTGGAGAAGACTCTTGAGAGTCCCTTGGACTGCAAGGAGATCCAACCAGTCCATTCTAAAGGAGATCAGTCCTGGGATTTCTTTGGAAAGAATGATGCTAAAGCTGAAACTCCAGTACTTTGGCCACCTCATGAGAAGAGTTGACTCATTGGAAAAAACTCTGATGCTGGGAAGGATTGGGGGCAGGAGAAGGGGACGACAGAGGATGAGATGGCTGGATGGCATCACGGACTCGATGAACGTGAGTCTGAGTGAACTCCGGGAGTTGGTGATGGACAAGGAGGCCTGGCGTGCTGCGATTCATGGCGTCGCAAAGAGTCAGACACGACTGAGCGACTGAACTGAACTGAACTGAACTGTGTAGGGTTAGGTGTTTAAAGAAGTAGCAGAAGCGTTGATTGAGGATAAACATCTAAAACCAATATGTATGAATTGGGACTACACATGGGGATTGTAACTCTCTTCTTTCTTTATACAGCCCAGCTCTTAGTAAGTACAGTTATGACATCAGTAATGGTGACAAGGAAGATGGGGAGGCATCACCTGTTTGGGGCAGCCTTTCCTAATTATGCCCCATGGGTAGGTTTTGTCTCTTCTAGGACAAGTTGAATATTCTTCATGAAACACACTTGATTTGCCCAATTTCTGTTTATATGGAATATGGAAGATTGGAATGGTGCCTTCCCTACCCCCGTTTCCCCAGTACCTCTCACTCTCCCTGGTACCTACTGTCCAACCATAATTTACTGAATTGAATGCAAGGAGAATGATTTCTTAAATATGTAAGAAGAGGAGGTTACTCTTTATCAGCCTTCATCAGCTCTTCAACAATGTCGTTTTGATAATATTAACACATCACCTCTTGGACTTCTTGAGATCCTGGTGGGTCCCTCGAACAGAAATGCCCCACTTGGCAAAGAAAATGTAGACTTTCTCCATCAGCCAAGAGGATTTTCAAGGTTTCTTTGTGTGCTTTGTTCTAGGAAAAGAAAAATGCTCTCCTACCCCTGCTATGCAATTGCAATAGATATTCTTTCAAACATCCACCTCCCATATTCTGATCTGCACCCAATTCCCAGGCAGGGGGTGGTACCTTCCCCTCCCTCTGATTTGAGAGTTTCTGCTCTGGTCCATCCCTAAACCCTTTCACCACTCAAAATTCTGTGGGCCAGTAGGTTGCCAACATTTGGTCAGGAGATGAATGGGAGATGAGAAGGATTTTAAAAATATATTGGGCTGCTTTGTTCTCAAGCTGGCATTGGTGCCATTGTGTATCTGGAGAGGTTTTGTGGTCAGATTTTGATTATTTGCTAGTTTTGGCAACTGTTCCAATGTTAGGTCTCATATTGTTTCTATCATTTTTTACAGTTTCTTGTTTAACTCTTTGCTGGCAGAACATTTTAGGTACGCATTAAGATCAGAGATGATTTAAAACAGAAATGGCAACTGTGCCTCCTTTTGACTTCTGGCTCACCTGGCAGGACCTGATTCCAGGTTGCTGGACAACGTTCAACCCCCACTAAGTGTTAGTGGATTGGAGTGGGCTGTGCATGGTCAGCATGATCTCATAACAGGACAAAAAAGACTTTGTTGCACTGAAAGAAAAGAGAGAATTAAAATCACTACAAGTAGGACCAATGAATGCACATTGGCTTTATAAATTTATTCTTGAAGCAGACTGAGAAAGGATAAATCAGGAGCTTGGGATTAACACGTGCACACTACTACATATAAAATAACCAACAAGGACCTACAGGGAACTCTGCTCAATATTGAGTATGAATGTCATACTCAATATGATAACCTATATGAGAAAAGAATCTGAAAAAAGAATGCATATATATATAATATGTTGTTGCTCAGTCACTCAGTTGTGTCCAACTCTTTGTGACCCCATGGACTACAGCACGCCATGCTTCCTTGTCTTTCACTATCTCCCAGAGTTTGCTCAAATTCATGTCCACTTTGCTGTACACTGGAAACTAACTCACTGTTGTAAATCAACTATACTCCAATAATTTAAATAAATTTATTCTCCTGCAAAATTTTTGATACTTCTCATTGAAGACCTCACTCTACACCTTTCTCTATAAATTATTACGAATTTCCCAAGTTGTTGTTTGGTTTTGTTTTTGCCATTTAGCATCTAGTTGTCTGTTGCTCCTGTCCTCTAGCCAAAGACCATCTCCTCTACTGCCACGTTCCCCAGTCACCAGTTTAGCCTCTGCATTTTTACACTTTATCCTTAGGAACTCTGGAGGAAACTCTCCCTTTTATCTCCCTCTCCTCCCCAAACCCAGTTATTTGAGACTGTGCAAATAGTTGAAGGCTCCCCTGCATTTGCCCTGAAAAGAGGTGCCACTGGCTTGACAGTGTCTTGAGTCACAGGCTGTGTCATCACTCAGGTCTTAACTAGCTCCTCGTGATCACTCTCCACTGAGATTGTGGAATCCCCTCGCCTGGAGGGAGGGCTGAGACTAGTGCTCACTTCTAAAGAGAAGAATACCAACAGAGCAAAATGATGGGATGTCAGGTCCAAGATTAGGTTACAAAGGCATTCTGGTTATCACTTCTCTCCCCTTCTCTCTCTTTCTCTGAAGGAAGCAAGGTACCATGTCATGAGTAGCTATCTGGAGACACACAAGTCCCAGGGTCAACCAACAGCCAGTGAGGACCCAGAGTCTGCCACCGTGGGATCTTCCTCACATCCACTTTTGAGATGACAGCAGTCCTGGCTGGTTCCTTGATGTTGGCCTTGTCCCGAAGAGGCCCTGAGTCAGTGGCATCTAGCTAAATTGCATCCAGATTCTTGCTTGCTCTATGTACACAAATTTGTAACATTATTGTTGCTTGAGGCCAATACATTTTGGGCATTTGTTACCCAGTGACAGATGACTGGACTTCCCCTATAGTTCAAGCAGTAGGGAATCTGCCTGCCAATGCAGGAGACACAGGTTCGATCCCTTGGTCAGGAAGATCTTCTGGAGGAGGAAATGACAACCCATTCCAGTATTCTTGCCTGGGAAATGCCATGGACAGAGGAGCCTGGTGGGCTACAGCCCATGGGGTTGCAAAGAGTCGGACATGACTGAGCACACAGGCGCTAGAGATAACTAATAGAGACTCCTAACAAACATGGCAGGGAAGAAACTGACAATGGGAGCCTGTATGATTCTCTCTCAAGCTTATATCCTTTAGGACCAGTTTGACAGTTTGGGATCCTATAAAATTCTCAAATCCTTATCTTCAGAAGGGAAGAGTGAGGATCCATGTGTCCTCTGTCTTCAGGCTCCATGCACCCAAAGTAGCCTCTTTACGGTAGTGTAGCCTGGGCTCATCTCAGAAGAAGGTCAAGTGACAGCATTGTATAGGGATGGAACCACATCTGGGTTTTTCCTTTCTATTTCTCATTGTATTGCTGGAAATGTTTTCTTTTTCACCTTAAAAGACTCTGAATTCCCCCTCACCAACTGTGTGTTTCAACCTCTCACTTAAAATTTCCCCCCAGAGATTATCACCCCTTTTCTTTAGTAAAGTTTTCCTCCCCGAAGTGGTCCACTCCAGGGACAAGGAAATGTCTGGCTTCCTTGCAGTTCCAGGGCTCTTTCTCCATTCACAGCTTCCCGGCGGGGGCTGGGACTGTCTAGAGCAAAAGTCAAGTGGTGAAAGGCATCATCAAAACAGTTGGCCTTGGGGGCTTCCCTGGTGATCCAGTGGTTAAAAATCTGCCTTCTAATTTAGGGGAACTAGAATCCCATATGCCAGGGGGCAACGCAGCTCATGCACCACAAGTACTGAGCCCCAGTGGTCTGGAGCCCGCTCACTACATGTAGAAAGAAGCCCATGCGCTCCAAGGAAGACCTCGTGTGCTGCAACCAAGACACGACACAGCCAAAAGCAAATAAATAAATCATCATAAAATAATAATATTTGACAGTACTTGGACGAAAATCCATGGATGGAGGAGCCTCGTAGGCTGCAGTCCCTGGGGTCGCTAAGAGTTTGACACGACTGAGCGACTTCACTTTCACTTTTCACTCTCAAGCGTTGGAGAAGGAAATGGCAACCCACTCCAGTGTTCTTGCCTGGAGAATCCCAGGGACGGGGGAGCCTGGTGGGCTGCCGTCTATGGGGTCGCACAGAGTTGGACACGACTGAAGTGACTTAGCAGCAGCAGCAGCAGCAGGACCTGGGCTGAACTAAGGGCTAACTTTAAATCTGGCCTGGAAAAAGAGTTGGATAGGCAAATAAATAATATACATGAGTAGATTCTCTGTTACTTATAGCTTCAGGGAAATAATTCTCGAATTGATCATGATTAGCACAGAACTTGCTTTCACACTGGTCCCCAAAACAGCACTCAGCACATAGCACTCAACATTCAACACCCAGCCCTCAGCTTGGTACATATCAAGGACTGAACTAGTATTTGTTGAAGAAATAAAAGCCTGGAACTTATATGGATTGCTGCTTCCTCAAGGAATCAGAACATGAAAATCTGAATAACACAGAAGTGCTCCTGAAGAATAGTACAAACCTCTTTGGTTCTGAAATGGCAATAAAATGTCATAGATAGTTTAAATAAATATTCAGAAGTAGTATTAAGGAAAAAATTCAGGTGATAAAATATTTACTATCAACATTTATTGTAGTTGATGGTTCAGTTCAGTTCAGTTCAGTCACTCAGTCGTGTCTGACTCTTTGCGACCCCATGGAATCGCAGCATGCCAGGCCTCCCTGTCCATCACCATTTCCCGGAGTTCACCCAGACTCACGTCCATCGAGTCGGTGATGCCATCCAGCCATCTCATCCTCTGTCATCCCCTTCGTCTCCTGCCCCCGATCTCTCCCTGCATCAGAGTCTTTTCCAATGAGTCAACTCTTCGCATGAGGTGGCCAAAGTACTGGAGCTTCAGCTTTAGCATCATTCCTTCCAAAGTAATCCCAGGGTTGATCTCCTTCAGAATGGACTGGTTGGATCTCCTTGCAGTCCAAGGGACTCTCAAGAGTCTTCTCCAACACCACGGTTCAAAAGCATCAATTCTTCGGTGCTCAGCCTTCTTCACAGTCCAACTCTCACATCCATACATGACCACAGAAAAAACCATAGGCTTGACTAGATGGACCTTAGTCAGCAAAGTAATGTCTCTGCTTTTGAATATACTATCTAGGTTATTAATATTTATTTATTAAGCAGAAACCTCTTTAAAGTAACTTAAATGCATTGACTTTTTTGTTGGTGAAAAGGATGGAAATAACTTTTATTGAGCCCTACTATATGTCATTAACTTGTTTATTTCCTTCCTGGCACTGATTACTATTAGAAATTGCTTTGTTTGTTTATTTAATTGTTCATTTCTATACCCACCCCCTCATACCCTGTCACACACACACCATATTGAACACAAACCCCATAAGGGTAGCAATGTGATCGGTTCTATTTATCACTTTTCTCCAGTCTTGAAGTACAGACTTGTCAAATGGCAGACATGCAAACAAATATGTACATATATTTAGACTTGTAAGTACTTATTGAATGAATGAATGAATGAATAGCTCGTTGACTGCAAATTGATTAAAGCATGTTTTCACTTAATGCAAAGAATGTAAAGGCCAGGTCCTCCAACTGAAAACTTTTAGAATACACTCCACCATTTCTCAACCCTTTTTTAAAAAAGAACAGAATACTTCATCCTCTTTGGGGCCCCAATTTTGTGGGACTTCCCTCCCCTGTAACATGGGAACTATGCCTGGGTTGTAAGGCCTGGTATTCAGTCTAAGGCTGGCTGGATGGTTTCAAGGGGAAGGGTTTGGGTGGGGAGGATGCAGGGCCCATTCAGTCCCTGTGAGTGGGGCCCCCAGCACGTGCTTTCCTAGAGATTTCATAGCTCCTGGACATTAAACCCTGTGCCAGTTAATAAATGAAATCTGACAAGACTTTAACTTGAAATGGCATTTCCCTCTAAGGCTCCTCTCAATCTTAACCAGAGCCACAGATAACAGGAGGAAAAATATAAAGAAATATTGTGAAACTGGGGAGACCACCCTTGTTAACAGCTCAGAGGTGGAAAAAAAATAATTTTTTGGCATTCATCTCAAATTACCTAAGACTTCAGATTTAAGCTCAATTTGCTGCAAGAATCGTATCCAAATCTGGGATGACTCCACTCCTTTTATTTGGGTTCAATTTTTCTCCTTCTGGTTTTTATTTTTAGCAGTGCTTCAATTATTTTAAGATGATAATAGTCATCAGACTTTTTAGGGAATTTAGGGAGAACAAGGCCAACAGTTCTCTTTTTCAAAGTCTTCAAGAACCCAAACTTTCACAGTCCCACATTCTGCTCCCAAGACATTAACTCTAATTAAGCTAATCAAACCCATGCACAGTCGTAAGAATAAAAAGTACTAAAGAACAAGACGACTCTATGAGAAACAGATATTACACAATGAAAATAAAATGAATTCTCCAGACTTTTTAAACTACTGTTCCATTAAGTACACTTATTTTTTGAATGAGCTTTGATCTTTTTAAAATTTTTTTCATTTCATAGACCAAGATCTTGTCATTCGAGGAATGAATTACTTCCTTTAGGTTGACCTCACTCATATTCCATAGCAAGAGCCAATCCGATTACAACTGCAATTGAGCATAATCCAATTACAATTTTTATTCCAAACTATAACATGATCCTCTAAATTTGAGAACCAAATGGACTCCCAAGTTGGTGAGAAATACAGAGATTCCCATTTGTGTGGAATCAGAAAAGATTGCTTATAGGCTGGTTTGGGGGCTTCCCAGGTGGCGCTAGTAGTAAAGAACTCGCCTGCTTATGCAGAAAACATAATGAGATGTGGGTCCCATCCCTGAGTCAGGAAGATCCCCTGGAGTAGGGCATGACAACCCACTCCAATATTCTTGCCTGGAGAATCTCATGGACAGAGGAGCCTGGCGGGCTGCAGTCCATAGGGTTGCAAATATTCAGACAAGACTGAAACCACTTAGCAAACACACGCAGGCCGGTTTGGAGGAACTGGGTTCTGAGAGTTAGAAAAGTGGAAAGATGAGCCCACAGCATCCTCACACCAACAATCGCAGCCTAAGGAACCAGATGTCCTCAACAACTAGACAGATAAATCCTGGCCTTGGGCCATCCCCCAAATACCCCCTTACCCTGTTTACATTTACTACCCATCTTTTACAAACCCCATCCCTCTGAGCTGCAGTGTTTTATATTTTCACTTTCATGGGAGCTTTGTGACTTTTCCACCCACCTATTCTTTTTTCTCCCTAACCACTGGTCATGTCTTTTTGGCCTCTCTCAAGGCCAGTTTTCACCCCACTCCAGTACTCTTGCCTGGAAAATCCCATGGATAGAGGAGCCTGGTGGACTGCAGTCCATGGGGTTGCTAGGAGTCGGACACGACTGAGTGACTTCAATTTCACTTTTCACTTTCATGCATTGGAGAAGAAAATGGCAACCCACTCCAGTGTTCTTGCCTGGAGAATCCCAGGGACGGGGGAGCCTGGTGGGCTGCTGTCTATGGGGTCGCACAGAGTCGAACATGACTGAAGCAACTCAGCAGCAGCAGCAGCAGCAAGGCCAGTTTTAAACTGAAATCCCTCTTCTCACATGGATGCCCTTTTTTCTACTGGGAAAAGATTGACACTCAGCTTGGTCAAGGGTTCCTACAGCTGGTTCTTCTTGAGCTGCTCATTGGTTCTCAAGAAAACAGAACATTTTATTTACTTGGCTTACTATCTAGGAATGCTGTACAGGTAAACTAAAGTGTTTTGCAAGGTAAAACCTATAAAGGTCCTTATGGAAGAATGACTAAGACCACAGTGTATTACTCTGGAAGAATGCCAGGGAGAGGTAGTGATGAGGAATCTAAATGGATAGCACTCCCTGTAATTGTACAGCATACAACTCTGTGTGGTGGCCCTGATGTCGACAAATGTGCTGTTCTTAACAGACATAGTCATGTGAATAAGCCATAAGGACTGAATGAAGAGTAAGAATAGAAGAAAGCAAAAATAAAGGAAAAAAAGATAGGAAAGCGACAGAGAAAGGGGACTGGTGATGCGGAATGATGCCCATAAATGTGTGTGTGTACCCACAGAAAAAGATCCAGAAGGATACCCACAAACTCTTAATGTGTACTACATCTGGATTGTGGAATGGGATATGATTTTGCTTTTTAATAGCAACTTTTATAGTTTTCAAAAACCAATAAAAAAGAAGCAAATGATGTGAGAAAGGTGCACTAAATCCTGGTTAGGGAAGGGGTAAGATAGGACATACACAACCATATATTTTAGCATCATATTTTTGACATTCATCATCCATTATCATCCCCACTTATATATGCAAGAGAGGAGGGCAAGAAACCAGGGGGAGTCAGTAAGGTCAAGCTTGGGGGATACGCCCACTAAAACCGTCAGGTTAGCTCCTCTTGCTTCTTCTGGCTTTGGGGACTCATGTTGAAGTGATGGCTGAAGCCAGGTGGTGAGTAGCCTCATGAGGGAAGTCAATACAGATGAAAGAGATCGTGGTGGTTAGATGTTCATAAATTCTCTCTTTGGGGTACACAGGCGAACATAAAAGTTGGTATGAGAATGAAAGTCACCCAAGAAGAAGGAAAAGTATTGTTAAAACTGTGCCATGGATATCAAAGGACACAAGAGAGCTGGTGTCTTTACAAAGGGCTATTAGGGGTGTAAATAAGAGACATGCAAGTCAAACTGGCTTAACTCAAATTTGCTCCAATAACTAAAATGTCTAGGGATGTCTTAATTCCACTTTATCCAGCATGTCTTGCCAGGACAACATCTGGCTACCATTCAATCCTTTGGTTGTACCCGCATCCCCAAGATATATACATATGCTGTGCTGAGTCACTCAGTCGTGTCTGACTCTTTGTGACCCCATAGACTGTAGCCCACCAGGCTCCTCTCTCCATGGGGATTCTCCAAGCAAGAATACTGGAGTAGGTTGCCAAACACTCCTCCAGGGGATCTTCCAGCCCAGGTATCAAACCCAGGTCTCCTGCAAATGCAGGCAGATTATCATCTGAGCCACCAGAGAAGCCCATATGTATACATATATACATATATATACTATATATATAGGAGCCATATACATACATACATATGGCTCCTATATACAAGCTCATATATATACATACATAGGCTTCCCTGGTGGTACAAGTGGTAGAGAATCTGCCTGGCAATGCAAGAGACACAGATTCAATCCCTTGGTCAGGAATCCTCTGGAGAAGGAAATGGCAATCCTCTCCAGTGTTCTTGCCTGGAAAATTCCATGGACAGGGGAGCCTGGAGGTCTACAATCCATAAGGTTGCAAAGAGTTGGACACTTAGCAACTAAGCACTGAGTATATACATTTTATGTCATGAAGTCTTTTACTGAATATTACAGTTCCACGATTATTACTAAGGCACTTGGAACAGGAAAATTAGAGACCAATTTTACTAAAGATTGTAATTTCTCACCTTTCAGAAGCAGTAGGTTTGTGGTGATGTCTGTGGGAAACATCTTACTGAATGGAGCTCATTCTTGAACTTACTAATGCCTAATTGCCACTTTTCTTGAGCTGCTTTCAGTTGGACTTCTATTAATAGTCTTTTTTTTTTTTTTTTTTGGCCATACAGCAGGTCTTGAGGTATCTTAATTCCCTGGCCAGTGATTGAACCCCAGCCCACAGCAGTGAAAACCCATGGTTCTACCTTTGGATCGCCAAGGAATTCCCAATAGAGAGAGTTTTGATGCCTGGGGAAGTGTCATTATCTGCTACCAGATAGATGCTTCTCAAGGGTGAAGTTGTGCTTCACTCATCACTTTAATTCCTGTACTTCTCAGCTCAGTGGCACATATGGGTGTCCGCTCAAGACTGTGTTTGGGAATTTAAGCAGACATTAAGAAGAATATTGGTTTCTGTGCAAACACAATCCACAGTGGAAGCTGCAATTTATGCTAAAATATTATCCTCAGAAGATAAGAGACAGCATGTATTCCAAAAAGGATTATCTGGAAAAATCTAAACATGCAAGAAAAAGGAGAATTAAAAATTAAGAGCAATCATTTGTCATGTACAAAGCCATTCCATAGAATCTGTTCAACCTTTCTGAACCTCAGTTTCTTCATCTGTAACATGGGATAATATTAACAACTTTCTTTTTTGCCTTGAGACCCAGTGAGATAATATATGCCAAAACAGAACAGAGATTTCTACAGTAAACAGTAGACATTGTCATTACACATTCATAGATGAACACACTCTGTATAACTGAACGGGTTCTGCTGGACTCTCTGGGGACAAAGGACTGGTGATTCCATTTGAGACTTGAAGGATTTGTCTACTGGTATAAGCAAAATGAGCCAGTTTATCACCACAAGCAGGCTCATTGAAGTTACATTAACCCCAAGAGGAGACTGTTTAAAACCAAGGTAAAATATGGACTTTGAACCTGATTCCTAGAAATCACAAAAGACCACCCGGGAGACTGACAACAAACAGCCAAACTCGGCAAGACTTGGAAGCCAAGGATATAACACACTGGCTAATGCTGACTGTAACCACGGAGGACAATGAAGACCCACCAGACGAGAGGACAGGTGCTGGCCAACCTTTCCAGGCATGGAGACTCATGTGTGTATATATATATATATATATATGTGTGTGTGTGTGTATATATATATATATATATATATATATATATATATATATTTGAGTTGCAAGTTTTTTTTCCCAATGGAGAACAGAATACCTTTTTTTTTTTTTTTAACTGATCATTCTCCTGACTTACTTTCTCGTGGTCCCTGTCCCATAACACCCATGGAGATCTTTTTTTAAAAAAAGGAAAACAAAATTTCTACATTGGTTAAAGTTTCTAAAGGTTCCCTATCACAATCAGAATAATATTTCAACCATTTACTGTGGGCTAGAAAGTTCTTGATGGTCTAGGAAACCTCCAGTGAACCAGCCTCTGTCACATTGCAGGTATGTCTCTCCCTAACCAGGCAGTCACACTAGCCTCTTCCAACACAGCAGGCTCACTTTCACCTCCAGACCCTTGTGCTTGCTGCTCCCTCTGCCTGGGATTCTCATAATCATGTCTCTGCATTGCTCATTTCTGTCATTTCTCTCTTAGATTAGTGCCACCTTCCAGAAGGTCTTATCTGACCACCTGATGTAACGTTGCTCATCCTCTCTCATCACTCTCTCCTATTTCTAACTACCACTGCCTGAAATCATGGCTTTAATTTGTTATATGGATATTTACACATGTAAATAAAGTGTTACTCACTCCGTCGTGTCCAACTCTTTGTGACCCCATGGACTGTAGCCTGCCAGGATTCTCTGCCCATGGAATTCTTTAGGCAAGAATACTGCAGTGGGTTGCCATTCCCTTCTCCAGGGTATCTTCCTGATCCAGGGCTCGAACCCAGGTTTCCTGCATTGCAGGCAGATTCTTTACTGTCTGAGTCACCAGGGAAGCCCACACCTGTATGTACGTGTGTGTGTGTGTGTGTGTGTGTGTGTGTGTATACACATAAGGTATGTATACATACAAATACATAAGCACTACAAACATAAATATAGATTATGTGGATTTTTGCCCAGACTAAATCTTAAGTTTTGTGAATGTTGGGTCAATATTTTTGTCTTGTTCACCCCTGTATCCCCAGTGCCTGGCCCATTGTAGTTCTCAATAGATTCTTATTAAATGAGAAAGCAAATCTCTCCCAGCAGCCCCTGCTCTTATCTGATTTCTGCATTTGCTGATCTTGCATCCCCCCCTCCTCTGATAGAGTATTGACAATTTTCAGAACTGAAATGACCCTGCAAAGTCCAGTCTCCTGCCTGCAGACAAGACTACGCCTGAGCCATTTATGATCTATAGTGTCCCCTATCCAAAAATGTGTTCATAGATGTCCTGAGTGGTACATGAATCAACATGAAAAGCTATGACAAACCTAGAGAGCATATTAAAAAGCAGAGACATTACTTTGCTGACAAACATCCATATAGTCAAAGCTATGGTTTTTCCAATAGCATGTTTAGATGTGAAAGCTGGACTGCAAAGAAGACTGAGCACCAAAGAATTGATGGTTTCAAACTCTGGTGCTGGAGAAGACTCTTGAGAGTCCCTTGGACTGCAAGAAGATCCAACCAGTCAATCATAAAGGAAATCAGTCCTGAATATTCATTGGAAAGACTGTTGCTGGAGCTGAAGCTCCAATACTTTGGCTACCTGATGCAAAGAACTGGCTCATTGGAAAAGACCCTGATGCGAAGAACTGGCTCACTGGGAGAGACTGAGAGCAGGAGAAGAAGCGGGTGACAGAGGATGAGATGGTTGGATGGCATCACCGACTCAATGCGCATGAGTTTGAGCAGGCTCCAGGAGACAGTGAAGGACAGGGAGGCCTACCATGCTGCAGTCCATGGGGTCGCAAAGAGTCAGGTATGCCTTAGCAACTGAAAACAACAATACGACCCAGCAGGGAGGAAGTTTCATTCCTGAAGTTAGTATTTCTCTGCTTTGCAAAGTAGAAAGCAGAAGAAAGTCCTGATATATGGCAAAGTAGCTTTCAAGTCCAGATGACCAGAGTCTGTCTGAAGTGTCATGTTGAAGGATTTTAGGCTTCTATGTGCTCTGCACTCTCTATTAAAAAAAAGAAAAATCAATCTTGGGATTGGTTAGCAGGGTCTGCATTGGCAGAGGATAGAGGGATGATGATTTTATGTATTTGCGGTCCCTAAAAGCATGGATTTTCCTCTAGACTGACAACTACATCATCCTGCCTGTTTTTGGTCATGTCACCAAAAGATTGTGGGTGAAAGAACTGGGCCACTGCTTTTCCTATACCTCGTCCTGAAATGCTTTAACTTGCTGTTACGTTCCCTAATAATCTATAAAAGCACTAGATTCCATTACTTCCCAAACTTTCAAACCAAATCTGTAAGTAAATAATATCTAACAGGCAAGAGAAAAAAAAAACAGACCAAGACAAGAGACAAGTGAATCCCCAGATGTGAACATGATATTCTACATTGAAAGACTAGGTCCTAGGTCTCTGAGGATGTGTTTAAAGAGTCAAGACTGTGTCTCTAGGTTGCTTTGTCTCTTCATGGACTCATATTTCTAAACTGCTCCTATACCAGGGCTTCCCCGGTGGCTCAGACGGTAAAGAATCCTCCTGCAGTGTGGAGACCTGGGTTGGATCCCTGGATTTGGAAGATCCCCTGGAGGAGGGAATGGCAACCCACTCCCGTATTCTTGCCTGGAGAATCCCTATGGGCAGAGGAGCCTGGTGGGCTACAGTCCATGGGGTCGCAAAGAGTCAGGCATGACTGAGTTACTAAGCACAGCACAGTCATTGCTTGGGCAACTCAAGCTCAACACATCCAAAACAAAATTAAACCTTATGCTCTACTTCCACAACATGCAAAGGCTGCTTCTCGTTTCCTGAGCCACTCAATAAATATATTTTTAGGGCCTTTTTATGTACTATGTACCATTCCAGGCACTGGGCCACAGAAGTGAACGATACAGATGAGTTCTCTGCTCTCATGGGCAAGACTACTGGATTACACAACTGTTAAGAGGCACCGATCATGTTGTGATCTTTGTAAACAGGGCGGGTGAGTGGTGAAACATGGTGACCCTTCTCCTGGAACTGAACTTCTATAAAGGAACATAGGGAAGAAATGTGTCTACAGCAAATAGGAAAAAAAACTTTTCAGATACTGGTGAGAAGTCTTATGTAGAAAATAAAGTGATGGAGTACAGAGTTGGTAGCGTTGGGCCACATGACATGGGAACACCAGGGAAGGGAAGACACGGTTGAGAAGATGATGTGACTGGAGATCCGAGTTGTGACAAGGAGTCAGCTGTGTAAAGACTGGGACAGAGTATTTCATGCAGAGACATCAACAAGTATACAACATTCAGAAGGTGACAGCAAGCCTGGGTATTGAGAGACACAATGGGGAACCCTGTGGTTGCAGAGAAAGAGTAAGACGACAGTGGCAGGAGGTGCGATCTGAAAGCAGGACCACATCAGGGTGGAACTTGCAGGACACAGCGAGGAATTTGGCTTTCATTCTAGACCTATGGAACGCCACCAGAGATCTTGAACTGGCATGCCTCATTCATCCAGTTCACCATTTTAGCTGGCATCACCCATTCACCCAGTTGCCCAACCCATCTGGGTTTCTCTCTCCCCATCTGGGTGGTCACCAAGCCTTGTTTATTCTCTCCCTTAAATGCCTCTCAAATTGTCCCTTTTTCATTTCATTCCCCATGCTCTAGCCCTTTCTCATCTAAGCTTTCCCAGAAGGCCTCCTAGGGGACTTCCCCGCCCCAGTCTCTCCCAGAACTTTCTGACCTTGATGCTGTCAACCAAAGTAAAGCCCCCTGCCTAGAAACTTAGCTTAGTCTCTTCTGCCCATTGGTTAGGGGTCAAGTCCAAGCATCACTCCCAGCTTCTTAATACTCTCCCTTTTCAAACACGCATCATACTTCTAGGCTCACTGAACTTCTTGCTTTACAGGGAACATTCTTTATGTGCCCATATTTATGTATGCTCTTCCACCTCCCTGGAATGCCATTCTCTATTTGGCCATTGGCAATCCGTCCTTTGAGATTCATCTCAAATGCCACTTCTTCTGAGAAGGCTTTCTTGATTTCATCCCATGTCAGATCCTGAGTAAACATCTCCCATAGTTCTTGCCAAGTTGGGTTCAGAGTTGTCTGGACACAGGGCCAATGCCTCTAATCTTGGAAGCTCCTGGGGGCAGAGATCATAGCTTATGTCTTGAAGAATGTCAGGGCCAACTAGATGTTCAAGAAATAATGAACTCAAGAGAGGCAGCCCATAACCCACAGAGACCCCTACAGGGAAGGAGGACATGTGCCATTTTCTACAGTGTCCTGAAAGATCATTCTTGGGTGTAGCAGCCAGCAATCCACAACTTTTCAAATGCTGGTATCCAAGCTGGTCAACTGCCAATTTGGAATCCAGGCAAGGAAGAAATGCTGTCCTTCTTTCCCAGCATCTCAGGAACCCATCAAGTTAAATCAGCCTGCAACAACCACACAAAGGACTAGATAATTTGTAACCACTCATCATAGCACGTGTTAAGTCAAGCTAATGACCAGGTGACTTTAACAACACACATCCATGTGGACAGATAGAAGTATCACAAAGACATGCACGTCTGATTGCTACCATGTTCAGAAAAAGATAGCAAATCCAGGACCAAAAAGATAGCAAATCTAGGACCACAAATCTAGACCAGGAAGAGCCCCAAATAGATATTCAAGAAGATTCTAAACAAAGCAGGCACTGGGCTAAGAATATTAATCTACACTCTCAAATTTCTGCCTTTTTCCTTTTTCATAGCCCACAAAACACCATCGAGAATGAATGAATACTTACTGGCAAATAAAGATTATTTAGATTATAATAATCATCAATATTTACTCAGTACAAGCCTGGGAAGAATGATAAAAATGAAAATGTGACACCAAGACTCAATATGGTTAAATATAATAGGATAGGAGAGAGATAATATAGAGCCTTATTATCTGAAAGGAAGGTCTTGGAGAGGAGATAGCCAAAGGTCCCCTTTTTAAATGGGGAAACTGAGGCCCAGACTGAGGAAGAGAATGACTTATGGGCATTCAGCTTTTTACAGCAAGAAGAGAACATATACTCCCAGGTATCACCAATACAAGGTGAACTGGGCAAAGGACCAGTAGGTAGGTTTGGAAAAGCAGCATGAAAACAAGGCCCAGAAGGTGGAGAGTTTTATTTCACTTGGACTCCAGGAAAGGGCTTCCCTGGTGGCTCAGATAGTAAAGAGTCCGTCTGCAATGAAGGAGACCCAGGTTCAATCCCTGGGTCAGGAAGATCCCCTGGAGAAGGGAATGGCAACCCGCTCCAGTATTCTTGCCTGGAGAATCCCATGAACAGAGGAGCCTGGTGGGCTACAGTCCATGAGGTCGCAGCATTGGACACGACTGAGCGACTAAGCATGCAAATCACAGAATCCAGGAAAGGCTTCAGGCAGAGAAATCATGCCAACAGGGCCTTGGGGTGGAGAAGATTCTGACAAATTTGGAGGAAAGCCGCTCCAGGGCAGAGAGACAGGTAGATAAGAGAACAGGAGAAGCAGAGGAAAAAAATGGTCCTGAGACTCCCAGGAACTTGCTCCAGGTGTGATCCAGCCAGATGAGTGAATGTAGAGAGGCACACTGCAGTTTCCCATTTGCCAATATGGACCTTCACCTTGACCATCATTATCTCCCACTTGGACTTTCTAATTATCTCTACTTTTGGTCCTTATAGTACATTCTTCACCTTCTGGATGATGTGACCTTTTAAAAGTATAAATTAGATCCCACCATTCTCCTGATTACAGTTTCCCTATCATTTCCCACTGTACTTAGACTAAAACCCAATTCCCATCTCATTGTAATTTTTCTGAGCTTGAACTCTTTACAAATTTCTCCTTGCTTATTACATTCCAGCCCCTCTAAAGCTCCTTCCTGCTCCTCAGATATGCAAAGGTCTTTCTAAATCAGGATCTTTGCACTCACTATTTCCTCTGCATTGAAATCTTACCTGCAAATCATTCCATGGCTGGTTTCCTCTGAATTCAGAATGTCATCTGTTCAAATAAAGCCACTTCATCATTCTGTATCATCAACTTCTTTCCCACATCCCAGCTACTCTTGTACCACATCTATCTGTTCTGTTTCCTTCTTGGAACTTACTGCTGCTGCTGCTGCTGCTGCTAAGACGCTTCAGTTGTGTCTGACTCTGTGTGACCCCATAGACGGCAGCCTACCAGGCTACGGCAGCCCACCAGGCTCCGCCATCCCTGGGATTCTCCAAGCAAGAACACTGGAGTGGGTTGCCATTTCCTTCTCGAATGCATGAAAGTGAAAAGTGAAAGTGAAGTCACTGAGTCATGTCCAACTCCCAGCGACCCCATGGACTGCAGCACACCAGGCTCCTCCATCCATGGGATTTTCCAGGCAAGAGTACTGGAGTGGGGTGGCATTGCCTTCTCCTTGGAACTTACTAAGCTACAGTTTAACTCTATTAACTACTTCAGTGGGATGAATATTCAATAAAAACTTCTAGGGACATTGAGAATTCCACAATAAATTAAAATCAGATCCCTACCTCACACCATACACCAAAGTTAATTCTAGGTAAATCAGTCATTTGAATGTTAAAGGCAAAAATTTTAAGAGTTTTAAATGAAGGGGAAAAAAATTTTTTTCATGAATGCTGGATGGATACAATTTTCTTACACAAGATCAGAATAATGACAGTAGCAGTAATTATAATAATAATCACAATCACAGAGCATTAATAACCATGACCATGTTAAAATTAATTTCCGTTCACCAGAAACAACAAAGGGTGGGGGAATACCACAAACTGGAAGAATACACTTTTCAGAAAAGCAGCAATCAAGCAATAAAACTTGAGTACTTAGAATATTTAAAGAACTTTTGAAAATTAAGGAGAATAAGAAAAACAATTCAATAGAAAAATAAGCAAAAGATATGAACAGGAACTTCACAGAGGAGGAAACATAAATGGCTAACGAAGAATGGACTGCATGCTCAACCTCGGTAGTAAACACAGGGAAAAAAAAAAAAACTATAGTGAAGACCCTTTTTGTACCCACTAGATTGGCTAAATATTAACAATAGTAATAAAATCAAGTTTCAATGAGGATGTGAGGTGGTAAAACCTCAGCAATTTGGAAGTATAAGTAAATTACTAGAAATAATCAGAAAATCAACCTGATAGCATCTAATTAGAAAGGTACAAATATTATTAATAAGACCTAAAATTTCAACTCTACCTAGCCTATATATTTTATATAGCAGCATATATATAAATTTTCTCTACCTACCATATATATTCCAGAGGCATGTCTGTGAACAGTTGTAATAATTTTGTTTATAATTGCTCAAACAAGAAAAGCCTACATACACAGAAGAATGTGTATTTCTGCCCATACACAGAAGAATGAATACATAAATGATGGAATATGCATATAATGAAATATTACCCAGCAGCAAAAATGAATAAGCTACAGTTATTTGCATCAATGAGGGAAGGAAGTGGGCAGGGTGGAGATGAAACAAGATTGGCCATGAGCTGATGACGGCTGCAGCTGGGTGATGGGTCCATGCAGGGTTATTATCAATTCTCTCCACTTCTGTACATGTTGAAATTTCCCACCGCTTATTATGACCTGCTTATGTTTTTATGCTTCCTTAGTGGTTCAAGTGGTAAAGAATCTTCCTGCATGTGGGATACCCAGGTTCGATCCTGGGTCAGGAAGATCCCCTGAAGAAGGGAATGTCTACCCACTCTAGTATTTTTTTTTTAATATAAATTTATTTATTTTAATTGGAGGCTAATTACTTTACAATATTGTATTGGTTTTGCCATACATCAACATGTGTCCACCACAGGTATACATGTGTTCCCCATCCTGAACCCCCCTCCCACCTCCCTCCCCTAACCATCCCTCTGGTTCATCCCAGTGCACCAGCCCCAAGCATCCTGTATCCTGCATTGAACCTAGACTGGTGATTAGTTTCTTACATGATATTATACATGTTTTGATGCTATTCTCCCAAATCATCCCACCTTCTCCCTCTCCCACAGAGTCCAACAGTCTGTTCTATTCATCTGTGTCTCTTTTGCTGTCTCCCATACAGGGTTATCATTACTATCTTTCTAAATTCCATGTATATGTGTTAGTATACTGTATTGGTGTTTTTCTTTCTGGCTTACTTTACTCTGTACAATCGGCTCCAGTTTCATCCACCTCATTAGAACTGATCCAAATATATTCTTTTTAATGACTGAGTAATACTCCATTGTGTATATTGTACCACAGCTTTCTTATCCATTCATCTGCTGATGGACATCTAGGTTGCTTCCATGTCCTGGCTATTATAAATAATTGGGGTATATGTGTCTCTTTCAATTCTGGTTTCCTCGGTATGCATGCCCAGCAGTGGGATTGCTGGGTCATAAGGCAGTTCTAATTCCAGTTTTTTAAGGAGTCTCCACACTGTTCTCCATAGTGGCTGTACTAGTTTGCATTCCCACCAACAGTATAAGAGGGTTCCCTTTTCTCCGCACCCTCTCCAGCATTTATTGCTTGTACCGCTCTAGTATTCTTGTCTGAAGAATTCCATGGACAGAAGAGCCTGGTGGACCCCCGTCCATGGGGTTGCAAAGAGTTGGACATGACTGAGGACTAACCCTTTCACTTTATGTGTGTTCATATACACTGGCATGTTTTGTTTACATCTGCGGGAGTGAGGAGGCAGCGGGGAGAGATTGGAGAGAAGCACACAGGGAACCACAGTCATATTGGCAACATCCTAGTTCTTAATTTGAGTGGTGAGTATATGGTGTTTATTACTATTATACTTCACAACTTCAATAGGTGTTACGTATATATACTTGTGATATCTTTTTTATAATTAAAAAATGAGGGGAGAAAAAGAAGCAACGAAACGAGAGAGTGAGATAATTGGGCCCAGCGTTCTACTCCTAAACTTGAGATGGCTAAGAGTTTGCCCCATTCTACAGATAAGGCAACTGAGTCTCACAATGGCTACACACTAATGGAGCATCCATGCAGGCATCTACAAAAGGGTAAAGAACACAGGGTGTCAGGGAACCAGAGATGTGACTCCAGAGCCTCTGTCCGTCTCTAAAGAGGGTATTTGGAACACAGGCTTCAGCCAGAGTGGCCAAGGCTGTCAGGACACAAGGCTGCCGTAGCCTCATATGTGGCTGCCATCCCCAAATAGGCCAGCTCCGATTCTGCTCCTTCTTTGAACATAAACAAGAATGAGATTGCCCCGCCCACGTGGGAGCCTGGGAGCACATCCACAGAGGGTCTGGGCAAGCAGATGACCAGAGCCAAACCAACTTGCAAGTTCCTGAAACTTGCAAGTTTCAGAGCTGTGCCCGTAGTGGCTTATCAGCTTTGCCTACAGGGAGTTCTGCGAGGGAGCACGATCCTGGGCAAATGCTGCCCTTCTTCCCGCTGAGTAACTGGCCCGTGGGGGCCCCTGTAGCCCTTGCCTCCTCACCCTCTCCCTCCCAGTTTTAATTGCCCTCACAAAGGCACACCCCCACGACCTGACGCATCTCATCGGCAGTCACAAAGGCAAAGGAACCCCAGGTTACGGCCACAATGCAGCCTCAGCTCTGCCCCATTGTGCCCGGCCCCCGGCAGTGGTCTCAGAGCCGTCGGGGGTCTTACATATCTCATACGTGCAGCAAAGTGGGGGAACAATGTGACAAATTATGAACAAGCTCAGAGCCGAGCCTGCGGAATTCTTCCCTTTGTGAGCCTGCATCACGTGTCAGCTGGGCGGCTGGGCCGAGGAGGGGACCAGGGGTGGGGGACATCGCAGCAGCAGGAGGCCAGCCCAGTGTTGGAACACTTTCACTCTTGGGAACGCTGCCTCTTCCACGCTTGCTCACTCTCTCTCTCTCTGAATTTACAAGGGAAAAGAAAATTATTCTGACCCTACTTTTTTTTTTTTTTAAGATCTAAATATTCCACCAATACTATCCTTGCTAAAGAAAACCAAACATCCAAGCACACTTTCAGTGTTTATTCTCCCAAGAGCCAAAGGGGAAAAGAGCACCAGCGATGTGAGTGATGGCACTTTGTTCCTAATATTTAATAGTTCCTCCTCCTAAAGAGCCTGACTTTCCTTAACTTCCTGGAAGTGAAAATGTTAGTTTCTCTGTGGTGTCTGACTCTTTGTGACCCCATGGACTGTAGCCCACCAGGCTCCTCTGTCCATGGGATTCTCTAGGCAAGAATACTGGAGTGGGTTGCCATACCCTTCTCCAAGGGATCTTCCTGACCCAGGAATAGAACCCAGGTCTCCTGCATCATAAGCAGATTCTTTACCGTCTGGGCCACCAGGGAAGCCCAAACCTCCTGGTGCCTCCATTTCCTCATCAGTTAACAAAGGTGAAGAACCCGACATTGTTCAATGAGTTCCGACTTCATACAATTGTCATAGGATTCAACATCTAGGAAGGGCTTAGAAGAGTGTCTCGTACAGAGAAAACCCTCATGGTGTGGAGTGGGGTTATTATTATTTACAGTAGTATGAGTAGAAATATGCACCCTGTGATGATCTGAGCCATTTACCCTCAATCTCTCCATTTGTAGCAGGTTCTCTATAAGAGGGGCCATCTCTGACGCCTCTCGTATATCTCAAAGTGCCTAGTGAGGGGCAGGGCACTAGAATTCTCAGTGAGCATCTGTTTCTGACTCGTCACAAGGTGACCTGCAAAAGAAGACTCTCCATTACTATCTCTGGTGCTGAAACAACTTCCTGGATGAGAATGCTGTGTAGCAACTGAAAGGTTTCTCTCAAGTTCCCTTTTCAAGTTGTATTAGGAGACATCAATTAGAAGATTTATGTTGGGTCTTCTCAAGATAATAAGAATAAAGCATCTTTTTATGCAAACAATTTTTGAAACACACAATTCATCATTTTAGTTTTCCAGGTGCAAACTCCTAATGTGGTCCCTTTTCTGAACATGGCTTGTCACCAAGTCCTTGAAGTGTTTTCCTTCTTGTTCTTCTCTTCATTTTTTCTTTTCCTTTCCCTCCCTCCCTCTCCTCTTTCCTCCCTTCCTCCCTTTCTCTCCTTTTTTTTTTTTTTTTGCCAGTAGCTGTTTTTTTGCAAGATTCTCAAAAAAATCTTAATTGCAGGGGTTTCGTTTCTTTTCACTATTGGTTAAGAGACACTAAGTGAAGTCACCTCTTTTGCTGATTTAGCCTTCCATAGTCTGTAATTGATAATGGACAATTCAGTGACCACAACAATGATTACTGTAGATCATATGGTCATTTTGCCAAATCATCACACACCTTAGGAAAGTGAAAGAGGGGAAAAGAATCAAGGTTTAACAATACCTCTTGTCCTTGAGGATTAGAAAGCTGGAAAATATTCTCTGCTTAGTAGCAGAATAGCAGAAGAAGGTGGTACACCATTCTTCAAATTAGCAATAGACACGGTAAGCTGGCAGCACACTATCTTCTCCAAAAGGGTCAGAATAAATACTCATGGGTTTGGGACACTAATGGAGCTCCTTTCCTGAGAAATTCAGTTCAGTTCAGTCCTCAGTCATGTTCAACTCTTCGTGACCCCATAGACTGCAGCATGCCAGTCTTCCCCGTCCTTCACCAAATCCCAGAGCTTACTCAAATTCTTTTCCATAGAGTTGGTGATGCCATCCAATCATCTCATTCTCTGTCATCCCCTTCTCCTCTGCCTTCAATCTTTCCCAGCATCAGAGTCTTTTCCAATGAGTCAGTTCTTCGCATCAGGTGGCCAAAGTACTGGAGTTTCAGTTTCAGCATCAGTCCTTCCAATGAGTATTCAGGACTGATTTCCTTTAGGATGGACTGGTCTGATCTCCTTGCAGTCCAAGGGACTCTCAAGAGTCTTCTCCAACACCAGAGTTCAAAAGCATCAATTCTTCGGCCCTCGGCTTTCTTTATAGTCCAACTCTCACATCCATACATGACTACTGGAAAAACCATACCTTTAACTAGACAGATCTTTGTCGGCAAAGTAATGTCTTTGCTTTTTAATATGCTGTCTAGGTTGGTCATAGCTTTTCTTCCAAAGAGCAAGTGTCTTTTAATTTGATGGCTGCAATCACCATCTGCAGTGATTTTGGAGCTCAAGAAAATAAAGTCTGTCACTGTTTCCATTGTTTCTCCATCTATTTGCCATGAAGTGATGGGACCAGATGCCATGATCTTAGTTTTCTGAATGTTGAGTTTTAAGCAAATTTTTTCACTGTCCTCTTTCACTTTCATCTAGAGGCTCTTTAGTTCTTCTTTTCTTTCTGCCATAAGGGTGGTGTCATCTGCATATCTGAGGTTATTGATATTCCTCCCAGCAATCTTGATTTCAGCTTGCGCTTCCTCCAGCCTGGCATTTCACATGATGTACTCTGTGTATAAGTTAAATAAGCAGGGTGACAATATACAGCCTTGATGTACTCCTTTCCCCATTTGGAACCAGTCTGTTGTTCCATGTTCAGTTCTAACTGCTGCTTCCTGACCTGCAATCAGATTTCTCAGGAAGCAAGTCAGGTGGTCTGGTATTCCCATCTTGGAATTTTCCACAGTTTGTTGTGATCCACACAGTCAAAGTCTTTGGTGTACTCAATAAAGCAGAAGTAGGTGTTTTTCTGGAACTCCTTTGCTTTTCTGATGATCCAACGGATGTTGGTAATCTGATCTCTGGTTCCTCTGCTTTTTCTAAATCCAACTTGAACATCTGGAAGTTCACAGTTCATGTATTGTTGAAGGCTGGCTTGGAGAATTTTGAGCATTACTTTACCGATGTGAGATGAGTACAACTGTGCAGTAGTTTGAGCATTCTTTGGCACTGTCATTCTTTGGGATTGGAATGAAAACTGAAATTTTCCATTCCTGTGGCCACTGCTGAGTTTTCCAAATTTGCTGGCATATTGAGTGCAGCACTTTCACAGCATCATCTTTCAGGATTTGAAATAGCTCAACTGGAATTCCATCACCTCTACTAGCTTTGTTCATAGGGATGTTTTCCCAAGGTCCACTTCACTTCACATTCCATGATATCTGGCTCTAGGTGAGTGATCACACCATCATGGTTATCTGGGCCATGAAGATCTTTTCTATATAGTTCTGTGTATTCTTACCACCTCTTCTTAATATCTTCTGCTTCTGTTAGGTCCATACCATTTCTGTTCTTTGCTAAGAAATAGAGGAAAACAATAGAATGGGAAAGACTAGAAATCTCTTCAAGGAAGTTAGAGATACCAAGGGACTATTTCATGCAAAGTTAGTCACAATAAAGGACAGAAATGGTATGGACCTTCTTGAGGAGACATTGAACATTTACCTGGGGGGCATGTTTTTAATGAAGCCAGTTGGAAACTGCATTTCAAAAAGCAGAACTGAGCACACAGTGTAGAGACTGATAGAGGAAACATCTGCAGCTCAGTTTATAGCTATACATGCAATTACAAAATTTCTACAACTTTTTTCAGACATGGTTACTGAATAACACCAATACGTCCTGTGTCAGGCTATTTGATGAGGGAAAGAATGCAGGTCCTGTCCTCCAGATTGTGCCATCTCACTGAGAAGTCATGTAGCTAGGAAATGGTCATGTATTTAGGAAATGATCAGCAGTCACTCAAGTCTGACAATAATTCAACTCCCTGTAGAATCGGAAACCATAAAGATGTTCTGCAATGGAAGAGGCAGGTAGCTCCTTCTGGCAAAGTCTCCAAGGAAGAAGAGCGACAGGGAGGGCTGTAGAATTTGGAGGGAGAAAAGGAAGAGCCCAGAAGGCTCAGATATTGTGAAAACTCAACACAATTGCTTTTGTTTCCTGTCTATGACTGTGGCAGCCATCACTAATCAATCATCACTCATCAGTCATCACTAATCAATCAGGCCACCTTTGTCCCCTTGCTTCCCAGTCCAGTCTAGGCTTCAGAATCCTTCTCAAAACAGCATTCTAGGTAAGCATCCCCAGCTATTCAGGGTGAAGTCATAAGGTAAAACTTTTTGTCCTGCTGAGTGAGGGGAAGTGAGACGAGTAAACACACAAGCCTGAGAGGAGATATGGCTACTGAAGAAGCTTCAGTAATTAGCGAAGTTTCCTAGATGCGGGGAGTTGATGGAGACAGATCTGTAGGATGGTTGAAATTCAGTAGTGCCTTAACTGCCCCATTTTCTCTAAATAATGGTGAGGGGAAGGATAAGAAGTCATCACCTGTATTTCTGACAAATCAATGTACATTTTCAACTTTTTGTTTATTTTTTGTAAGGTTTATTTTATTTTGGCTGCACTGGATCTTTGTGCAGGTGCGCGGGTTTTTCCCTAGTTGCAATGAATGTGCAGGCTTAGTTGCCTCACAACGTGTGGGATCTTAGTTCCCCAACCGGGGATCCAACCCATGTCCTCTGCGCTGGATGGCGGATTCTTAACCACCGGACCACCAGGGAAGTCTCTTGAGGCACGTTTGAAATGAAATGCAGCAAGCTGTAAAGCACTGGCATGCTACTTTCAAACAACCATGTATCCTTCAGGATGCTACTGCGATGTGAACAAAATACTGTAAGAATAGTACGTCGCAACCCATTGCATCTGTAGTTGAATGAAAGCCACCAGGAGACACAGACAGGTGGGGAGACAGACCTTCCCTTAGAGGATAGATTAACGGCTTTGTGGCAGCCCCTAACGCTGCCCTGTACCCTACTTTCTGCTCTATCAGAACAGGGCAGATCTCCTGGCTGGGGCTCGGCTGTCTGATTCGTCTGGATTTGATGGGAGCTGCTGAGTACTCTGACTGTTCTGCCCTGCCCAGCACACCAGCCAGCACAGGCTGAGGCTTGGAATTCCATGCAGCCTCGCACTTTGTTTGACCACATCAGAGAAGAAACATGCCTCTGCTTCCCCTTCCTCCTCTCCCTTCTCCAGTAGCACTTCCGCACCTCCCTTGCTTGATGAGAGAGGATGCTGTCATGGTCCCTGGGACCCAGGCGCTAATGAAGGCAGAGACCTAGCCTATGCCCATAGAATTCTGCCAAGTCTAAAAATCCTCCATAACTGCAGATGGCTCTTTCTCCATTCCAAACAAAGCCTCCTTCACGAAACTAGGATGGCTTTGATTGCTTGCACTCTACACACTCAGGGATTCACCTAAGAAACAAAACCCCAAGAGAAAGAATCTTCAGGCCAAGCACATATCTATCCCCTAGACGCCAGTTTTGTCAGGCAGCTTCCCTCCCACCCTCCGCATTCCAAGGGAGATTATTAATTGTCCCCAGGAGAGGAGGCCAGCTAAAAGGAAGATCCCCAGTTGAGATGCAAATCCCACAAAAGAAGCCATTGCCTCTCCCCACCGTTTGCCGGATCAACGTGAGCCAGAAGTCTGACCATGGAGAAAAGCATCACTTACAGGAAGCGTAGCCGCTGCCCCGAACTCTGGATAAGGATTTTGCTTTATTTTAGGAAGACAAAGATGGCTTTTTTGTTTAGCCTGAAATTACAAGGTGCGTAATGTTCCCTTTCTCCTCTGCTGGCAAATGGAGGCTTTCACACCAAATTTTGTTTTCCGACAAGAGAAGGAGCAATCATTGGCTTCCTTGTGGCCCTGAGGGCCCCCCTATCCCATCCCTCTCCCCCCACCAAGCCCCCAGCTTTTGTGTTTATTGGAGGTCTCAGACAGTCCCCTGGCAAATAGCTTTCAGCAAGGTTATCCGGCCAGTCACAGCCTTCAGGGAACAAATATCTAACACCTTGTTCCCTTTGGCGGTTCAAAAGCCACTGTCACTGGGGTACACTGGTGGTTTTTAAAAAGGCTATAATTCATATGCAAACGAGAGGAGGATTTTCATGATTTCATAATAAAATGTTGAAATGCTTTGATCGTGAGTTGTAAGGAGGTGTGAAACAGTGCCTCCAGAAACAGACAGATATTTGTGTAAGCATCCTTTATGTATTGCCAGTGCGGAATAATAACATATCAAAGCCCCAACTTACCTCATCTGCCTGGTACAGCCAAGGCATAAATAAAGGGGAACAATGGAATTACTATTACTCACTCACTGAGAGCCAGCGACATCACTGTATCCTTTATAATTGCTGGCAAGAAGATTAATGTTTTGTTAAATATCAGAGCAAGGTCACAAGGGGGCTTGCAGGCCTGTCTAAACATCTAGTCTTTAAGCTGCTTCTCTTTCACTTGCTCTTTTTTGAGGAAATGAACTTGTAGCATTTCCTCTAATTATGGTGATTTTTGCTTTTGAAAGCAGGTCTACATCACCACCTCGCTCCAAACACAGTCTCTCTCACACACACATGCACACACCCATGCACACCCGCATATGCCTTCCCCAAATGATTTTTGGGGACAAGCTTGATTTAGCTACAGCATATGGGCAATGTTGTTGTGCGGCAACCTTGCCCTTTTAACCAACGTGGATAATTCATTGCCTGTCACTGAGGCCCAAAGCCACGGGGCTTGTGCTTAAGAGATCGACTTCATTGGGGTCCTCCGGGGACTCCCTATCAAAGACCTCTAGCATCCTTCGCTGCACTTCTGTTATGTTTAGCCCATACACCCGTCCACACAGATGTTTCTAACAGCAAACAGTTCATGACCCAGAAAGAACAAAATATTTTGGCTTTTCCTCCTTTTCAGCACCTGTTCAAACCAAAGGACCTTCGGAGCTCTGCACACAGATCAGAAGACCCAGCCAGCAACTGGAAAGAGGGCGCATCGTGGCTGGAGCCGACATGACAGATCCAGGCCCCTCCACGTGGTGACCCTTAACTCCCAAAAGTGTCAGAGGGAGACGAATAGCAGATCCCACAGGGGGGTCAACCAGCTTCATGCAGAGGCTCACATGTATACCTGTCAGCTTGTTTCTACTACGTCAGAAATTAACCCAGAAACTCCATGTCCATCCTGCCACCATTTCAGTCTGTATGTTTCAGGGTAATGCCGTGGCTTCGGTACAGCATCTGGCTCGAGTCTTCTGCCATTTGTGCAATTTCGGCAGCTCTGTGGCAGAGTTGAGAGCTCCTTTTAGGGATTTGGGACAGCTCCCTGGGAATGGCAGAGGTCCTGACATTTTCCCAAAGAGAACCAGCACTTAGAGGGCTCAGGATCAACAAGCTTTTGCAAATGAGGCTCAGCACACAGTAGGAAGCCCTAAGGGGGAACTCTCGCCTGGGCAGAATCTGGCAGGAGAGGCACTGTGGAGGCTGCCCAGGGGGTACAGGGACCACCTCTCCAGGGCTTGTTTATCTCACCACTCCATGCCCTTTGCCTGGGGAAAGGGTTTTAAAGTTGCCAACCCCAATTTTAAGGAGATTTGCTTATTTGTTCTTGGTTTTTTTTCCCTTGCAGCTCAAGAAGGAATTAAGAAGTAAAACAGACAGCTTGGAATGAAGGTGGGTGTAGGAGGCAATTAAGTGTGAAAGGGAGGATGCCCTGCTCCAGAAAATTGCCTCAGCTTCACCAGTCTCAGTGACAGTCAGGCCAGGAGAGGCACATTACCACATGCCCTCTCACCTCAGCATGAAGCAGAGCCACGACCCCCACCTCATACAGGTGTTTGTGCTTCATGTATACTGCAGACCTTCAGTAAACACAAGACCTTCAGTTATCAGTAAGTGGCTGGCTGCCTGGCTGGCTGGCTGGACGCTTGGATGGATGACTGTAGAGATTCGACGCAAGGTTGATTAAACAATCACGCAGCCACACCAAGGGCTGGCAACCCATGACCTACCATCCAAGTCCAACTGGCCACCTGTTTTTGTAAATGAAGCTTTATGGGGACACAGCTGTGACCATTCATATATGCACTGTCTGTTTTCATGAGACAAGGTAGAATTCAAGAATTGCTCCAGAAGCAAAACGGCCTGCAAGTCGAAATTATTTACTATCTGGCCCTTTACAGAAGTTCACCAGCCCCTGAGCTATACTGTGAGTAAACTTTCTGAGTTTTCATGTAGTTTAATCTCTGTCTTTTCTTTGCTGTCATTGTTTAGCTGATAAAATCATAGCAAGTAAGACCATATTTTATATCCTTTTTAACCTATATAAGTTCTAATAAACATGGTGGCCATATTTATTAGACTAACTAAATAAGCTGTATTGGTAAAGTAAGACCAGTCAGCTAAGCCAGTTCCTTCAACTGGGGTTCTGTTGAAGAAAGGATAATCTCTCCCAAACTGGGCAAAGAAAATTCAATATGATGGACTTTTTAAAAAGAACCTATATACAAAACATTGTATTTTGTCCCTTCTGTGAAATTTAAGGAGATTTTCAGCAGTTAATTTTGAATATATAACTAAGTTTTCTTCTTATTACATTCACTTTTGGATATAAGAAATTAAAAGAAGCTTGCTCCTTAAAAGAAAAGTTATGACAAACTTAGTGCATTAAAAAGCAAAGACAACACTTTGCCAACAAAGGTCTGGATAGTCAAAGCTATGGCTTTTCCAGTAATCATGTATGGATGTTGGAACTGGACCACAAAGAAGGCTGAGCACTGAAGAATTGAGGCTTTTGAACTGTGATGCTGAAGAAGACTCTTGAGGGTCCCTTGGACAGCAAGAAAATCAAACCATTAAATCCTAATGGAAATCAGTCATAAATATTCATTGGAAGGACTGATGCTGAAGTTGAAGCTCCAATACTTTGGCCATCTGATGCAAAGAGCCAACTCACTGGAGAAGACTCTGATGCCGGGAAAGATTGAGGGTAGGAGGAGAAGGGGACAACAGAGGATGAGATGGTTGGTTGGCATCACTGACTCAATGGGCATGAGTTTGAGCAAGCTCTGGGCGATGGTAATGGACAGGGAAACCTGGTGTGCTGCAGTCTATGGGGTCGCAAAGAGTCTGACATAACAGAGAAGTGAACAATAACAAAGGACATAGGAAGCTGTCCTCGTGACACTTAGGAATCTTACACTCATAATTCATAAATATGAGGGATGAGATTATGTTCCCCTCAATGTGCACATTGAATCTTCTTACTGGGTGGGAATGATTATTTCACTCAGCTTCCCATGATCTTGGAGGAACATTAACATAGTCACTCAGATAAATGAATTAATTAAATATTAGTCTCCTTCCCCACATCAGTAATGAATAGCTTGGTAGGCTTCTACATTTGTTAAGGTCTAACAATACTGGAATCACAAGGAGAACACATGAAGTTGTCCGAGAAAGCAGAGCTACTAGAAACTCCCACATGGAAAGTTTAACTTGAGATGACACTGCCTTGGAGAATAGTGCTATGTGTACTTGCAGAAATGGTCCCCAAGCAGGATGGGCCATGGGGACTGGAGGGGGAGGAGGCAGATATGTAGCTATGTTAGGAGACCAGAGATTATTGTTTTTAACCATCATACCTACCCTGCCACCTGAGATGCTGCCCATTCACTCCATTGAACATGGATTTATTGAGCCACTATTAAGTACCAAAGACAGACAGACATGACAAACCGCTGGTAACTTCTTTCATAAGCTCATTTCATCCAGGACAGAAATTATTAACTTGGTATTCCTCAGTCAGTTCAGTCACTCAGTCGTGTCAGACTCTTTGTGACCCCGTGAATTGCAGCACGCCAGGCCTCCCTGTCCATCCCCAACTCCCGGAGTTCACCCAAACTCATGTCCATGGAGTCAGTGATGCCATCCAGCCATCTCATCCTCTGTCGTCCCCTTTTCCTCCTGTCCCCAATCCCTCCCAGCATCAGAGTCTTTTCCCGTGAGTCAATTCTTCACATTAGGTGGCCAAAGTACTGGAGTTTCAGCTTTAGCATCACTCCTTCCAAAGAAATCCCAGGACTGATCTCCTTTAGAATGGATTGGTTGGATCTCCTTGCAGTCCAAGGGACTGTCAAGAGTCTTCTCCAACACCACAGTTCAAAAGCATCAATTCTTTGGCGCTCAGCTTTGTTCATAGTCCAACCCTCACATCCATACATGACTACTGGAAAAACCATAGGCTTGACTAGATGGACCTTTGTTGGCAAAGTAATGTCTCTGCTTTTGAATATGCTATCTAGGTTGGTCATAACTTTCCTTCCAAGCAGTAAGCATCTGTTAATTTCATGGCTGCAATCACCATCTGCAGTGATTTGGAGCCCAGAAAAATAAAGTCTGACACTGTTTCCCCTGTTTCCCCATCTATTTCCCATGAAGTGAAGTTTCCCCTGTTTCCCCATCTACTTTCCCATGAAGTGGACCAGATGCCATGATCTTAGTTTTCTGAATGTTGAGCTTTAAGCCAAACTTTTCACTCCTCTTCTTTCACTTTCATCAAGAGGCTCTTTAGTTCTTCTTCACTTTCTGCCATAAGGGTGGTGTCATCTGCATATCTGAGGATATTGATATTTCTCCCGGCAGTCTCAGTTCCAGCTTGTGCTTCTTCCAGCCCAGCGTTTCTCATGATGTATTCTGCATATAAGTTAAATAAGCAGGGTGAAAATATACAGCCTTGACAGACTCCTTTTCCTATTTGGAACCAGTCTGTTGTTCCATGTCCAGTTCTAACTGTTGCTTCCTGACCTGCATATAGGTTTCTCAAGAGGCAGGTCAGGTAGTCTGGTATGCCCATCTCTTTGAGAATTTTCCACAGTTTATGGTGATCCACATAGTCAAAGGCTTTGGCATAGTCAATAAAGCAGAAATAGATGTTTCTCTGGAACTCTCTTGCTTTTTCCATGATCTAGTGGATGTTGGCAATTTGATCTCTGGTTCCTCTGCCTTGTCTAAAACCAGCTTGAACATCTGGAATTTCATGGTTCATGTATTGCTGAAGCCTGGCTTGGAGAATTTTGAGCATCACTTTACTAGCATGTGAGATGAGTGCAATTGTGTGGTAGTTTGAACATTCTTTGGCATTGCCTTTCTTTGGGACTGGAATGAAAACTGACCTTTTCCAGTCCTGTGGCCACTGCTGAGTTTTCCAACTTTGCTGGCATATTGAGTGCAGCACTTTCACAGCATCATCTTTCAGGATTTGAAATAGCTCAACTGGAATTCCATCACCTCCACTAGCTTTGTTCGTAGTGATGCTTTCTAAGGCCCACTTGACTTGACATTCCAGGATGTCTGGCTCTAGATGAGTGATCACACCATCGTGATTATCTTGGCCGTGAAGATCTTTTTTGTACAGTTCTTCTGTGTATTCTTGCCACCTCTTCTTAATATCTTCTGCTTCTGTTAGGTCCATACCATTTCTGTCCTTTATCAAGCCCATCTTTGCATGAAATGTTCCCTTGGTATCTCTAATTTTCTTGAAGAGATCTCTAGTCCTTCCCATTCTGTTGTTTTCCTCTATTTCTTTCCATTGATCACTGAGGAAGGCTTTCTTATCTCTCCTTGCTGTTCTTCGGAACTCTGCATTCAGATGCTTATATCTTTCTATATCTATATCATTCTATATCTATATCTTTCCTTTTCTCCTTTGCTTTTCACTTCTGTTCTTTTCACAGCTATTTGTAAGGCCTTCCCAGACAGCCAATTTGGCTTTTTGAATTTCTTTTCCATGAGGATGATCTTGATTCCTGTCTCCTATACAATGTCACGAACCTCTGTCCATAGTTCATCAGGCACTCTATCAGATCTAGTCCCTTAAATCTATTTCTCACTTCCACTGTATAATCATAAGGGATTTGATTTAGGTCATACCTGCATGGCCTAGTGGCTTTCCCTACTTTCTTCAATTTGAGTCTGAATTTGGCAATAAGGAGTTCATGATCTGAGCCACAGTCAGCTCCTGGTCTTGTTTTGGTTGACTGTATAGAGCTTCTCCATCTTTGGCTGCAAAGAATATAATCAATCTGATTTCGGTGTTGACCATCTGGTGATGTCCATGTGTAGAGTCTTCTCTTGTGTTGTTGGAAGAGGGTGTTTGCTATGACCAGTGCATTCTCTTGGCAAAACTCTATCGGCCCTTGCCCTGCTTCATTCCATATTCCAAGGCCAAATTTGCCTGTTACTCCAGGTGTTTCTTGACTTCCTACTTTTGCATTCCAGTCCCCTATAATGAAAAGGACATCTTTTTTGTGTATTAGTTCTAAAAGGTCTTATAGGTCTTCACAGAACTGTTCAAATTAAGCTTCTTCAGCGTTACTGGTTGGGGCATAGACTTGGATTACTGTGATATTGAATGGTTTACTTTGGAAACAAACAGAGTTCATTCTGTCATTTTTGAGATTGCATCCAAGTACTACATTTCAGACTCTTTTGTTGACCACGATGGCTGCTCCATTTCTTTTAAGGGATTCCTGCCCACAGTAGTAGATATAATGGTCATCTGAGTTAAATTCACCCATTCCAGTCCACTTTAGTTTGCTGATTCCTAGAATGTCAATGTTCACTCTTGCCATCCCTTGTTTGACCACTTCCAATTTGCCTTGATTCATGGACCTGACATTCCGGGTTCCTATGTAATATTGCTCTTTACAGCATCAGACCTTGCTTCTATCACCAGTCACATCTGCAACTGTGTATTGTTTTTGCTTTGGCTCCATCCCTTCATTCTTTCTGGAGTTATTTCTCCACTGATCTCCAGTAGCATATTGGGCACCTACCGACATGGGGAGTTCCTCTTTCAGTATCCTATCATTTTGCCTTTTCATGCTGTTCATGGGGTTTTCAAGGCAAGAATACTGAAGTGGTTTGCCATTCCCTTCTCCAGTAGACCACATTGTGTCAGACCTCTCCACCATGCCCGCCCATCTTGGGTGGCCCCACAGGACGTTGCTTAGTTTCATTGAGTTAGACAAGGCTGTGGTCCTAGTTGATTAGATTGACTAGTTTTCTGTAATTATGGTTTCAGTGTGTCTGCCCTCTGATGCCCTTTTGCAAGATCTACCATCTTACTTGGGTTTTTCTTACCTTGGACGTGGGGTATCTCTTCACGGTTGCTCCAGCAAAGTGCAGCTGCTGCTCCTTACCTTCGATGAGGGATATCTCCTCACCGCCACCCCTCTTGACCTTGAACATGGAGTAGCTCCTCTAGGCCCTCCTGCGCCCTCGCAGCCACCGCTCCTTGGACGTGGGGTTGCTCCTCTCGGCCGCTGCCCCTGACCTCTGGAATGCCCCTGGTATTACTGCTGCTGCTAAGTTGCTTCAGTCCGACTCTGTGTGACCCCATTGGTGGCAGCCCACCAGGCTCCCCTGTCCCTGGGATTCTCCAGGCAAGAACACTGGAGTGGGTTGCCATTTCCTTCTCCAATGCATGAAAGTGAGAAGTGAAAGTGAAGTCACTCAGTCATGTCTGACTCTTAGTGACCCCATGGACTGCAGCCCACCAGGTTCCTCCGTCCATGGGATTTTCCAGGCAAGAGTACTGGAGTGGGGTGCCATTGCCTTCTCCCTGGAATTCCTAGGAGCCACCAGTTTTTATAGTTTTTCAGTGGGCTTCATGATCCAAGAAAGCTAATGACTGCAGGAGAGTCTATATGTACATCATGTCTATGCAACATTGTCATTGCTTTTTGCCACATCAGTATAAGAATCCTAATGGCTATCAGGTTAGGTTTCAACTTGACCCCATTAACTAGAAATTCAATACAGTAGGTAGCTTCTAAGATGGTCCTCAATGATCCCCACCTCATATTATTTAGGCCCTCTCCATGGGTATGGAATGAACCTAGTTACTTTTTTCTAATGAGTAGAATATGGATAAAAAAAAAATGATGAGCTATCTCTTCTGAGGTTAAGTTTCAAAAAATTGTGATTTCCATCTTGCTCACCTTCTCTTGGCCTCTTGCTTGGTGTGTGCAGGCAGGACATCCTGAGGTTGTGGGCACCTCATGAGTTCCTGATGGGCATATCCATTGTCTCAGAACATCCTCACCATGGAGAGAGGCATGGTCTGCAAAGGGCCAGGGCAGAGCCTATAGAACATGCACAAATGTACTCAGGCACGCATGCATGGCCCAGATCAGAGACCCCTCTCACCTGATCAAGATGGATTCTGGGGGTGGGGTAGGGTGGGATGGGGGGAGGAGTAGGTGATGGCTCAGAGCCGGCTCTGGCACCTGGTAAAGATTCACTGAGCTGCTGTCCTGTTTCATTTCAGTTTCACTATGGTCTCTAGCTGTGTAAGGTCCACTGTCCTCTGAACCGAGACCGACTAACAGATGACAGGGAAGAAAACTTTATTTGAGTTGGAGTGCAAATAAAGCAAATTTATCTCTTCAAAGAGAGCACAGGGGGATGATGGGATGAGAAGTCGGGGCCAGGGAGACAGGAGGCCCCAAGTTCCCAGCAGCCATCATATTCTGGATTCATAAGGTCAAACTTTACAGCCTTATTACTACCACACTTGTTAGTCTCTACCAAAGATATGCTATCTATTTCATCTCTGCATTAAACGAGAAAAAAAAAAAGGCTTCAATATTTTTCTTACAATGAGGGCAGCTGCAAAGGAGTCATAGGTGACACAAGAATTAAAAGAGAGAAACATACTTCTAACCAGATATCACATATACAGAATTGTCTATTGCAATGTCAGTGAGCAAAATGTGAGGTGTTCAGCTCACCAGGAAACCAGTACTGGAAAAAGGAAAGATACACATGCAACTTGAAGTCCCTTTATACAGGGAGGAGTCTCAGGGTGAAGCCAAAGAGGAGGTCGTGCTGTAAATTTAAGGCGATGCTTGCTCTCTGAGTAGTGTAAGTATGGTGTGCTATGCTTAGACACTCTGTCGTATCCTACTCTTTGCGACCCCATGGACTGTAGCACATCAGACTCCTCTGTCCATGGGGACTCTCCAGGCAAGAATACTGGAGTAGGTTGTCATACCCTCCTCCAGGGGACCTTCCCAACCCAGGGATCGAACCCAGGTCTCAAACCCAGGTCTCCCGCACTACAGGTGGATTCTTTACCATCTAAGCCACCAGAGAAGCCCAAGAATACTGGAGTGGGTTGCCTATCCCTTCGCCAGGGAATCTTCCTGACCCAGGAATTGAACCAGGGTCTCATTCATTACAAGCAGATTCTTCACCAGCTGAGCTGCCAGGGAAGCATGAGGTCCACCTTAAATTTAAACAGGCTGTGTGCTAACCTGGGAGGCTTTTAAAAGGGGCAAGTGGGATTTGAAATCACAATCCATCCTCTGATAAACTAGCAGATAAATTAGTCCATGGATGCAATCTTCAGGTTATCCGTGCACCTCAAGGCTGGCCAGCCACTCTCTAGGTTGGAAATAGAAAAGGTTGAGAAAAACTGGGGCTCTTCCCCACAAGCAGCTACCCTCCCCAGATGTGCAGACAGCCTGCACATCTGGATGCTCTTTTGCTTACAGCTCAGCTGGCAGGCTCACCGACAGTGCCTGCCAGGGTGAACTAGGGCCTGTGGGCACAGGGATGGGGTGGACCAGCTTCAGACTGAGTCCCAGACCTGCCTGACCCTGCTGCGGGGTCAAGGGAGCAGGAGAACAAGACAGGCCCAGCAGCACAGATATTTTTCTTTGTTTCCATAGGTACTTATTTGTGTTTTTCTCTGACTGTTTTGCATGTCACTGAGAATTAAAGAAGACATATTGTATGTCCTAAAGAGAAGCAGTAAAAATAATTTAGTTTATTTCTTTCATGTCTGAGTGTATTAATTCTTGCTTACATAAGGAAATACAAAAAACAAACTGTAAACAAGGAATCATTGGGAATCAGATTATGCATGAATAATGACACACTTTCTTTTCTAAGATGTGGGGTGGGGAGGGGGAGGCGTGACTCTAGTTTTACTGCTAGTGGCTTTAAAAAATGTTTTTCTTTTTCAAAGGAAATTACTCAGAATGTAATAAAAAATGTTTTCTGCTCTAAAAGGATTCATTTACTTTTTGTGTCATGAGAAAATAAATGCAATCAATACCTCAATTCTCCTCCTCTATGGAGAAAGACAGTTTCTGAGTTTGGATTCTAGGGAATGGCTGTTTAGTTTTGATCTCCTAATACAAAGATTCTGTTTCTCTTAAGGATTTCTTTGTTACTCAGACTCTTCTCAGAGTTCCCAATGACTTCAGGGGGTCTCTGCTTTCTTTTCCAGCTCTGGACCATCCTCCTTTTCATGGGGTCCCCCTTTTTTCTTCCTGTAGCCCCACTCCTGCTCCTTAGCACCCAGAGACTAAAAGGCACTGTGGCCTTTAACCTGGGGAAAAAGGCAAATTAACCATGGCAGCCTCCAGAGGTGGGGTCTGGCCCACAGCTAGCGTCAGCCTCGAAGGAGAGCAGTTCCCTAATCTTACCATCTCTCACTTTCCTCCCTTACAAAGTAGAAATGAAAAGCAGTGCCTACCTAATAGAGCTTTCATGGAATGAATGCATGAAAGGTGCGCCCTCACAGACATAGCCAGAGATGTTTCCCAGCTATCTGACCATTCCTTAGCCCAGTCAAGCTGGCAGGTAAAATTAACCATCGTGCTTACCCTGCCACCCGAAATGCTGCCCATTCACTCTATTTAACATGGATTTATTGAGCCACTATTAAGTACCTGGCACCAGGGACATGTCAACAAAGACAGACAGACAGACAGACATGACAAACCACTGGTTACTTCTTTCATGAGCACATTTTATCCAGGGCAGAAGTTATTAACGGGATCCCTAGGAGCCACCGATTCCTGCAGTTTCTCAGTGGGTTTCATGACCCGAGAAAGCTCGTGAAAGCAGTAGAGTCTGGCTAAGTGAGTTCAAATCCCAGCTGTTCCTCTTCATAGCGAGGTGATGTGGGGCAACTTCTCTGCCTTCCTGCGCCTTCCTCTCTTGGTGGGAATATTGATAACACCGACCGCACAGGGCTATTGTGAGGAGCCCTGGGGACACCACACATAAAGCTTCTAGAGTCAGGCTTTGCCACCCAGGAAGCTCTGCATGCAGGAAGAGCATATGAGTGTTTATGTAACATTTAAATTGGTTTTGGCAGTGCTGAGAGGCATATGGGATCTTAGCTCCCTGACTAGGGATCAAACCCACACCCCCTGCATCGGGAGCCAGAGTCTTCACTACTGGACTGCCAAGGAAGTCCATCATGCAATTTTTAAATCAACTTTATGGAAGTATTATTTAGGTGCAGGAAAATGCACCCATTCAACAATTATACTCCAATTTATAAAAAACAAAACAACGAAAAACTCAATGGAACTGCAAGCATTTGAGTTGTACAGTTGGATAGGTTTTGATAGCTCTAGTCACATGAGTTGTTGTTGCTCAGTCACTAAGTTGTGTCAAACTCTTTGCAACCCCATGGGCTACAGCACACCAGGCTTCCTTGTCCTTCACCATCTACTGGAGTTTGTTCAAACTCATGTTCATCGAATCAGTGATGCCATCCAACCATCTCATCCTCTGTTATCCCCTCTTCTCTTGCCCTCAATCTTTCCCAGCAACAGGGTCTTTTCCAATTAGTTGGCTCTTCGCATCAGGTGGCCAAAGCATTGGAGCTTCAGCTTCAGCATTAATCCCTCCAATGAATATTCACATGAGGGAATATCACCAGACCAAGAGGCAGCTATGGCTTTACCATTGGCGTAATTATTTTCCTTCATGTCATTGCTGGGGGAATGCATAGCCTTCATGAAGCTCAAAATACATGCTCAATAAATGTGACCTATTTTTACCATTATCCTTAGCTTCAAAAACTTGCTTCTTGAGTAGAGTTATCTAGAAGCTCAGATAAAAAAAGGGGGAGCTTCCAATTTGGGGAAGAAAAATAACTGAAGACTCCTCTGAAAAAGTGCTAGGGTGGTCCAGCCAGGCAGCAAAAGATAAGTAGAAGTCATGGTCTGACCTACTCCCTGTTCAAGGCCCCCAAGGGCCTTTGAACTTGACCCCCTCCTAAATTCAGACATGCACCTAGAGGGTGCCCAGTGAGATGTGCAGCAGAGTCCTGCTCCTTAGCCGCTCAAGGGTTTCAAGGCAGAAAGGCAGCCCTTGGATCAGGGCCCGAGAGGTCACTGTCCAGAGAGAAGTCCCTGCCTTTCTGCAGCTTTGATGGAGCTGCCAGATCGCTCCCTCCCATCTGCAAACCCGAGTGTCATGTTTTCAAGAAAGTCTTGCCAAAAAGGCCAACAGTGTAGACTCTCAGGAAAACAAACACTTAAAGTATTTTTGTCAAGGCAGGAGCCCCGCCGTGGCTGGCTGCTCTTACAGATAAGCTATCTGCTCACCTTTCATAAATGTCAGACTTGAAATAAAAAAGACAGGATAATGAGGTCTCATTTCCACCAGAGCAAGCGCGTACCTACTAATTAACCCACAGACCACTAACAAACATGCTGTTTAGATGCTTTTGCTGCAATTGTCAGAGGCACAAATAGCTTGGACTCAAATGATCTGATTTTCTTACCCTCCTTGGCTATTTTTAAGATATTTTAAATGGCCCTGATGATTCAACATCTGTTCATTCATTTAGCACACATTTGCCTAATACCCATGGATCAGGGCTGCAAAAGCCCATGATCAGGGCTGTGGGGGATCCTATAAGACTGTATTTGGGGATGAGTTGAGGCTCTGGCATCCCACAAGTTGAGATGTGAATGCTGACCTCATTACTCAACATGCGGTTATGAATGCTCCAAACCTCAGTTGACTCATGGGGTCCTGTAAAATGGAGATAATGCTTCTGTGTATTGTAACTGCTGTTGGGATTAAATGAAATAATGTAAGTGAAGCGTCTAGCAGTGGTGGAAAGTGGTACTTATAATAAAGAAGGAGCAAGTCAAGGAGAAAGAGAAGGGAAGGGGTGAGGGGGAAGAGGAAGAAGGGGAGGGGAAGGAGGACAAAGCAAAGATGGTGGAGGTGACAAGGAGAGAAAATCACATGAGGAAGGGGGACAAGGAGAAGGAAGAGACGGGATCTCTATCTCGTTGACCTCCAGATGGTGAGCAAGACTGACACACATACAAATTGCCAAAGAGAAAATTATGACACTTGAGAGAAGGAAACAAAACCTTACAATGGAATTGGGAGGCAAAGGTCAGGGGATGCGAGAACATCAGAGGATGACTATTTCTGGAGTCCTTGATGGATAGACAGACTGAATAGGGAGAGATGGGCAGAGGGAAAGATTTGAGCAAAAGTCTCAAGGCTGGATGGTCCAGGCTGTGTTTATAGCAGCCACAGGTAGTGTGGCTGATGGGGTGTGATGGAAGACGAGGCTGCAAAATTATGGTTCACCTGGACTGTGGCAATTTTGAATGTTTTGCTCAGAGGTGGTTAGGAGTTCTGAATGAGAAGAGGATTCCATGGGTGGGAATTCAAAGTGAGAGAAATATTTCCAGATCATTTAACATGGGACACTGCAAGTAAGGAAAAGCATTCTGTAAAAGGAGTTTTGTTTATTTACTGCAGAAACAGTAAATGCTCCTGTGGCCACACAGGCTTGGTGAGTTTTGTTTAGTTTTAAGCAAAATGAAAAAGACTTTATCACCCCCAGAACACCTAAGTCCTACGTCCATCAGGGTTTATGAAGTGACTCCAAGAAGAGAATGAAGCAGGCAGTATTTCTTATGGATTTGGCTCCATTGCCTTCTTTTTGTAGAATCTAAGGCCATTTTTGTCTTTGGGAATGGGTTTAAAGAAGAACCCTGTAGGCAAAGGATGCTCACCCACTATGCAGGACTCCTGGCTTGCAGAAATTGAAAGCCAGCCAAGGAGGTGTTGGTGTGACAGTCTGAGTCTTGGGCTGGTGTGGCATGCCAGTGGGGAGCCACCTGAGGCAAGAAGCCATCAGAGACGGAGGTGAAGACAGGAGAGTGTAACCACCCATGAGCTTCTCCCCAGTGCTTTTGCCAGCATACAGGACCAGAAGAGATGAAGAAAGCTCTCAGTTTTTCTTGGTTCTTTCTGTTCCTATCACAGAACTGGGGCTGATGTTTGTTGAATGAATGAAGAGACCAAATGGATTGGAGAGGAAACTAGGTAGATGGAATCAACACTTGAGCCAGTCTATGGGAAAAACTTGGGTTACCCATTCTTAAAGCCCCCATCACAAATTCATAGGCCCCCCTTCTTGCCTTCCCCACCCTCACTCTCTTAGTAGGACTTCTGGTTTAGCTGACTAGCATCTCTAAGTCACTTGGGAGTGTTTCCGTGTGCCTGACCCACTCCAACACTGCCCGGAGTGGGGAGAGGGCAACTCTGTTGTCAGAAGCCCACAGCCACTGCACCTCCTGGACTCAGTCTCCTGGAACTGAGTTACAGATGGAGCCATAGGTTGGTTAACTGCTCCCTGCACATCACCCCCCACCCGCCACCCCCGGCCAGCTCTAGAAACCAGGATGCCTCCTGGCTTCAGGAAAGAGCTTCCTTATCTCTGAAGACCCACCAGGCCACTGACATGGCAGGACTTCACCAAGGCATCCAGGTCCTTGTGATTTCAACGCTGGTCTCTTTTCCAACCCCCCAACTCAGGGTATCAGCTGCCTTGCTTCTCCTCCTCCTCTTTCTGAAGCCTCCCTGTCCTGGTTTGCAAGCTGACCTCCCTTGGGACCACTCTCTGCATTGCACAAGCTGAAGTATCCCTGACTCTCAGTGAAGACAGAGCCCCTCTCAGGGTAACTGTTCTCCCAAGAGGCTTCTCTTACCTGATGGAAATTTGGGGTCAGGGAGGCAAGTAGAAGAGGAACACTGCTCAGCTCTCCTCTGCTCCATCCAATCCTCAAGCGTTCCTGGTGGCTCAGATGGTAAAGAATCTGTCTGCCAATGCAGGAGACATGGGTTCGATCCCTGGGTCAGGAAGATCCTCTGGAAAAGGAAATGGCAACCCACTCCCGTGTTCTTGCCTGGAGAATCCCATGGACAGACGAGTCTAGTGGGCTATGATCCATGGGGCTGCAATGAGTCGGACACGACTGAGCAACTAAACCACAGCAGCCACAATTCTGCTCCATCCACACCACAAATGTATGTGTGGAGAAGTTCAGGGTATAACTCCATCCATCAGCGGCATCTAGGCCTCCAGGCTGTCAGAGAAACTGTAAGCCATCATTTCCAATGTGCCGTACACGTTTTGTTTCCTCCAAGGAGATACTAGCACTGTTCCTCTTAAGGCCTCTGGGGCTGTTCTGGATTCTGCCTCACCAGGTGGGTAACCATCTCCTACTTGGACAGACCCCCACCTCCCTACCAGGTCTGAGTCCATTGCCTCCCGCCAGGCAGTGCTCAGCTCCAGCAGGCTCCTGAATCACCCTCCCCAGAAACATTTTGTTCTCAGGATTTTTTTAAGCTTGCCATAAAAACATAGAATTATTTTTTTTTTTAATTTGAAATTCATTTTCAGTCTTCTTTTATAGATCTGTCATTTATACAATGGCTGGAAAACTTTCTAAAATCAGATATCATTTATGAACCCCTTCTTTTCGGCATAATGTCATTTTGTACATTAAAATGATAATGACTAGAGGGATTAGATGTGTCTCTCCTGTTGTGGGGGGGGGGGCGGGGGGAGAGGTAGTGGGTGGGGGGCTGTTCTGGCTCTTCTGAAATAAGTCCCAGTGCGCCTGTGCTCAGCCCCCAGCAGAGGCTTGCAAGGAAGGAAGAAAATAGAAAAAATGTATTTTTCACATCCTTGAAGTGAGAATAGCAATGGAAAGCAACTCAGGCCCCTTGCAAGAGAAAAAGACCAAACAGTTAACTTGACCCATAAAGATTTTGTATTTTACCTGATTCTCCAAAACAAACAAACAAAAAAATCCTCTGAAACAGTTAAAGGTAATAAGTGGTTCTCAGCAGAGGTTCTCAGTCCTACCTACATGCTAGAATTGCTTGAGGAAGCTTTTTAAAAATACAAATTACCAGGCCCCTTCTCTCTCTGATTTCATTGATGTGTACTGGGGTCCAGACATAAGTATTTTTAAAACTGTTCCACCAGATGGGTCTAAAGGGAATAGTGGCCCTCAGAAGATGGGGTTCCAATTCCAAGTCAATATGATTGGTACACAGCACACAGGAAATGGTAACCCAACCTAGTATCCTTGCCTGGAAGACTCCATGGACAGAGGAGCCATGCAGGTTACAGTCCATGGGGTCTCAAAGAGTCAGACACAACTGAGTAGCTGAAGACAGAGTACCTGATCTTGGGTCGATAATCAAAGCTAATGCTTACAGGGACTCCCCTGGTGGTCCAGTGGCTAAAACTCCTCGCTTCCAATGCAGGGTGCCCAGGTTCATTCCCTGATCAGGGAACCAGATTTCAAATGCAGCAACTAAGTGTTTGAATGTGATGACTAAACATCTCACATGCTGTAACAGAGATAGAAAATCCCACATGCCACAACTAAGACCACTTGCAGCCAAATAGATACATAAATAAATATTTGTTAAAAAGCTGATGCTTACTTACTCCTTGTCATGCTATTCTAAGCTCTATCCACATACTGAGTCTTCTTAGCAATCTGCTTGATTGGTACTGTTACTGTTATCCTGTTCCTCAGATGAAGAAACTGAAGCTAAGAGAGATTAAGTAACTTGCCTGAAGTCACACTGCCATAATTGACTCAGGTGGGATTTGAGCCCAAAATGGCAACCCACTCCAGTATTCTTGCCTGGAGAATCCCATGGACAGAGGAGCTTGGTGGGCTACAGTCCACGGGTTGCAAAGAGTCGGACACGACTGAGTGACTTTCACTCACTTTCACAAGCTGACCCAGGGATCTATGTTCTAACTGCCATGCCTACTTTCTGTTTCTAGGTAGTCTACGTATTAATTCATTTGCTCATCTACAAAATGAAGCAAATGAAGCCAGGTGACCTTTAAACTTCTGTGGTTATAGGGTTTTAATTTTAAAGAGGGTGAAAATGAGTCCCAGAGAAATTAAGTGTCTTGCTGCCATCACCCCAGCCCCTGGAGTCAGGAAGCACCAACTCTCGGATGCAGGTCTCCTGAGTTATAGGAGAATTCTTTCTCCATTTCACAATAAAGCAAGTAGAAGGAGAAGTTCATCTCTAAGACAACCCACGTGGGGATTTCCCTGGTGGTCCAGCGGTTAAGGCGTCACCCTCCAGTGCAGGGAGGTGCAGGGAGGTGCAGGTTCGCTCCCTGGTTGTACAGCTAAGATGCCACATGCCTCACAGCTAAAAAACAAAACATAAAACAGAAGCAATATTGTAACAAAGTCACTAAAGACTTTTTTTTTAAGTTTAAAAATAAAACAATCCAGTGGAAATTAAACTACCGCATGAAAAGAGCTCAAGTCCCAGGTTTAAAATAACAACTCAGATCTTAAACCCATGTGCTTCCGTTTATCTTCCAGGAGACAGACTAAAGCAGTGGTCCCCAACCTTTCTGGCACCAGAGACAAGTTTCATGGAAAACAGTTTTTCCATGGACTGGGGGCGGTGGGGGTGGTGGGGGTGGTGGTGGAGCACGCAACCTAGATCCCTCGCATGTGCAGTTCACAGTAGGGTCTACATTCCTATGAGAATCTAATGCCCCTGCTAATCTAACAAGAGGCAGAGCTCAGGCAATAATGGGAGTGACAAGGATAATCTGTAAATACAGATGAAGCTTCTCTCGCTCACCTCCTACTGTGCAGCCTGTTTCCTAACAGGCCATGGACTGGTACCGGTCCAAATCCCTGGATTCAAGTGATACGCAATATAATCAAATTTTGATTGAGCACCTCATTTATGGGATCTGGATCTATGTGCTGTGAGGATAGAAGAGGAAAAAAAAGTATAGTCTTGTCTTTCCTGGGGAAAAACAAACACATTAGAAAATTAGACACAACAGACACAAGGGAGAAGAGAGCTCTCCCGTCCCTCTGTGCCAAGGTCATGGGCAACCTTCATTTAGTTGTCTCTCCCTTCCTTCCTAGCTCCTTCCCAATGGAGAGAGGAGTTTCTGTTTGTTCGTTTTTTTAAGGCAACTGAAGGATGCCATTTATTGGAGGATGTGATTACCATGTTGGCCATTGGACTTTGTTCAGCCTTGCCTTCCCTTTCACTCCTTGCAGTGGGCAGGGTGGGGCTAGAAGGGGGTGCAGTCTTCCCCTTCTTACCCTCTACATGCATGCAGGAGTGCCTTGATCAGTTTCCAGGTGCTCATACCGGGCAGTGGTCCAGAAGACAGTCACAAAGGCCAGTTTGCATTTTGAGTCCAGGGCTACGAAGTCTGTAGGAAAACCTCTTAGGATCTCCAGAGTCTAAAGACATGCACTCTAACCCCAAATTTCCAGAAACTCTATGTTAAAGAGCACCCTTCCAGCCATCTGCTCTACCCCACCCCTCAGTGTGAGTCATCCAGATGACTAATATTACACTCTGATAAGTAACATTATCCTAAATGTACCCTGTGGAGGCATCAACAGAACAAATGCTGAAATAGAACAATTGCTTCAGGTTTTGCCCTGAAAGAAGTCACTTAGTGGATAGTAAGATCAATGGATACTAACTTCCAAGCAAGCTGAGACATTTGGTCTTAAATATTCAGATAAATAAAAAGGAGGAGAGGATAATTTCTTTTCCTAAGAAAGAAGATTTATAAAGAGGGGGAGGGAGAAGAATTTAAAAAAAATAAAGTATTCTTGGCCACCCACCATCTCTTTAGAAACAACATTTTTATGAGCTAAATGCAAATGAAAAACAATGAATACAAAACATGAAGATTAAATCCCCCTGAAAACACTCATGGGCTTAAAATTTTAAGGGGAAATGGGCCCAGGGCCAAATGCATGGTGGTTTGGGCCAAGCCCAGGGTGAGGGACTCTGATCTGTGCTCATTACACATGGGCTCAGCCAGCCCACTGCCCACCTCCCTCTCACTCTGTGCACTCTTGGAAGCTCTGCACCCAGCCTGAGTGGTAGACAACTGGGAGCTGTGGGACCAAGGTGGTCCTGCACCTCACTGCCAACCAGCGAGAATTCATGAGTTTTCACAACATGGCCAAAGTGCAGAAAGGGGAAGATTTGGCCAGGATAGATGTCTGTCTGTCCACTGAGGCTGCAGATCAGAAACCAGTTGGTTTATCTTGCTTCTGAGCTTACAGAAGTCAGATTCTGAACCGGAAAACATCAAACCCAGGCTCAGCAATAGATTTACCATTACCTGGGGGTAAGCTAGAGAGGCTAATCTAGGCCTCCAGTCTGTGTATCTGACAGATTTTGAAGAGCCAACTCTCTTATACATGGGTTTACGGATGACTTGACATTCTCTAAGCATCCTTTCTTGGGCTCATGTATGTTCCAGGCACGGTGTGCAGGCTTGAACCATGTCAATTACTTTATCAAAGTAGCCATGAAATGAGGATTCTTAGGCTCCAGAATTCAGAGACCTCTCTAGGTCCCATGTCTGATTTCCAATGAGGGAAAAGGATAGCATATGAGAAACAATTTGTTAGGTTATAATGTCACTGTCCTCCTATCTTTAACCTCTTCATTAGAATATTACTTAAAACATAAATTTGAAATATGTGCAGCAACCATCAGTAACTCCAAATGTTTCATTTGTAGAAAATAATCACAGGGGGCGGGCACCCCCTCATCTCCTAGAGAGAACTAGATAAACTCTGATCTGGCTGGGCAATGTATTACCATTTCAGTACCAATTCAAGAAAACCATGATTAGAGGGACTTCCCTGGCAGTACAGTGGTTAAGACTCTGCCTTCCGATGCAGGAGTTGTGGATTCCATCCCTGGTCTGGGAGCTAAGATCTTACATGCTCCATGACCAAAAAAAGCAAAACAGAAACAATATTGTAACAAATTCAGTAAGGCTTTAAAAGTGATCCATATTAAAACATCTTAAAAAAAAAAACATAATTAGAGATGTAAATGTTAGAGAAAAATAGAAATAATGTAATTCTCTATCCCTCCTTCGGAGTAGATAATCAAAACGTATCTATGCCACAAGAAAGGTGGTTCATTCTCCTGTGTTTGCTCCCTTCCTATGTGTATCAGTAGTGTCGGCTTTTGTCACTCTGTTGTAATAAATCTCTTGATTATCTGCCTTTTTCACTTGACTCAGAAGGCAAGGCTCTATCTGATGTACCTTGTGTCCCTGGTTTGGGTTGGGATCCTTTAAGGTCCTTTACACAAAGATGACAAATGGGTGGCATGCATGTCGTTGCTCCACCTTCCCAGGATGTGGAAGGCATTGCTAATCAATCACTGCACTCAACCTCCTCCTGTTCATAGAACTCTCCAACATAGACCTGTGAGAAACTTTTCCACACTCCTGTTCTAATGTTTAAATATGAAGGCTTCCTCAGAAATGAAAGGCTCTGGAAACAGGAGAACACTGAGGGACTGTGAGAAATGGTTGAAGCTCCCATTTGCCCGGAACTGGTCCAAAAAAGGCTCATCAAAGAAATGAGATAGGCAAATGACCCATGTTGGGCAGACCTACACGGGATTTTTCAGTCTGGTACTAGGGAAGGAAACCTAAGTCTTCTTCAGCAATGAAGCCTTGAGATGTGAGACTGGAAGGAGTCAAAGACTATGGAAAAACTACTCTGATTGAATTGTCATGCCGAGTTGGCTCAAAGGCATCCTGGGCCATGTGCTTTCTGATGTCCAGTCATCTCTGAGGCTCAAATGGGCCTCTAACATTTGTCTTGACTTGGCTGGATTGCCCACAAAGTCCTCTTTTGGGGGAAATGAGTTTGAACCCTACTTCATGTCTTGATTAAAGATATAGAAAGTTGAAAACATGATATTACTCAACATTTCTGGCATTCACACTGCTTTAAAACTTGTTGTATAGACTTGTTGCAGCAAGCTGGCTGCCTCCACACCACCACATCTAATGGAAAGGCTGGGAAAAAACACAACTTGATGGCTTTGGAGTTCTTGGGGCATTTGTTCCCTCTTCCTTTACTCCACAATAACTCAGTCAGGAGAGGCTGGTTCTTTTCCTGGGTTCTTGAATCAGAGATTTGACTTTCTCAAATCTAAAACAAAAACTCATTTTCACTAGAAGGCACTTTGTGGGTCTAGCCCTGGGCCCATCAAAGATGGGTATATGGCTTTAGTGGTGTCCCTTTACTTTCTGTGTTTATGTCAGATAGGAAGTGGAAACAATGACCTTGAGGATCTTTGCAACAGTGAACTTCCTTGACTGACTTTTATTCCGAGCTGGATGAAGCTGGAGTTTCAGGCTGACCTCTTCCTTCTGGCTGGCACTTTTTCAGGCTGAGAGAACTGCCTTCTTGCTAATGAAAGGAGGAATCAGCAAACTACAGAATGCTTCCCTGCTCAGCCTCCCATGAAGCCTGGTGCTGCTCTGTCTCATAAAGAGGAAACCCATTTCTCTGCTCTGGGTTCTGTGTTCACCACACTCTTTCCTCACTCCTATCATGATATTAAACTTCAACATCCTCCAGAGTAAACCATTTGCAACAAAAGTCCCCATCTCTTGGGGATGCTAAGTGAATTTTTCTTTTATGCAATCTCCAGTAATTCACATGATAAGTAAGTCAAGCCCCAGACCTGGACCTAATTAACAAAGTTATTCTAGGATCAGGAAGCAAAAACCCAGGCTTCCACCAAAATCCATGAGCTGCAAGGTCAAGCAGGGTCTTCTCCAGACCCTTTTATATCTTAGATTAGACTCTCACTTTCATAAAAAAGAAAAGACCAAAGCTTAGGCCAATGGAGTGTTTCTTTCAGATGAATTCTTCTCAAAAAAAAAAGCTTCCTCATGTGGGTGGACAATCTTTTAAGAGCCACGAATCAGCCTCTGTCTGCTCTAATGGATGCCTTATTTGAGACTTCTAAACTGATTGGCATTTGGTACCCAGTGAGTAATCAGTTGGAAAATCTTTTCAGTCTGGCAGAGTTAAGGATGTGAGAGCTGCTCTCACAAAGTGATGGGACAAACGTTCCTCATCACAGAAGGGCATGGGGGAAAGAGACAGATGAGAGGACGCCCACCCTTCACTCCTCACACAGAATTTTTACAGGAGAGTTAGTAACATCTCCTCGGTTTATGAAGCCCAGAGGAGTTCATTTTAGAACCGGGGTCTCCTGCCTCTCAATCCAGGAATTTTTATTCTTGAACCCTCGCTTCCTTTGTTGAAGACCCTCCTCAGGGCTTGTTTTTGCATCCCAGACACTCAGGCATCTTGTCAACCATGTTCTAGAGCTCTCCAAGACTTCTTTTTTAAAAAAATTGAAGCATAATTGAAGATCCCCTGGAGAAGGGAATGGCAACCCACTCCAGTATTGTTGCCTGGGGAATTCCATGGACAAAAGAGCCTAGCAAGCTAGGATCTATGCAGTCCAAAAGAGTCAGACACAACTGAGCAACTAACACTTTCAAACACATAGTTGATTTACAATGTTATGTTAATTTCTGCTGCACAACAAAGTGATTCAGTTATACATATATATACATTCTTCATATATGTATGTATACACACAGATATATGTATATACATATATATCTTTATATTTATGTTATATATATACTCTTTATATATATGTGTATTATATATATTGTTTTCCATTATGGTTTATCATAGGATATTGAATATAGTTCTCTGTGCTATACAGTAGGACCTTATTATTTATCCATTCTGTATATAAAAGCATACAACTGCTAACCACAACCTCCCACTCCATCCCTCCCCAAACAGCCTCCCACTTGGGAACCACCCATCCAAGACTTCTTTAGAGTATCCACATGCCCTGCTTCTAGCCACATCAAAATGGTTAACTCCACAAACAGATAATGTTTGTTTTCCAAAAGGACACTTAATTTCACCGAGGGCTTCTGTGAAAAACAAGTTTATGTTGAAATAAAACTTTATTTCCAGAAATTGGATTGAAGGTCCAAAGATATGAACAGAGGCTGTACCCTGAAAGAGCCACCCAGAAAGACAAAGTTTTAAAGAAGTGGATACCATGAGGAAAGATACAAAGCAGGGCAGGAATGCACGTAGGAAGGAGGAAGAAAGCAAGGCCGAGGGACTTCCTTGGTGGTCCAGTGGTTAAGAATACACCTGCCAATGCAGGAGACGCAGGTTTGATTCCTGGTCCATGAGGATCCCACATGCCACAGGGCAGGGAAGCCCGTGTGCCACACACGTACAACGTAAAGCCTGCACTCTACAGCGAGAGGAGCCACCGCAACGAGAAGCTCACACAGCACAACCAAGAGTGGCCCCTGCTCACCACAGCTGGAGAAAAGCCCACCCAGCCGTGAAGACCCAGCATGGCCAAAAATAAATGAATCAGATTTTTTTAAAGAGAAAGAAAGGCCAAGGATAGCAGGGCTGAGTCCAGGGAAAGCCCACACCCAGTGGGTAGCCCATCCAAGGACTTAGGATAGGTCCTGAAAACCTTACTGAGGTCCAGAGCTACCTTAGGTCTTGTTCCTGCTCCCTGAGGCCTCCCTTGATTTCCATCTTCCCTATCCCCAAAGACAATAGCCCCCCATCCTGAGTCAGCCAAGAGAGACACTGTTTCTACATCCCTGAGTGCCCAGCTGGAATATTTGTTTGTTTCAGGAATGAAGCCATTGTGTAAAGTCCAGCCCATCTGAACCTCCAGCAGCTTATGGCAAGAAAGAAGTCCCCTCGTTTGGCTAATGATCAGACAAAGCTACAGTGAATCAGCAGGGACGCTCTCTTCAGGGCTGACCCACTGTGACTTTTCTCTGTAGTAGAAAGTCGGGTAAAGAATGAGAAGAATGGATGGAGACACAACCCAATAGGGCATTGGGAGAAACAGCTAACTCACAGGAAACAACGGGCTCTGACATCAGCTGCTTTGACAAATAAGTGGAGTCTTTCTTAGTTGTTCTTGCTGTTGGGTTTGATTGTTTGCTATGTCTTAGTCCCAGTTAACTATTTTCATCGAGTTCTAAAAACTGGTTTCATGTAAGTTTTCTACTGCATCAGAAAATTAAAAAAAAAAAAACAACACTTAATGCAGATACTTTTAGTTTAATACTCCTGTGAATAGATCAAACAAGATGAAACTACTTTCCAGTCTCAGAAGTTTGAGTCCACAAGAGTACCCAGCAAGCGACCAAGTGGGGGAAAAAAAAGCCCATTTATCTTTTTCTATTCTACTCAAACAGATTTCTAAGAGGCCCCTGAGATAACAGGATAATTAATCTCCTTTCAATAACTAATAGGAGTTAGTGGAAGCAGCTCTGATCAGAGAATATGGAAAATTACATTTCACACAAAGTACCACTCAACACAGGTTACCTGATCTTGGGCAAGTCCTCAGGCTCTTAGGGCTTGAGTTTCTCCACCTCTAAAGTGAAATTTGGGGCTTGGCCAGTTGTTTTTCAATAGTGTTTCCTGTAGCGCTAGGGCAGTGTGAAGGAATTGAATTGAAGCAGGTCGGGTCCTACCTGCCCCTTCTGCATCAAACAGTACAACTCTGGGTTTACCTGGGTTGCATATTGAGTTTCTGCCTATTTTTCCTGGTAAAGAATTTCATTGTTTAAGATATTCTAAAACATAAAATAAAATAGAAAACTATGGAATTTGGTGACTTCCAGAGTGAAATCCCTGAAAAAAACAAAAAACCAATTACTATTGGAAAGGGAAAAATAATGTTTCTGAGATTTATGCATAGACAAGACACAAAATAAAAATGCCATCAGTATGAAACATCAGTGTCAGTTCTGGAGTTGGATCACATGCTCATTTAACAGACTGGTTAGAAGATATTTATTCCACCTTATTAATCCCCTGCCCAAATATTTGATGTATACTGCTTAAAATAATCAGCTCTATAATAAACAAAGCTTTAGCTTTGTTTAATATTCATTGGTGGCTCATAGGGTAAAAATTCTGCCTACATTGCAGGAGACCTGGGCTCAGTCCCTGGGTTGGGAAATCTCCTGGAGAAGGGAATGGCTACCCACTCTAGTATTCTTGCCTGGAGAATCCCATGGACAGAGGAGCCTGATGGTCTATAGTCCATGAGGTCACAAAGAGTCAGTCTGAGCAACTAACACTTTCTCTTTTTTCAATCAATATTTTACAGTTTACAAAAAATGTAAAAGTTCATTTGGGGACCTTGTTATAAAAACAGCTTTTCTGGCCAGTCGCCCAAGATTCTGTTCTAGAATGTTTTGGGTAGGAACTTGGAATCTGCTATTTTAAGAAGGTTCCTAGTACTTCCCTGGTGGTATAGTGGTTAAGACTCTGAGGTTCCAGAGCAGAGAGCACAGGTCCGATCCCTCATTGGGAAATAAGATCCCACATACCACATGGCATGGCCAAAGAAAGGCAGAAAAAAAAAAATTAAAAAGGAAGGCTCCCAGCCTATAGATCATGCTTTGATAAGCATCAATTGTGTTAGGCTGGAGCTCCGAGAGGCAGACCCTAGCATGACATTTACGTGTAAGTGATTGATTAAGGAATTGCTCCCAATAGAAACTGTTAAGAAAGTAGGGGAAACAGGACAGGAAAGGAAAAGAATGTACATTAGGGTGCAACTTCAGATAAAGTCTTAAGTTTGTACTAATCCTTCAGGGAGATGCTTGAGAGTGAGTGAATTCCTGTTAGGAGTCAGGACATCTGGGCTTTCACATACAGGTCAGTCATAGGCTAAGAGCTGACCCACAGGGAATGAAAATTCCCAGGTACCACCAGCTGTCTACATTGAGAGTGATTCTTAAGAGAATGCATCTGGGTGGAGGAGGGGAGGGGAAATGCTTCACAGACTGCAGGCTATCAAGTGGGTCAGGCGTAAGAGATCAGAGGTGAAGGACGTATTCAGTCCTAGATGCTCCATCACTAGAAAACCAGTGCCAACAATCATGAAAAACATATGAAAGCCTGAGGAAGCATTTATGACAAGCTAGGATAAGTAAATTAAAAGGGAATAGCCAGGGTGAAAAATGTCACTATATTCATGCATCAGTAATTTCATGGAAAGTCAAAGGTCCATCAAATAGGACACTGTGAATTCAACAGAAGATTTTCTAATCCATTGGCATTAAATTTCTTCTTATGGAATAACTTCTCATTTCACTACCACCTTCCGCTGCGAAGTATCGTTGCTGTGAAGTTAGCTCACTCCATCCATCTCAGTGTTTTACCTTCAAGGCACTTGTATATTTCTACAGTTTTGAATGACTGTGCATATTCTTCTTGACTCCAATCCTGAGCTTTAAACTCCATGAGAATAATTACCATGATTTCATGATAATTATCAGAACTCTCCAGTGCTTACAGTAAAGGTCTTCACAAACTTTGAGCAGGTAATAAACGCTGCAGATTGACTTTAACTAGTCACAGTCCCAAGCTTTCCTTGGTTAGTTCCCCATAAGCAAATCTGTTCCCAGCCTTTCATTGTATTGGATTCCTTAGGTTAATCAAATAAGGAATCCTTCAGGTGATTAATCCTAATTCTTTAGGCAATTAATCAACCAAGCCTTTATTGAGCACCTAGTCTGTACCATCTTGACATTGAGAAGGTTACAAAGCGGTATAAAACACAGTCCAAGCATCCTGGGCATACTGTTTGGGAGAAACAATGTTTAAATCATATGAATTAAAAAAAAAAGAAGAAGAATGTAACAACATAATCAAGTGCTTCATTATCAAATGCTACTAAAGGAGAGAGAATACATCAAAGGTTAATTGTGAAGTACAAGCCATAAAAGCAAACAGAATTAGAGTAGGTTACATCATCATGGCAGCTCTGATCAGTTGGTAGGGGTTGCCTACAGAATCATTTTAAGAAATCTCAGCCCAAATCTGAGAGGAGACAGTGTCCAAATTGATAAGCAGTATCTGCCAGAACAAGAAATGATGAGTGGTTTTATAAGAGAAGCGAATTTTATATCCCCAGAAACATTTACTCCACAGGCAATAGCTTAAGATGTGGTATATGAATAGACTGGAATATTACTCAGCCATAAAAAGGAATGAAATTCTGACATTCACAGCAACGTGGATAGATCTAGAGAATATTATGCTTAATGAAATAAGTTAGATAGAGAAAGATGAATCCTGTGTGATACCACTTACATGTGAAATCTAAAACATAATATAAGTGAATGTATATAGTGAAATAGAACAGACTCGGGTACAGAAAACAATATAATGCTTACCAGAGGGAACAGGGAAGAGGGGAGGTACAAATTAGGGGGATGGGATTAAGAGATACAAACGAATATGTATAGAATAGATAGGTAAAAATAATACATTTTATATCATAGGAAAATACAAACATTATCTTGTAAAAACTTTTGTTATTGTTCATTGGTTAAGCCCCATCTGATTCTTTGAGACCTCATGGACTGTAGCTTGCCAGGTTCCTCTGTCCACTGTCTCCCGGAGTTTGTTCAAATTCATGTCCATTGAGTTGGTGATAGTATCTGACCATCTCATCCTCTGCCTCTGCCTTCTCCTTTTTCCTTCAATCTTTTCCAGCATTAGAGTCTTTTCCAATGAGTTGGCTCTTTGCATCAGGTGGCTGAAGTTTTGAAGTTTCAGTCTCAGCATCAGTCTTTCCAATGAATATTCATGGTGGATTTCCTCTAGAATTGACTGGTTTGATCTCTTTGCTGTCCAAGAGACTCTCAAGAGTCTTCTCCAGCACCGCAATTCAAAAGTATCAATTCTTTGGCACTTAGTCTCCTTCATGGTCCAACTTTCACATTCGTAGACGGGAAAAACCATGGCTTTGACTATATGGACATTTGTCAGCAAAGTAATCTCTGCTTTTTATATACTGTCTAGGCTTGTCATTGCTTTTCTTCCAAGGAACAAGAGTCTTTTAATTTCATGGCTGCAGTCACCATCGCAGTGATTTTAGAACCCAAGATAAAAAAATCTGCCACTATTTCCACTTTTCTCCCGTCTACTAGCCATGAACTGATGGGACTGGATGCCATATCTTAGTCTTTAGAATGTTGAGCTTTAAGCCAGCTTTTCCACTCTCTTCCTTCACTCTTATCAAGAGGCTCTTTAGTTCCTCTTCACTTTGTGCCATTAGAGTGGTATCATCTACATATCTGAGATTGTTGAAATTTCTCTGGGCAATCTTGATTCCAGCTTGTGATTCATTCAGTCGCATTTCCCATGATACACTTTGCATAAAAGTATAATGGCTTTTAATGGAACAGAATTTATAAAAATACTGACACTGTGCTGTACTTCTGAACTGATTTCATGTTGTAAAACCACTATACTTCAATTAAAAAAAAGAATAGCTTAACAGGTGACAGATTTTAGAATCCAGATACCAAAGGTAAATGCTATATTTGTATCAGACAAAATACAAAGACTGTAAGGATTTTCAGAGTTTGACCATTTAACAATGAACAAAGAGAATACCAACAATAAATGGTATCAAGAAAATTGTTTCAAAATAATGATTTACATATCAAAGAGTTAATAGACATCTTTGGAGAATCCGATGAGGCTCTCAAATATTTTCACTCCAAAAGTGACTTTTTAATAGCATTTCAAGAAAAGTCAGTGGTTTGAAAAGAAGTGTTGTTTAAATACATATATATCAAAAATCCTGTACCTTGATTCATTCTTTGTTCATTCTAAAAGTTAGCGAAATTTTTTTCATTATTGACACTTAATGAAATGTAAAATAAATAATTTGTTTCCTTTCTCAAGCTATAGACCCAATGAGACCATTTTGTTTCCTTCACTTTTATGAAATTTTAGTCTTTGATTTTAAGTGAAATTATTCTCAGAAGTCTTTACATTCTGCTATTTATACTTAGATAATAGGATCTTCTTTACATAGAAGGGGCTTATTAAGTATTTATTAAATGTTTGAATGAATAAATATGATTTGTCTGCCATCAGGTATGACCACAGTTAAATCAACTTTGATCAAGAAGGAACTTAAAGTTTCTTAAAGACATTTCTGGAAAGGGATGACATAGCAACCTTGAGTCTTTCACTCTGAGAAGAAATTGGTAACACTTTTTAAAATCTCACCAATACATCTCCAATCCTACTTCAACTGAGGCATAAATAGATGTGAAGCATTGACTACGTGCCAGGCACTGTGCAAGCAATCAGTACCATGCACTTCCCCTGATGAATTTGTAGATAAAAGACTAAGATGTAGAATCATTGCAGTCTGACATATAATTGTATGAAACCAAAGGCTAATGCATATAAAAGAGCTTCCTTGGTGGCTCAGTGGTAAAGAATCTGCCTGCAATGCTGGAGACATGCAGGAGACAGATGTTCAATCCCTGTGCTTTAAAGATTCCCTGGAGTAGGAAATGGCAACCTGCTCCAGCATGCTTGCCTGGAGGATCCCATGGACAGAGGAGTCTGGAAGGCTACAGTCCATGTGTTAGGGGAAGCACACTGATTGAAACCACCCACCCTGGCCAGGCACCATAGTAACCATTTGCATGAGTTGTTTTATGACAGGAGATCCTGATAAGGAATACGGAACTAATAAGCCACCACCAACCAGAAGAGTTCAGAAAAGATCTAAAGGAGACACCGTCTGTCCATCCACTTCCCAGAATCCCTCTCACTAGCATCCATCTTGGCTGAGCAACGCGTGTGCCACCAGGAAAGACTCTGAATTAGGATGATTGGCCAAAGACCACTCAGAAACTAATCCCATCACCATAAAATCCGACATTGCGAGCCACGCAGCAGAATAGTTCTCCTGGGTTCCCTTACCCTACTGCTCTCCACCCGGGTGCACTTTCCCAGTAAAATCTCTTGCTTTGCCAGCACATGTGTCTCTTCGGACAATTCATTTCTGAATGTCAGACAAGAGCCCAGTTTCGGGCCCTGGAAGGGGTCCCCCTTCCCGCAACACATGGGGCCACGGAGCATCAGCCATGGCTGAGCACACGTGCTCATATATGTGCGCGCATGAGTGCTGAGTCGCTTCAGCTGTGTCTGACTCTGTGTGACCCTATGACGGTAGCCCACCAGGTTTCTCTGTCCATGGGACTGTCCAGGCAAGAATACTGGAGCTGTTGCCATTCCCTCCTTTTTTTAAAATTTATTTTAATTGGGAGCTAATTACTTTACAGTATTGTAGTGGTTTTGCCATACATCGACATGAATCAGCCATGGGTGTGCACGTGTTCCCCATCCTGCCATTCCCTCCTCCAGGGGATCTTCCCAACCCAGGGAACAAACCCCCCATCTCCTGAGTCTCCTGCAGGTGGGTTCTTTATCACTGTGCCACCTGGGAAGCCCAACTCTAAAGCTATAAATATTGTAAGTATGAATGGACTAAATTCTCTGATCAAAAGCTGGACAGTGACTAAATGGATTTTAAAACTACATGCTGCCTACAAGAGACTCACTTCAGCTTTGAGGAAACCAGAATAAAAGTGAAGGGAGGTAAAAATAAATTCTATGAAAATGGAAATCAAAAGAAAACAGTAAAACTATATTTACATCAGACAAAATAGAGGTTAACCAAAAGACTGTAACAATAGACAAAGGAGGTCATTATATAATGATAGCGGGGTCAACCCATCAAGAAGATATAACAATTGTAAATATTTATGTATCCAACATAGAAGCACCTAAATATATAAAGAAAATATTGAAAGACCTGAAAGGGAAAACAGTACAAATAATACCAGAGGTTCAACACTCCACTTTCAACAATATCCATTTAAATAGAAAATCAATAAGGAAACTGTGGACTTAAACTATACTTCTCTAGGACAGATAATATGTTAGGCCACACACAAAAAATGTCTTATTAAATTAAATTTAAGAATTGGAATCATATCAAGCATATTTTTTACAATTGTACAAAATGAGAAGTTAATTACAAGAAGAAAATTAGAAAAGTCACAGATATGTGGAGATTGAAAAACATGCTCCTGAACAACCAATGGGCCAGAGAAGAAATCAAAAGATACCTTGAGACAAATGAAACACAATATACCAAAACTTAAGGGATGCAGCAAAAACAGTTTTAAGAGGGAAGCTTATAGTGATAAATGCCCACATTAAGAAAACCAGAAGATCCCAAACAGCCTAAATTTACGCCTCAAGGAACTAGAAAGCGAGAGCAAACAAAACCCAAAGTTAGCAGAAAGAAAGATTAGAGCGGAAGTAAATGATCTAGAGACTAAAAATATGGTAGAAAATGTCAATGAATCTAAGAGCAAGGTTTTCTTAAAGTACAAATAAAATATACAAAACTCTAGTTAGACTAAGAAGAAAATGAGGACTCAAATAAATAAAAGTACAAAAAAAGAGACATTACAACTGATGCCATAGAAATAGAAAGAATCACAAGAGACTACTATGAACAATTATATGCTGATAAATTAGACAATTTAGAAGAAATGGATAAACTCCAAGAAGCATATAACCTGCCAAGATGAAACATGAAGTAATAAAAAATATGAACGGATCAATTACTAGTAAAGAAATTGAGTCCATAATAAAAAAATCTCCCCAAAATAAAAAATTTAGGACCAAATGGCTTCACTAGTGATCTCCATCAAACATTTACAGAAGAATTAACACCAATCCTTCTTGAACTTTTCCAAAAAACAGAAGAGGAGGGAAAACTTACAAACTCATTTTATGAGGCCAGTATTACCCAGATATCAAAACCAGACAAGGACACTACAATAAAAGAAAATCACAGGACAGTAATCTTGATAAGCACAGAAGAAAACATCCTCAACAAAATACTAGCAAACCAAATTCAACACTACACTGAATGATTATATACAATAATCAGGGGGGGACTTATTTCAGGGAGGCAAGGATGGTTCAAATCAATCAAGATTATACACCACATTAACAAACCAAAGGATAAAAATTATACAATCATGTCAATAGATGCAAAAAAAGCATCTTGCCAAATTTAAATCCTTTTGTGATAAAAAATGCTCAATAAACTGAGAATCAAGGGACTATACCTCAACCTAACAAAACCTACATAAGACAAGCTCATAATTAAGATCGTAGTCAATGGGGAAGAGCTGACAGCTTTTCCTCTAAGATCAGGAACAAGACAAGAATGGTCACTCTTGCCACTTTTATTCTATATAATATTGGAAGTCCTAGCCAGAGCAATTAGGCAAGAAAAGGCAAAAATGCCATTTGAGTAAGAAAGAAAGAAGTGAAATAGTCTCTATTTGCAGATGACATGATATTGTATACAGAAAACTAAAGACATAAAATAAAAACCCCTGTTAAAAGTAATCAACGAACTCAGTAAAGTCACAGGATATTAAGATCAATATGCAAAAATATGTAGCATTCCTATACACCAAAGACGACCTATCCGAAAAAGAAATTAAGAAAGCAATCCCACTCACAAATGCATCAAAAGAGATAAAAATACCTAGGAACAAATTTTATTATGATGGTAAAAGAACTGTACACTAAAAACTATAAGACACTGATGAAAAAAACTGAAAAGACATAAATAAATGGAAAAATATTACACACTCATGGATTGGAAGAATTAATATTGTTAAAATGTCAATACTACTTACATCAGTCTACAGATTCAATGTAATTAATACTTATCAAAATTTAAATGGTGTTTTTCACATCAATTAAAAAAAAAAAAAAACTAAAATTGAACCACAGAAGACTCTGAAAAGCCAAAGTAATCTTGAGAAAAAGCTGGCAGGAACACATTTCCTGATTTCAAGCTATATTAACAGCCATAATTAAGACAGTATGGTATTGGCATAAAAACAGACATAGATCAATGCAACAAAATAGAGCCCAGAAATAAACCTACACATATATGGTCCATTAATTTACAACAAAGAAGCCAAGAGTATATAACAGGGGAAAGGACAGTCTCTTCAATCATACAGAAGAATGAAATTGGTCCCCTCTCTCACACGATACATAAAAATCAATTCAAAATTGATTAAAGACTTAGATGAAAAACTTGAAATCATGAAACTTCCAGAAGAAAATGTAAAGGATAAGCTCTTTGGCACAGGTCTTGGCATTAATTTTTTGGATTTGACACCAGAAACAAAGGCAGTAGAAGTAAAAATAAGCAAGTAGGACTACATCAAACGAAAAAGATTCTATACTGCAAAGGAAACCATCAACCAAAATAAGAAGGCAGCTTATGGAATGGAAGAAAATATTTTTCAATCCACATATCTGATAAGAGGTTAGTATCCATATACCCAAGGAACTGGTACAACTCAATAGCAGAAGCCCCAAATACCCCAACTTAAAAATGAGTAAAGGACTTACATAGCTATTTCTCCAAAGAAGACATACAAATGATAAATTACATGAAAAGGAGCTCACCATCACTAATCATCAGGAAAATACAAATGAAAACACACAATGAGGTATCACCTTACATCTGTTAGCATGTCTATTATCAAAAATAAGAGATAACAAATGCTGGCAAGGAAATACTGTGTACTGTTGATGGGAAGGTAAATTGACACAGCCACTATGGAAAAAGAATCCAGAGTTCCTCAAAAAATTTTAAATATACTACCATATGATTCAGCAGTTCTACTTCTGAGTAAAGTAGATGACTATACTTCTGAGTATACATCCAGAGGAAACAAAATCATAACCTTGATGATGGCTGTATTCTCATGTTCATTGCAACATTATTCATAGTAACGACAGTATGCAAACAACCTAGTGTCCATAAATGGATGAACGGATCAAGAATTAATAATGAAATATCAATACTATTCAGCATTAAAAAAGGAAATCCTGTCATTTGTGACAACATGAGTGGTTGTGCTGAGTGAAATAAGCCAGACAGAGAGAGACAAATACTGCATGGTGTCACTTACATGTGGAACCTTTTTTTAAAAAATATACTCATATAAACAGAGAATAGAAATGTGATTGCAAGCTGAGGTGAGAAATGTGAGGGAAATAAAGGTTTGTAAAAGGGTACAAACTTTCAGTTATAAGACCAATAAGGTCTGAAGATCTAATGTAAAGATGGTCACTATTGTTATAAAACTATAGTGTACAATTAAAATTTACTAACTGTAGAACTTAAATAGTCTCACCAGAAAAAAAAAAAAAAAACTAAATATGTGAGGTGATGGATGTGTTAATTAACTCAATGAGGGGACTCCTTTCACAATGTCTAGGTATAGCAAATCATTACAATCTATACTTTAAATATCTTACAATATTATTTGTCATTCATACTACAATAAAGCTTGAAAAATACCTTAAAAACAGAAGAAAAAGTAAAGTGAACACCTGGGTATTAGGGAGTTAGGAGAATTCTGTTGAAGAATAATAGGAAAGTAGATGAACATGGGAAAATCCTATTCCCTTTTTAAGTCTATCCATGGGTGACATTTTAACAGACTCTCTCCCTGACTCCTTGAGGTGTCTGTGTGTATACACATGTGTGTATCTACAGGTACGTACAGCTGGTCCAAAACCACTTTAACTCTATCAGTTGGAGAGGAACATAATCTTCACCAATACAGGAAGACTTAGACTTACGGGTTTCCAAGTCCTGTTTTTCCAAAAAGATTATTTACCAATTTGGGTATTGTATCAAGTATATACTGGCCAATTATGCTACATAATTAAAACCCATAAAACCTCTGTGATAAACAATGATAAACTTTTAACAAGGCTGCAAGGTTCAGTTAACCTGGAGTGGACTCATCTGATCTCGGCTGGGCTCACTCATATGCGTGGGGGTGGGCGGGTGAATGCCTGTTGACCCACCTGGAAAGGTCTCAGCTGAGATGAGCAGTTTGTGCGCACAGCAGTATCACTCGGCTCTATTTCATGTGCTTCTCATCACCCACCACGCCAGCCTGGGCATGCTCATTTGGCCACACTAGAGAGTAAGAGGCTCCATGTCCAGCTGCCACAAGCTGTATTCAGGCCTTCTGTGCGTCGCCTTTGGTAACACGATCTTGATCAAAGCACGTCACATGGCAGGGCCCAGACTCTGAGTGAGAGAGCAGGACAAAGTCACATGGAAAATGGTGGGGATGGCGAACGGAGGCCCTAATGCAACCAATCTACCATGAAATCAATAACCAGTGGCTACAGTCATGTGATCCATTAGACACCTTCCCTAAAACCTTCTACAAGCAAATCTTGAACATCGATAGGAGGAGGGGCAGGGGGCTATTTTTTATAGTGAGCTAGCTGAGAAGCCAGCATTTTCCCAAGGCTGCCCCGCTCTATTCAGAATAAGGATGCGGGCAATAGGCCATGCTTGGATGCCTCAGACCATCTGCCAACAAAAACGGAAAAAAAATTAATTATGAATGGTGTCTTCCCATGCTAATCATTTATTGTAAAGGATTTCTCCAGCTTGTTTATAATAGCTGTTGCCTAAGGGTGCATGCTGTATAAATTGTCTGATTACAGGATACAGAGCGCCTCTTAATAGGCCTCAGCTGATTAGGAGAAGGGAAAGAAATTAAAGAGGCCATTTCCCTTTAGGTATGCAAATACCTCCCAGAACAAAAGACAAAGATATGATAGACCATGATGAAACACACCCTCTTTTCTTTTTACCTTAAATTATGTACCAGGCAAGGAGCAAGCTTCATTGCGTGCGTCAGCTGAGATGTGAATGGTCTAGTAATTGAAACAATCCCAAAGCCAGAAACGCTTGTTAAATGTCGAGCTAAACTAGCTCCCTGGGCAGCCCTGTGGCAAACGATATGTGATGCTTGGATCTTCGGGTGAGGGGTCACTTCTGACTTTGGGATAATTTGACTCTGCCTTGTTGAGCTAAATTTGTTTGTATCACATTGGTTTTCTCATCTCTGTAGCCAGAATTTACATATCAGCATCTGGTAGGGATGGCAGTTGGAAAGGCAGGCAAAATGTGTTTGAAAAACATGGAAGTATACAGACCTATTCCTTCGTCTTGGGCACACATGGATACCACACACACACACACACACACACACACACACACACACACAAAATCAAGATTTTTTGTTCCTACAAATATTTTTTTTTCCTCTTAAAATGTTCCTTGGTGTTCAACAAAATGCTTCATTGTGATTTTACTGGGGTGCAGGGAAGGGAATGAGGCAGGAATCTCATAGGTCTTGCTTCTCAACCAGTTTATAGGAACTAACATTCAGAGGTACATGGAAATGCTGAGGGTGGCTCCAAAGTACAGATTGTAGATGTTTGGAAGTAAATGACTTGAACTCAAGATTTCAGGCACTTCCACATACCAGTGATCTTGCATCTTGCCTGGGTGGAACTTCCTATTTCAGGGAACCATAGGCCACATGTGCATCTTATTCATGCTTCATTCAAGCTGGGTGAGTTTTCTATTGCTGTATAACAAATTACTCCAAAACCTAGTGACATAAAACAGTAACATTTCTCATCTCACAGTTTTTAGGAATCAGGAGCCCAGTTTAGCTGAGTCTCCTGTCTCAGGGTCTCTCACAAGGCTGCAATCAATGTGTTAAGTCAGGAGTGAGGTTTCAGCTGAAGGCTTGACAGGGGAAGGATTGATTTCAAGCTCATTTACATAGTCATCAGCAGGACCCAGTTCCTGTGGGCTATTGACCAAAGGCTGCCCCCTTTTCCTTGCCCAGATAACCTTCTCCATGTGGACAAGCTGACAAAAATGGCCAGAGGAAGAATGCCAGCAAGATGAAAGTGATATTCTTTTATAACCTTATCTCAGAAGTGGCATCACACCATGTTTGCTATGTTCTATTCATTAGAATACAGTCACTAAATCCAGCCCACATAAAGGGGAGGGTATGAATATTAGGAAACAGGGGTCACTGGGAGATGTGTTAGAGGCTGCCCCTGGCATCATTTATCATACTCCTGACATATCTTCTCATAGGATCAACCTTTCAATGCTGGCTCAGATTGTCAGCCTTTGCAGTTGGTTCCCTCTACACACTTTATAAATGATTATTTTTCTCATCATTTGAATATTAATTAAAATGTTAGCCTCTAAAAAAGTTTCAACTCCTGCCTAAACTAGTCATTTATTTCAAATTATCCACTTGCTATGTAATTAACCCCCTTTACTTTTTTTCATAGCCTCTATGAAAAAAGTTAATTATTCACTTGTGTATTATTGTTACTTCATTCTCTAAACTCTAAGGAAAAGTTGGCATTACAGTCAGTGCCTAGAACAGTGCACATAGTAGGTGTATCATAAATATTTGATGAATTAATAAATAAATGAATCCCATGCAAGGTGGTTCAAGAAAGCCCAGCTCCCAAGTTTAGACTCGTTGTTTACATCCTAATGCCCCAGTTTCCCTCTCTGTAAAATGAGAATGCTTTCTCCCCACAACTCCTGTTGCAAAGGAAAGTTCAGGATAGCTGAGGAACATTTTAACTTTGGAGTATAAAACTAGTATTTAATGACTGTTTTTCATGAAAATCTACTTGAGTCAAAAATTTTCTCTTCAAACCAAGTTAAATGCACCAAAATGTTAAAGAGACTAGAGAGTGAACTAAAAGGCCATTTGATCATAGAATTGTGTTGGGGTCAGAATATCTCAATTTTAGTTTTCAATGCGTCATAGATTACAAAACCAAGGACCACTTACTTTTTCTAAGCTTAATTGTCCTTAAGCTGAACTAACAATGTTGGACCAGATAATGTAACTAGGTCAACTACACGTTTCAATCAAGCCGCTGGATCTAAATGAGAATTTTTCAGGTAACTGCTGAATCTTAAAGAAAACCAGGAAATTCTTTTGAATAAAATCTGATAGAATTCCTAATGCATTCCGATGGCTTATGGAGTCCACTGTATAGAGTACATATAACCAGGACTACTCAGAAAACCCAAGATGGAAAATCAATATATCTGAAAGGCAGCATAAGGAGAAGGATAAATATGTAACACAACAAGTGTTATAAAATATTAATATAGAATCTAAGTGGTGCATATGCAGGTGTTTATTATAAAATTCTTTTGATTTTGCTACACACTTAGAAATATTCACATAAAATATTGGAAAAATTAAATCTCAACACCAATAGTTTAAGAGCTCAAATCTCTGGTAAATGCATTCTAGTATTCTGAGCTGTAGAGGTCTTCTTTCTCAGAATCACTGTGTCATCTCAATTTCTAGACTGTCACTTTGAATGGTGATTCATCCAATAAGCAATTTTCAGAGGCTATCTGGAAACTTCTCAAGTCTCCAAGTAGGTAAGAAATATTCCAGAGCTGTGTCAAAATGCAAAGTGCAAAGAGGAAAGGAAGTGCCAGTGACCACATGCTTGTCCATTTTTGACCTCATTTAACACCATGAGAGAAGCAGGGTGGGCAGCCATGTGATCTCCTTATAGCAAAGTAAATGAAAGCCCCAGGAAATGAAGTGGCCTCCCCAGGGTCACACGAGTTCTTGAGTCAGGATTTGTACTTGAGTAATTGGACTCATCTTTAATAAAGCATGCTTCTTGCCAATACCAATTGCCTGAAGAGTAGTGCCTGTTCCTTCTCTGCCTAAATTCAATATCTACAGCACATCCACAGAGTCTCCCTAAGGGCCTATCTCTATTAAAATTGAGCCTTATTTTCAATCTTACTTTGGGATCATGAGAAGCACAAGTGGGAGACAAGAAAGAAGTCTTGGCTGTGTCAATTAAAGCCATACTTCAAGATGAGGGGACCCTGTGGAGGAAGCTATCTGCATCTTGCTCCTTTTTCTGGTTATTTCCTTACATACCTGACCAACAGCCAACCACCAGCACCTGTCTTCTTTCCATAAGGGCTTTGTCTAGCTGCCACAACCATTCTGCTTCTATGAGTAGCAGGTCATGTCAACATGGGATCAGCCCTCAGCCAGTGCCTCCATGTGGGATAAATTCTGGGGTGTGATTAACAGTTCTTAGCTCCCCAATGGGATGGAGTTCCAGTCACAATATTAAACCTTTTTGGTTTCTCTTCTTTCTCTTCCTTTGTGTGATGATTAACTTTGTGTGTCAAGTTGTCTAAGCCATGAATATTGAGCCAAACATTATTCTGGAGATTTCTGTGAGACATAGGGAAGAGGGATGCGTCTGTAGACTTTGCGTAAGGCAGATTGCCCTCCATGGTGTGGGTGGGCCTTGTTCAATCAGCTGAAGGCCTGAATAGGGCAGAAAGCTGACTTTCCCCGAGCAAGAGGGAATTCCCCAGCAGAGTGCTTTTGGACTTCAACTGCAGCACTGACTTTTTGGAAATTCATCTGCAATATCAGCTCTGGCTGGTTCTCTAGCAGATGGCCTTTCAGCTTAAACTGCAAAGCTTCCCTGCATCTCCAGCCTGCCATCCTCCCACTTCAGGTTTTGAATTGGCCAAGACTTCAGGGTCATGTGAGTCAATCCCTTGAATTAAATCTGTTTCTTTGTATGCATATACTCTTGGCTCTGTTTCTCTAGTGAGCACTGACTAATAAACCTCCCCGCTCTTGATCTGGGGTTTAACCTCTGAAATGAATTACTTGTATTTGAATCCTGGTCAGAGGACTTATCTCTGGGGTAACTAAGAGATCCTGAGCATCTCACCGAGAAAAGATGTGATGCTCTGGGTGTCCTTGTCACTGCCTTGTGTATAGTATATCAATTAATTCTCACTATAACTTCTGTATGCACTAGGTACCATTGCCACCCCCATGTTACAGAGGAGAAAAATGAAATGCAAAGAGGTTAATCTGGGCTTAAGCCCTAAGTGACTTACTCCAGAGCTCACATCTCCAACCACTCTTCATTCACGCCTAACACTTATTTAGTCAAGAAAATAAAAAATCACCCTTCCACACAAAACAACACATTTTTTCTGGATGCAAGTATAATACTTAGACTAGAAGCTTGACTCCACACTTAGGTCAACTTTTCCTGTCATAGGCCAACTTATCTGCTGCTGGGGGCAAAAATTCCTCTCTAAGAAACCTGTGCCACTTTGAAGAAAAGGAAAAAGAGGAAGGGAGAGAAAAGAGGTAGGGTTGGGGCACCGAATGTACAAAAAAAGGACCTCAGGAGTCTTCTTGGAAAACAAACAGCTTTTGCAAAGCAACATTTTGATGAGTTAAGTGCAAATGAATCAAGAATAATGAGAAACACATGGGCTAAATTTTCCTTAAAATATACGAGTTTAAAAATTAAGAGGAAAAAGTGCTTGGGGAAAATGTGTTTTAAGTTTTAGCCAAACTGAAAACATTCACAAGATGGATCAAGATATTTGTCGAGCCCTCAAAATGACTAGCTTGGTCCATCCTAGACAGAGAGTGAAAAGGAGATAGATTAACACTGGAGGCACACAGGTTGGGCCAGCACAGGACCAAGCCTTAGCCTGGTTCCTGGAGAACCATAAATTGGAGATTCAAAGCAATATTGCTGTTCTTTCACTTATTTCTCCAAGTAACACAAGGCCCTGCATTGGGAATTTAATACTAAAGAATAAAGTAGTACAGTTGTTTGAAAAGGTGTTTGTTGACAACATGCAATGTATTTGATGGGGTTTTTTGTTTTTGTTTTTGTTTTTTTGGTTTTGTTTTTTAAAGTCCCTCACAGGTTGTGTTAGGCTTCCCTGGTGGCTCAGTGGTAAAGAATCCACCTGCAATGCAGGAGCCACAGGAACTGCAGGTTTGATCCCTGAGTTGGGAAGATCCCTTCAAGGAGGGTATGGCAACTTACTGCAGTATTCTTGCCTAGAGAGTCCCATGGACAGAGGAGCCTGGCAGGCTACAGTCCATGGGGTCACAAAGAGTCGGACATGACTGAAGTGACTTAGCATGCACGTATGCACAAGCTGTATTAGCAAGAGGAGAAATGAGGAAGATGTGCTGAAATTCCAGAGGCTGGCAGGACTTACAAGCCAAAGGGATTCAGCTATCGTTGCCAGCCTCAAGGTGATAAAAATGACAGAGGTGAAATAGAAGGACAAAGGACCACAGAGGCCCAAACTTCTCATTGCCAGCAGAACCATGATCCAATCAGAGGAGAGGGGGTTTCCTGGAAGCCTGAGAAGGACTTTCTGTGAAGTCCTATGAATAACACTTCACGTTATGGATACTCTGTGAATAACACTTGAACTTATGAATATTCCATGAGTAACACTTGACCTTGAAATTAGCTGTTCTCTTGAGAATGAACCTGACATACCCACTATATTTTGCAGAAAGAAAAAAAGTCTCTTTAATAACTATCTGGAGCCTCACTCCTTCTCACTGCTCCTCTGTTCCAAAGCATGGTCTGAAGAAGACCAGACGCCCTTGTGGCTATTGTTGACTCCACTCTATTTCCACAAAGGGCCAAGTGGAAGTCAAGCATCTGGATCTAGGAATAGACATCATGGAGATGGCCATGAGTCTGAGTGAATTCCGGGAGTTGGTGATGGACAGGGAGGCCTGGCGTGCTGCGATTCATGGGGTCCCAAAGAGTCGGACACGACTGAGCGACTGGACTGAACTGAACTGAACTGAGGAGGAATATACAGAATATTGGGTTTTCTAGTTGGGAAGATGGGCCAGCCTTGGACTTGGGTACAAAGAAAAGAAAGAGCAAGTTTTTATAAGGAGACCCCACCTCCAATCCAAGCAACATGAAGGTATATTTTTTATTCTCTTGCTGGCTATTGTTTTACTGTTGTGGACATAAGGCCTTATGAAATTCAAAGAGTATGGGCTTTGGGCTTTTTGGCCAAGTTGTTTCAGTCCTCTTTAATATACAGAACTTCCTTAGGAAGGAAAAACACCTGACTATAGCTGAAATTAAAACCCAGAGGAAAAATATGTCTTTGTACCACATTCTCTCTGTGTTCAAAGAAAATCAATGCAAACAAGGATTTGGGGAAGAAAATAGGAGGAGAAAATCTTTTCTGCATAAAGGGAAAGAAAAATAGTTTTTTGAAGCTGCTTTGAAATAAAAGAGCCTCAATTTTAAAGGCAATCATCTCATTCTCTCACGTAGGAAGTGAGCAAGCTAACTACCTTTTCCGGGCCTCAGTTTTCTCTTTTATAAAATGGGGACAGATATGCAGGGCATTGTGAAGATAAGAAGTGGGGTAGGTGATGTGTCTGGCACATAGCAGATAATGGGTACTTGAAAGCCTTTTGCTACATCGTTGTTAACTAGTAGACAGAAAATGTGACAGTGAAGTACAGCTCCATAAAAACAATGTTTTGGTTCCCATCTGTCTGCTGATCAGAAAAGGTGGAAGGAGACTTCTTAACGATCTTGGAGTCTCAGCAGAGCAGTGTGGGCCTCCCACACAGCAATAGTTCTATGGAGGTGGAGTGACATTTGTGAAGTGACTTGACTGACACTTTCAGCCATAAATATAAAAAGTAACCTCTGTCTTATTAAGGAACACAGAGAAGCCTCCTCTAGATTGCCCACCCGCACCAGGAAAAGGGTTGGGCTTTGCCAGGAATGAAATTTATTCTCAAGATGCATTTTGGGAGTTATCAATAGAGCCATACTGGTCTTGCCTTGTGGGAATAGGATGGCCACCACCGACCAGGAGAGGTGCTGCCCCCAGAAAAGCAACCTGAAAAGTCAAAGCCATTCGTGCCTAAAAACTTCTGCCAGCAAACAAGGGTGGACTATTTCAGAGGAATTACTCACTGCATCTTCTAAAGCCGCATTTCTTTTTTTTTTTTTTTTTAATTTTAAAATCTTTAATTCTTACATGTGTTCCCAAACATTACAATATGTTTCTAAAGTCTTTAGAGATGTTGCATGCTTGTGAGTGTGAAGTAGTTGCATGCTCGCGAGTATGACGTTGTGTCCGACTCTTTGTGACCCTATGGACCATAGCCTGCCAGGCTCCTCTGTCCACGGGATTCTCCAGGCAAGAATACTGGAGGGGTTGCCATTTTCTCCTTCAGGGGATCTTCTCGACCCAGGGATCAAACCTCTGTCTCCTGCACTGGCAGGCAGGTTCTTTACCACCAGCGCCACCTTAATACTTGGTTAATAAGAATTAAGTTCTGTCATCCAGTTTGCTTGAGAAACGCTCTGATAAACTCTGTAAAACAGGTCTCTTTAGTAGAGCTCTCAGGCGTGTGTACTTAGTCACTCAGGCGTGTCCACCTCTTTGTGACTGCATGGACTGTAGCCCACCAGGCTCCTCTGTCCATGGGATTCTCCAGACAAGAACACTGGAGTGGGTTGCCATTCCCTTCTCCAAGGGATCTTCATGACCCAGGGATCAAACCCAGTCTCAGCAGAGCAGTGCTGGGATTGCTTTCAATCCTGCATTGAAAGCAGATTACCATCTGAGCCACCAGAGAAGCCCCCAGTAGAGACCACCCCACTGATATTTATATGCTCTTTAAAGAACCTAAGACTCTTCTAGAAGGGAATGAAACTTGGATTTTTTCCCGTATTAACTTGATCACAGCTCCCTTTTGGGGGTGGGGGGTGGTGGGGAGCATGTCAAGGACCACATAATCCCAAGAATGCATTTTGGAGACAGCTAATATAAGCAATTCATCCGACCGTTGTTTCTTCTCTTGGATCTTGACTGGAAAATTCATTTGATTACCTTTTGTTGTTGTTTACTGTTTTTACACCTCTAGTTTCCAAATTGACTGCATGCCTTTGTCATCTAGGCATCTTTTAAAAAGCATTAACAATAACTTTAATTCTGGACCCCCCAGCCCAGATCCCCAGAGACAGCAGCTCGTGTGCCTATACTTCTAAAATCCTTCACTGGGGAGTCTGGGGCCATCAACCTGGCACAGTTAACTGAGGCCTGACGCTCGGGTCACTCTGTAACCCTGTATCATTGACAAAATTTTCCATCCTCTTATTATCACCAACTTCAAGTTGTTGCCATGGGTTTTATCTAAAAAAGTGATGGTGCCAACCCAAAGGGAATTTTGAAGCCTGCAGAGAAAGGGATAGTTTCGTTCCACTCTCTAGACTTCAAGCAAGCGCAATCACTGGCTTTCTCTAAAACCCATTAATTCTATATTTAGGAAACTAAAAGGAAAGGGGGGGGGGGGAAACACACCAACCACAACCTCACACATGACGGAAAAGATTGTAGGTTGCCACTGGCTATATTGGCAAAATGCAGAATGAGTTGCCTTCTGTGGGGTGTTGCCATTCTCATGTTGGATCTTTCTTTTCTAAAGTAGGTGAGTTCATTTATCTTGGACCCACATTCCTCCAGACTGAGTAGGGATCTGGTATCTTCATCACCACAAGAGGTAGTACAATCTGGACATGCCAAGTCTCATTGATGCCTGCGAGCAGTTTTAAAAGGTTTTGGTTAGCTCCAATTTTACTAGAATGAAAGCTTTTCACAAGTAAGAGGTTTTATGGGAGTTATTTTTAAAGTAATGTGTTTTTATTGGTTTCTGGTAAGATCAGTGAAATCACATGGCATTTTTTAAAGAATTTTAAACCAAAAAAAGATGTTCAAACAACTTGCCTGAAACACAAAAGCCAGAAGAGTAAGAATAAAATATTGAACACAAGGGGGTTAATGCTAAGATGAAACAAAAACGTTCTGAGGAAGCAGAAGAAAGGGGTAAAGGAGGACGCCAAGCCAGAACAAAGATGAACTGAGTCCAGTGTCTGAACAGTTGCTCCCGTGTTGAGATGCAAGTGCTTACATCTCTTTTGGAATTGTCCCCACAAATATGGGGATCACCATTTGTTCTCTAGGTTAGTCATAGTTTTTATTCCAAGGAGCAAGCATCTTTTAACTTCATGGCTGCAGTCACCATCTGCAGTGATTTTAGAGCCCCCGAATATAAAGTCTCTCACTGATTCCATTGTTTCCCCATCTATTTGCCATGAAGTGATGGGACCAGATGAATGTTGAGTTTTAAGTCAGCTTTTTCACTCTCTTCTTCTACTTTCATCAAGAGGCTCTTTAGTTCTTCACTTTCTGCCATAAGGGTGGTGTATTCTGCATATCTGAGGTTACTGATATTTCTCCTGGCAATCTTGAGTCCCCATGAACAGTATGAAAAGACACAAAGATATGACACTGAAAGATGAACTCCCCAGGTTGGTGGGCGCTTAATATGCTACCAGAGAAGAGTGGAGAAATAACTCCAGAAAGAATGAAGAGACAGAGCCAAAGTAAAAACAACGCCCAGTTGTGGATGTGACTGGTGATGGAAATAAAATCCAATGCTATAAAGAGCAATTTGCATAGGAACCTGGAATGTCAGGTCCAAAACTCAAGGTAAATTGAAAGCGGTCAAACAAGAGATGGCAAGTGTAAACATCGACATTTTAGGAATCAGTGAACTAAAATGAACTGGAATGGGAGAATATAACTCAGATGACCATTATATCTCCTACTGTGGGCAGAATCTCTTAGAAGAAATGGAATCACCCTTATAGTCAGCAAAAGAATCTGAAATGCAGTTCTTGGGTGTAGTCTCAAAAATGACAGAATGATCTCTGTTCATTTCCAAGGCAAATCATTCAGTGTCACAGTAATCCAAGTCTATACCTCAACCAGTAATGCTGATGAAGCAGAAGTTGAATGGTTCTATGGAGACCTACAAGACCTTCTAGAACTAGAACCCCAAAAAGATGTCCTTTTCATCATAGGTGACTGGAATGTAAAAGTAGGAAGCCAAGAGATAACTGGAATAACAGGCAAATTTGGCGTTGGAGTACAGAATGAAGCAGGGCAAAGGCTAACAGAGTTTTGCCAAGAGAACACACTGGTCATAGCAAACACCCTCTTCCAACAACACAAGAGAAGACTCTATACATGAATATCACCAGATGGCCAATACCGAAATCAGATCGATTGTATTTTTGCAGCCAAAGATGAAGAAGCTATAAACAGTCAGCAAAAAGAAGCAGACTGTGTCTCAGATCATGAAATCCTTATTGCCAAATTCAGACTTAAATTGAAGAGAGTAGGGAAAATCACTAGATCATTCAGGTATGACCTAAATAAAATCTGTTATGATTATACAGTGGAATTGACAAATAGATTCAAGGGATTTGATCTGATAGAGTGCCTGAAGAACTATGGATGGAAGTTCATGACATTGTACAGGAGACATGGATCAAGACCATCCCCAAGAAAGAGAAATGCGAAAGGCAAAATGATTGTCTGAGGAAGCCTTACAAACAGCTATGAAACGAAGAGAAGCAAAAGGAAAGGAGAAAAAGAAATAAATACCCATTTGAATGCAGAGTTCCAAAGAATAGCAAGCAGAGATAAGAAAGCCTTCCTCGGTGATCAATGCAAAGAAATACAGGAAAACAGTAGAATGGGAAAGACTAGAGATCTCTTAAAAGAAAAGTAGAGACAGCAAGGTAACGTTTCATGCAAAGATGGGCAAAATAAAGGACAGAAATGGTATGAACCTAACAGAAGCAGAAGATATTAAGAAGAGGTGGTAAGAATACACAGAAGAGCTATACAAAAAAGATTTTCATAACCCAGATAATCACGATGGTGTGATCACTCACCTAGAGCCAGATATCCTGGAATGCAAAGTCAAGTGGGCGTTAGGAAGCATCACTAGAAACAAAGCTAGTGGAGGTGATGGAATTCCAGTTCAGCTATTTCAAATCTTAAAAGGTGATGCTGTGAAAGTACTGCACTCAGTATGCCAGCAAATTTGGAAAACTCAGCAGTGGCCACAGGACTGGAAAAGGTCAGTTTTCATTCCCATCCCAAAGAAAGGCAATGCCAAAGAATATTCAAACAACCACACAATTGCACTCATCTCACATGCTAGTATGGAGAAGGCAATGGCACGCCAGTCCAGTACTCTTGCCTGGAAAATCCCATTGTCGGAGGAACCTGGTAGGCTGCGGACCATGGGGTCGCGAAGAGTTGGACACAACTGAGCGACTTCCCTGTCAGTTTTCACTTTCATGCATTGGAGAAGGAAATGGCAACCCACTCCAGTGTCCTTGCCTGGAGAATCCCAGGGACGGGGGAGCCTGGTGGGTTGCTGTCTATGGGGTCGCACAGAGTCAGACACGACTGAAGCGACTTAGCAGCAGTAGCACATGCTAGTAAAGTAATCCTCAAAAGTCTCCAAGCCAGGCTTCAGCAGTACGTGAACCATAAAACTGTAGATGTTCAAGCTGGACTTAGAAAAGGCAGAGGAACCAGAGATCAAATTGGCAACATCCGCTGGATCATGGAAAAAGCAAGAGAGTTCCCAAAAAACATCTATTTCTGCTTTATTGACTATGTCAAAACCTTTGACTGTGTGCATCACAAACAAACTGTGAAACATTCTTAAAGAGATGGGAATCAAACCACCTGACCTGCCTCCTAAGAAATCTGTATGCAGGTCAAGAAGCAGCAGCTAGAACTGGACATGGAAGAAGAGACTGGTTCCAAATTGGGAAAGGAGTACATCAAGGCTGTATATTGTCACCCTGCTTATTTAACTTATATGCAGAGTACATCATGCAAAATGCCGGGCTTCTCACATTGTAGAATGTAATTTCTGGGCTCCTAGGGTGGCATGAAGCAATAAGAGCAGTCCCCGCCCCTGAGTAAGAGAGTAAGACCACAAGTTATAATGTCTCACCTGTTCCTTCGAAGAGTGGCTTGAGGCAATTCAGTCTTCTAGAAAGAAAACAATGAGACCCGAGTACAGGTTATGTCTGTGCATGCATGCTAAGTCACTTCAATTGTGTCCACCTCTGTGACCCTGTGGACTGTAGCCCACCAGGCTCCTCTGTCCATGGGATTCTCCAGTCAAGAATACTAGAGTGGGTTGCCAGGCCTTCCTCCAGGGGATTTTCCTGACTCAGGGGTCAAAACCACCCCTCTTGTATCTCCTGCACTGTCAGGCAGGTTCTTTACCACTAGCACCATGTGGGAAGCCCCCACAGGTTATGGCTGTGCCGTTGCAATTGCTTAAATTTGGACTTCTGCCCCTCCCAGAGATGATGATGGTATTACCCCAACTCTTTCTTTGAGTTGATATGAGTGTTAAAGGATTCATAATTTGGGGGAGGATCAAAAGTGTTATACATACAAAATTTCTACCAAACAAAAGGAGCTTTCTGAGAATACTGCTCTGTCCATTTAAGTTCCATGCAGTGGTATAGAGAAGATGCAAAAATGCTTTCATAAGATAATGGTTAATGGACATTTATCAACAACTGGTTCACCTTCATAGTGTTCAGTTCGGTTCAGTTCAGTTGCCCAGTCGTGTCCGACTCCTTGCGACCCCATGAATCACAGCACACCAGGCCTCCCTGTCCATCACCATCTCCCGGAGTTCACTCAGACTCACGTCCATCGAGTCCATGATGCCATCCAGCCATCTCATCCTCAGTCGTCCCCTTTTCCTCCCGCCCTCAATCCCTCCCAGTATCAGAGCCTTTTCCAATGAGTCAACTCTTCACATGAGGTGGCCAAAGTACTGGAGTTTCAGCTTTAGCATCATTCCTTCCAAAGAAATTCCAGGGTTGATCTCCTTCAGAATGGACTGGTTGGATCTCCTTGCAGTCCAAGGGACCCTCAAGAGTCTTCTCCAACACCACAGTTCAAACGCATCAATTCTTCAGCACTCAGCCTTCTTCACAGTCCAACTCTCACATCCATACATGACCACAGGAAAAACCATAGCCTTGACTAGACGGACCTTAGTTGGCAAAGTAATGTCTCTGTAATAAGGTGAAATTATGGCATTAAAGAATTTGAAGATTAAAAAAATTTTAATACAATAAAATAATACTTTCATAAAGCATGGACCCATCTTACTGTAGATTCTTGTTGCTTTCACAGGATGTGAAAAGCACTCTTTTGAAATGATAGCTTCAAGGGGACCAACTCTTATTATAAGCTCTAAAGAAGGACTCCACTCTTTTCCTCCAAGAATAGATTACCTTCAATATTGAAATGCCACCTGGTTCCACCCAGATTCAATTTAAATATGGCACAATGTTATTTAGTACTGAGTTCACTCATTAAGGGTGTAAGTTGAGAAATGGAAAGGTTGAGCCCAGGGCTGCTTGGAGATTCTTAAATGGAGAAAAGATTAAGTTGTGTTCAATATATTGACCTCCTACCACTGAGAGTGCATGCCTCTAACATCTCCCGTTTCTTTTCAATGATGGAATGTTCCACCATTTCCCCCTCTTACTGGGTGACATTATAACAAGTCACGAATGTTGCTCACCAAATGTACGTGGCTCCTCACATCATAGAGTGTAATTCATGGCCTGCTGGTGTGGGGTGAAGCAATAAGACCAGTTCCCCCGGGACCAATGAGTTGTGAGGAGAAATGATGTGTGTCACTTTGAATCTGGAAAGCTTAACAGCCAATAAAAGTATCTTCAGAAACATGCTTTCTCTGCCATGGCACCTAGCAACACTTCTGGTATTAGCCTACATCCCGAAGTATGGAGAAAGGAAACGAAGTCCCCGTTGACCCCAAATGCTCTTGCACAAGACCTTAGTTTTGATATTCTAAACTGCTGAAATTTTAGAATCACCTGTGATTCTAGCATAACCTAGCCTGTTGACTAAAGCAAATTAGGAAGATAGAGAATATTTAGATCAATTTACTGACTGCCTATACTTATGATAAGCCATTCCGAAACCTAGAGATTTAAAACAACCATTATCTTATTTGCTTATGATTCTGTGGGCCAGCTCAGCTGAGTGATTCTTTTGTTTATTCCACCTGAGTCACTGCTATACCTGCAACCATGGGTAGACAGGGTAGAAGCTGGCTTGTCTAGGGAGTCTCAACCAGAAAGCCCCATCTATGTGCTTTGTGTGTTTAGCCTTCAGCAGGTTAGCTGAGGATTCTTTATCTAAGCCTCAGTAGGGCAAGAGAGTGAGAATACAAGCTATAGTGTCTCCAGGGTCTATGATAAGAACTTTTACTTTCCATTGAGTAGAGCAGGTCACTGGTACAGACGCAAAGGAGTAAAAAAATAAAACACGAATTCATTGTAGGAGCAGGAAAATCATATTTAAAGGGGTATAAATATAGGGAAAGAAGGGATGTGTGGCTTTTGGGGGCAATGTATTATTAACACACCATCTTATGATTAGAATACTGGTCCAGAGAGTTTAGACATTGAAATGGAGTACTGTCCACTGTTTTTAGCATCATCAACAAGATTGTACTGAAGAAACGTTAGCTCAACAAGACCATTGTTTGTGTCCCACAAAGAGCCGTCATCACATGGTCTCCATGAGGTTACTTGGCCTCCTTATATTACATGTGTCTTTCAACCAGTGACCACTCCAGCTCCCGAGATACTTGGGTCATCTCCTCTGTTATTATTTATGCAATGTTAAAAAAAAAAACACATCAGTCTCAGGAAGATGACTTGAAAAAGTCAGATAAGAGCCCCAGCACCCGCAGTTTCACTTAAGTAGGTTGGAACTTCCCACAGTGGTTTCCACAAATAGGTCAATGACTGATAGCTGAAACTGTGAAGGCCACAGGAGTAATTTGGATATGATGCAAAAAGAAACCCTCCTTTGGAAAGTGGACAACTTGATGAAAACCCTGATGAATAATAATAGCTATTTCTGAATATTCAGAGTACTCTAATATCACTACCACTGAGAGTATTGAGGTACCACTAAGGCAGGAACCCCTTAGAAGAAATGGAGTAGCCATCATGGTCAACAAAAGAGTCTGAAATGCAGTACTTGGATGCAATCTCAAAAATGACACAATGATCTCTGTTCATTTCCAATGCAAACCGTTCAATATCACGATAATCCAAGCCTATGCCCCAACCAATAATGCTGAAGAAGCTGAAGTTGAACGGGTCTATGAAGACCTACAATACCTTTTAGAACTAACACCCAAAAAAGATGTCCTTTTCATAGGTGACTGGAATGCAAAAGTAGGTAGTCAGGAAACACCTGGAGTAACAGGCAAATTTGGCGTTGGGGTACAGAATGAAGCAGGGCAAAGGCTAATAGAGTTTTGCCAGGAGAAGTCACTGGTCATAGCAAACACGCTCTTCCAACAACGCAAGAGAAGACTCTACACATGGACATCACCAGATGGTCAACACCAAAATCAGATTGATTATATTCTTTGCAGCCAAAGATGGAGAAGCTCTATACAGTCAGCAAAAACAAGACCAGGAGCTGACTGTGGCTCAGATCATGAACTCCTTATTGCCAAATTCAGACTTAAACTGAAGAAAGTAGGGAAAACCACTAGACCATTCAGGTATGACCTAAATCAAATCCCTTATGATTATACAGTGGAAGTGAGAAATAGATTTAAGGGACTAGATCTGATAGAGTGCCTGATGAACTATGGACGGAAGTTCATGACATTGTACAGGAGACAGGGATTAAGACCATCCCCTTGGAAAAGAAATGCAAAAAAGCAAAATGGCTGTCTGGGGAAGCCTTACAAATAGCTGCGAAAAGAAGAGAAGAGAAAAGCAACAGAGAAAAGGCAAGATATTCCCATCTGAATGAAGAGTTCTAAAGAATAGCAAGGAGAGATAAGAAAGCCTTCTTCAGTGATCAATGCAAAGAAATAGAGGAAAACAACAGAATTGGAAAGACTAGAAATCTCTCCAAGAAAATTAGAGATACCAAGGGAACATTTCATGCAAAGATGGGAAAATAAAGGACAAAAATGGTATGGACCTAACAGAAGCGGAAGATATTAAGAAGAGGTGGCAAGGATACACAGAAGAACTGTACGAAAAAAGATCTTCATGACCCAGATAATCATGATGGTGTGATCTCTAATCTAAAGCCAGACATCTTGGAATGTGAAGTCAAGTGGGCCTTAGAAAGTATCACTACGAACAAAGGTAGTGGAGGTGATGGAATTCCAGTTGAGCTATTTCAAATCCTGAAAGGTGATGCTGTGAAAGTGCTGCACTCAATATGCCAGCAAATTTGGAAACTCAGCAGTGGCCACAGGACTGGAAAAGATCAGTTTCCATTCCCATCCCAAAGAAAGGCAATGCCAAAGAATGCTCGAACTACCACACGATTGCACTCATCTCACACACTAGTAAAGTAATACTCAAAATTCTCCAAGCCAGGCTTCAGCAATACATGAACCATGAACTTCCAGATGTTCAAACTGGTTTTAGAAAAGGCAGAGGAACCAGAGATCAAATTGCCAACATCCACTGTATCATCAAAAAAGCGAGAGTTCCAAAAAAACTTCTATTTCTGCTTTATTGACTATACTAAAGCCTTTGACTGTGTGGATCACCATAAACTGGAAAATTCTGAAAGAGATGGGAATACCAGACCACCTGACCTGCCTCTTGAGAAATTTATATGCAGGTCAGGAAGCAACAGTTAGAACTGGACATGGAACAACAGACTGGTTCCAAATAAGAAAAGGAGTCCATCAAGGCTGTATATTGACACCCTGCTTATTTAATTTATATGCAGAGTACATCATGAGAAATGCTGGGATGGATGAAGCACAAGCTGGAATCAAGATTGCCAGGAGAAATATCAATAACCTCAGATATGCAGATGACACCACTCTTACGGCAGAAAGTGAAGAGGAACTAAAAAGCCTCTTGATGATATTGAAAGAGGAGAGTGAAAAAGATGGCTTAAAGCTCAACATTCAGAAAACTAAGACCATGGCATCTGGTCCCATCACTTCATGGGAAATAGATGGGGAAACAGAGGAAACAGTGTCAGACTTTATTTTGGGGGGGGGGCTCCAAAATCATTGCAGATGGTGAGTGCAGCCATGAAATTAAAAGATTCTTACTCCTTGGAAGGAACGTTATGACCAACCTAGATAGCATATTCAAAAGCAGAGACATTACTTTGCCAACAAAGGTCCATCTAGTCCAAGCTATGGTTTTTCCAGTAGTCATGTATGAATGTGAGAGTTGGACTATAAAGAAAGCTGAGCACCAAAGAATTGATGCTTTTGAACTGTGGTGTTGGAGAAGACTCTTGAGAGTCCCTTGGACTGCAAGAAGATCCAAACAGTCCATCCTAAAGGAGATCAGTCCTGGGTGTTCATTGCAAGGACTGATGTTGAAGCTGAAACTCCAATACTTTGGCCACCTGATGTGAACAAGTGACTCATTGGAAAAGACCCTAATGCTGGGAAGGATTGGGGGCAGAAGGAGAAGGGGACGACAGAGGTTGAGATGGCTGGATGGCATCACTGACTCTATGAACATGAGTTTGGGTAGACTCCAGGAATTAGTGATGGACAGGGAGACCTGGCATACTGCAATTCATGGGGTCCCAAAGAGTCAGACACGACTGAGTGACTGAACTGAATCTAAGAGTATTGAAAGCTAAATAAAGCATATTCTTTCTGGAGGATGAAGTTATTATCTTCATCAAAATGTGAGGGGCTTGGATAAGTGGTGAAGAGGACATAGGAATTCTATGTTGATTACTTGCTTGTGCAATTTGAACAGATTGGGAATACAATCCACTGAAAAAGGATAGTTGCCAGAAGGAAAAAATTATGAAGTATTCCCTGGTGGCTCAGAAGATAAAGCGTCTGCCTGCAATGCCAGAGACCTGGGTCCGATCCCTGGGTCAGGAAAACCCCCTGGAGAAAGAAATGGCAACCCACTCCAAGATTCTTGCCTGGAAAATCCCATGGACAGAGGAACCTGGTGGGCTGCAGTCCATGGGGTCGCAAAGAGTTGGACACGACTGAAAGAATTCACTTTCACTTTCACTTTTAAGGAGCCAATGGCAGACCACCTAGTCCCCATCAGCAGCCCACCCACCATTCTACCTTCACCTGTCAGCCCACCTGGCTAAAGCTCCAGAGTCCATAGGCTCAGCCCTCCTGTCTCCTGGATTCTTGGGCCTGCAGCATCTTCATCTTCTGGTGTTCAGAGAAGGGCTAGAGGAATACCCAGGAAGCATGGTTCCCAGACCTGACATGGCAGATTCTGCTTTGTTTCTACTGTTGCACAGACAAGGCAATAGGCAAGGGGCACATGAGGTCAGGAATTGCTCACTCAGCCACATCTCCCCTGAAGGCTCCAGGGAGACAGCAAGACTCTTGCTCTCTCAAATGGAATGTGAGCGACCTTCCCTGGGGACAATTGGATAGATCCAGCTCCAAGAGGTTCCAGAATTTGAAAGGGCAGCCAGCCTCTGGGCTGGTTGTGAAGGTTGTAGGAAAATTGTAGTGTGTGCCCTTGGAGTCGCTCCCTGCAGGTCGGCTCTCTGCCGCTTGCCTGTTCTTTCTGCCCTATGCCAACAATCTAGCTGCTAGTAGTGGAGTGGTGACCCTTGATAGAAGGAAATGAGTCTGCCTATACCAGGAAGGCACCCTGAGCTAGACAAAGGGGCTGCAAAGCCTCTCCCATGCCTAATTTACACCCATGAGCCTATTTCATTCTTACCCCACCATAGTTTTAACCACTCAAATATCTCTAGATAACATTGTAACAGGATATTTGAGCTAAGACTGGACTTCTGAAATTTTGAGAGCCAGGGATATGATGCCATTTTTAAGCTGCCAACAGATTTCTAATTCAAAACACTAGTAACTAACTAAATTTATTTACTATTTATTTACTAACATTAGTAAAGAAAATACACATAAATTCAATGAGTGCTGGGAATGCATGAATGCATGCTAAGTTGCTTCCGTCATGTCTGACTCATTGCAACCCTATGCACTGTAGCCTGCCAAGTTTCTATTTCCACAGAAATCTTCAGGCAAGAATACTGGAGGGGTTGCCATGCCCTCCTCCAGGGGATCTTCCTGACCCAGGGATCAAACCTATGTCTCTTACATCTCTTGCACTGGGAGGCAGGTCCTTTACGATTAGCGCCACCTGGGAAGCCTGTGCTGGGGAATAGAAGGGAATCTTTCAGGCTGGAATATAGAAAGTATATGGGATCCTACTGAACACATCATAGAAGTGGAAGCTGGAATCCAGAGTGTTTGGGGAAAGTATCTTCAAAGGTGGAAGGCAATACTCTTGGCAGATCCCCAGAGCACCTCTCAACTACATGCCTATGGGTAAACAGAGCAGAAATGGGAAGGGGCACAGAAATCAAGGTGATGTCAAGCTGCCTTCTACCCTTCCCCACTGGTATCATAGCTGAGTAAGTGATGGTTTCACTGAAGGTGTGGATAAGGTTCCTGATATGGCAGTCAGTGCCTCCTTCTACATGGAGGAAGGCATAACCTGTTGGGCAGCCCACCCTTCCTAATTTCCCACTCCACTGGTCAAGGCTCAAGTCACTCTGCTGCACCATTCAAGGATGTGTTGGAGAAGCAGGGCTATGCAACAGAAATGAAAACCCATGCCACCAACTGCATAAGTCATCCAAGTCCATAACTGACACATTAATGGACAGCCAAAGGTCAGGAGAGGGGCTTCCCAGGTGGCACTGGCGGTAAAGAACCTGCTTGCCAATGCAGGAGACCTAAGAGACTCAGGTTTGATCCCTGGGTCGGGAAGATCCCCTGGAGGAGAGCATGGCGCCCACTCCAGTACTCTTGCCTGGAGAATCCCATGGACAGAGGAGCCTGGTGGGCTACAGTCCATATGGCCACAAAGAGTCGACACGACTTAGCAAACACGCAAAGATCAGGAGAAGGTGGATGATCCACTCAGGATAACTTGCAGCCCAAAACGAACACACAAAAATGACTCTGGAGAAAACAGAAAATTCAGGAAACAGCAGAGAATTTTCCACCCCAAATCGAATAAGAATGCTCAAAGATATTTAAGATTCTTGGAAAAGAATAGGCCACTCTGAAAATGAAGCAATCAAAGGATAAGAAAAAGTGCTTTGAAAATAAACATGTGATAATATTGTGGATGTTTGTGCTTACTTACTGAGCGTTCATTCCATTCTTACACATTCCCCAAAGAACTTCCCTTTGGTAGCGCTGTCCACTCATCCCAGGGATTCCATGTTATGCACATTTTGGTTATAACAATAAGTGTGGGAGGCAAAGAGGGTGGAGGTAGAGTGGCCTAAAGAATGGTCCCTAAAGATGTCCGTGTCTTAATCCTTGGAGCCTGTGAGTATGTTATTTTACATGGTAAAGGGATTTTGCAGATGTGATTAAGTTAAGGATCTTGAGATGGGAAAATTATTCTGAATTATATGGGTGAGTCCTTTGTAATCATGAGTCTTATGAGAGGGAAGTAGGAGGGTCAGGATGATAGTAAGAGATGTAACAATGGAAACAAGAGATTGGAGTGATGTGGAGAAGTGGTCCAAAGCCAAAGAATTGAGGTGATTTCTAAAAAATGAAAGGCAAGAAAATGCATTTTCCCCTAAAGGAGGATAGCCCTGCCATCACCTTGATTTTAGACTTCTAACTTCCAGAACTGTAAAAGAATAAATCTGTGGTTTTTTCAGCAACTGTTTGTGGTAATTGGGAATAGCGGTGATTAAAAAAAAAAAAATCTAACATAGGAAGTATTATTGATTTAGTGGATAGATATCAAGGATGATCAATGTACTGAAATGTATATGCAGTTGCTTATAATGAAAGATCACTTGACCAAAATGGCAATAGCACCAAAGTTGAGAAACATCGGAAGCTATGCAGAAATATTTTTTCTCCTTTGCCAGTGGTTGGGCCAAGAATGGGTGCATGACAAAATTCAGCCCAAGAGTTGTAAAGAGGGTTTGGCTGGGTTTCTCAGAGGTCTCCTCCTCTGGAAAGACATTAACAAAGAAGTACACATACCATGGTTGGATGGAGTCACCGACTCAATGGGCGTGAGCTTGAGCAAGCTCCGGGAGATGGTGAAAGACGGGGGAGCCTGGTGTGCTGCAGTCCACAGGGTCACAAAGAATCGGACACAACTGAGCGACTGAACAACAACAAAATACATACCGACTTCCTCCTGGAACTCATCCTACAGCCATGATGAAGTTCTGTGGATAACAGAGCAAGGATGGAAAGCATTTAAATCATTGTGACATGTTTAGACAGGTAAATCAACCAACCCCGAACCCTGTCCCACCTCTGAATTTACAGTTCCGCAATTTTTTTACAAAAAGACCTGAATGCTTAAGCCATTTGAATTTGACTTTCTGTTGCAGAAAGTGTGTTCTGAATAATACAATTGCAAAAATATTGATTGAAGTGTTTGAAACGTACGGCCAAAGATGACTCCTCAAAAGAAAAAGACACAAACTAAGTAGAAAATTCATGAATTTAAGCTAGCAACGTAGACATCCCAACACATGCAAATTGGAGGCATTAAATTAACCGAAGAATATAGTCATACCATGGAATATTATTAGGTAATAAAAGGAACAAAGAACTAGTACCTGCTACGATATGGATGAATCTTGGAAACATTACACCAAGTGAAAAAGCCAGGCACCAAATGTCCCATATTTTATGATTCTGTTTATATGAAGTGTCCAGAATAAGTAAATCTATAGAGACAGAAAGTAAACTAGTGCTGGACTTGGGATGATGAGACGATGGAGAGTGACTATAATGGGTAGCAGTTTATTGGGATTTTTTTTGAGATGATGAAATTCTTCTAAAATTGTGATGATGATTGCACAGCTTTGTGAGTATACAGAAATGTTGAATTATATAGTATGTGAATTATATCTCAAGAAAACTATTAAAATAATTTTTAAAATATTTTTAAATGTTCTATACATAAAAGTCCATAATTAACAGAAACATCAAATACTAAGTAGGATTGAAAAATGAAATTCACATTTCAATATACATTTATAAAAGCTTGTAGAGAGTATAAACATTGCCTACAACATTTAAGATTCAAAACTACATCTATTTTGTTAAAACAATATGGGATATTGAAAGAAAGGGTCAAATAATCCAAAAACTAAAAAAATTATTTGAGCCTATAATTTTATACTCAACTAAACTATAAAAATGATAAGTGTATTGTGAGGAGGGGGTGGATATCATACACGCAAGGATGTAGAATTTTCCCCCACATATCATTTCCCAAAATTCATTTGATAGTGTAATTCTGGAAACAGGAAAGGAATAAAAGAAAACATGGGGTTCAATAATAGGGCATCTAACTGAAGACTGAAATGAGGAGAATCCCAGGATGAGTTCTGTGAAGCAGATCTAAAAAACAATATATCCAAGTTTGAAAGTTTGAATTCGCAGTCAGAAGGCTACATGGGGATGACCCACAGAGATGTTATGGGGAGGGAGGTGGGAGGGGGGTTCATGTTTGGGAACACATGTAAGAATTAAAGATTTTAAAATTAAAAAAATAAAAACTATAATAAAAATAAATAAATAAAAGGCTTCAAGAAGAAAGTGGTCTCGTTCTTAACAGTATGATTAAGTTTTTCTGTGCTCAGTCACTCAGCCATGCCCAACTCTTTTGTGACCCCATGGACTGTATGTAGCCCACCAGGCTTCTCTTATCCATGGAATTCTCCATGTTCTGAATAATACAATTCAGAACCCACTGGAGTGCGTTTCCATTTCCTGCTCCAGTGGGTCTTCCCGACCCAGGCATCAAACCCACATCTCCGGCCCTGGCAGGCAGATTCTTTACTGCTGAGCCTCATGGGAAGCCCCCATATGGCTAAGTTACTGGACAATCTTAAGACATAAAGGCATGATTTTGTCAACCAGGAAAAAAAAGAAAACTTCTCCGGGGGGGGGGAAATACAAAAAATTTCTTGGTGTCAGTCAGTTTAGTCGCTCAGTCATGTCCAATTCTTTGAGACCCCATGGACTGCAGCACGCCAGGCTTCTCTGTCCATTACCAACTCCCGGAGCTTGCCCAAACTCATGTCCATTGAGTTGGTGCTGCCATCCAGCCATCTTATCCTCTGTCATCCCCTTCTCCTCCTGCCCCCAATCTTTCCCAGCATCAAGGTCTTTTCCAATGAGTCAGTTCTTCACATCAGGTGGCCAAAGTATTGGAGCTTCAGCTTCAGCATCAGTCCTTCCAATGAATATTCAGGACTGATTTCCTTTAGGATTGACTGGTTTGATTTCCTTGCTGTTCAAGGGACTCTCAAGAGTCTTCTCCAACACCACAGTTCAAAAGCATCAATTCTTCAGCGTTCAGCTTTCTTTATAGTCCAACTCTCACATCCATACATGATTACTGTAAAAACCATAGCTTTGAGTACACAGACCTTTGTTGGCAAAGTAATGCCTCTGTTTTTTAATATGCTGTCTAAGTTGGTCATAGCTTTTCTTCCAAGGAGCAAGTGTCTTTTAATTTCATGACTGCAGTCACTGTCTGCAGTGATTTTGGAGACCCCACCCAAAAAAAATAAATGCAAACTTAAAAGTGATGCAGCAGAAGGAGGCGTACTATTTCCTATGTTGTCCTAACAAATTACCGCAGACTTAATGGCTTAAATAACAAAACATGCTCTCTTATGGTTGTAAACAGTAGAGTTCAAAATCTTTCTCCTAGGGCAGAAGGCAAGATGTCATCAGGGTTGTTTCTTTCTGGAGGTTCTGGGGGACCATCCCTTTCCTGGCCTTTCTAGCTTCTAGAGGTCACCTACATTCCTCGGCCCATGGCCCCTTCCAACAACTTCAGAGCCAACAGTGTAGCACCTTCAGTCTCTCTCTGACTTCCTAATCTCTGTTTCTAAACAGAATCCGGATATGCCAACCCGAGTAGACTACTTTGGCATAAAAATCATTTTGTGCTAACGCATGTGAGTTCATGAAATCCCTTATCTGCCTAAAAGCAGAGACTCAATTGTCATAAATTCCTCCCAGGGAGCAATCTTCTCTTCTTGGAGAGAAGTTGGCAGCACACCCAGAGAGCCATCTTCACAAACTATCATATGTCTCATCTGTTTTCCTAAGGGCCCATTTAACTTTCCAAAAAATCACTTGCTTTTTCATAAATACCCTTTCTCCCCCTCCCTTTTCCTGCTATGTTTCATTCTCAGACCCTAAATTCTAACCACCTCTTTGAGTTACTCGTCTCTGGGTATTCTATGTGTGTGCACCACCACACATGCTAATAAACTTCTGTTAGTTTCCCCTGTTAATTTGCCTTTCGTCAGTCGGTTTGTAGAGCCCCAGCTAGGGAATTTAGGAGGATAAAAGCAGAAAGAATTTTTCCTCTTCTGTGATTCAACCATCACATCTTCTCTGACTGATACTTCTTTCTCCCTCTTTAAAGGACCTTTCTGATTACATTAGGTCCCTGCAGGTAATCCATAATTCAGGATAATCTCCCCATCTCAAGATGGTCTCTTCTTGCAGGTAAAGTGATATATTCACAGATTAGGGGAGTAAGATGTAGACATCTTTAGGGAGCCTCCATCTTGTAGGGTGAGAAGGGAGGATCCATGTGACTGATGTTGTGTTATTTTCCTAAAATGTTGGGTTATTTTCCTAACTGTATATGTATTTTCCTATACACTTAGTTTCCTAAACTGTATAATCACCTCAGTTTACAACGCTTCAACCTATAGAAAAAACATTGATTATTTATTATAGTAATAGAATGTAAAATGTCAATAAACCTAAGCAATGTAAAAATAACAATATGGCTGAGAGAAATTAAAGAAAGTGAAAGGCCTCTGTAGAAATGCTAACTTCCTTCATCTTAAAGGGGAAGAAATAGGGTATAATATAATGTTATTAGATTAAGAAATAGAATTATATTATTTAGCTCTCCAACAGGAGTTGTGATGCTGTCTCAGTGAGTCTATGATCCCATGGGGGAACCTTGAAACTGAGATGACCCTTAAGAATTGTTATGCATGGGACTTTATTATATTATAAAGTTCTCCAACAGGAAAACTTGAAATAATTTAAGTAGCAAAATTGGGAGGACATAGGGAGAATGAGTTCTGACCCTTATCTTTCTTATCAGAATTCAATAGACACAGCTCAGAATTGATTGACCAAGAAGTAAAGTTGTGAGTATTTGATGTGAGCATACAAAATTAACTCAAGAAGGCTAAAGACTAAAAACATAGACAATTAAATATTAATACTATTAAAAATATTAATAGTAAACCTCTGTGGAATGGGCCAAGCATGTGCCAGGTAGAGGAAAAGATTGCTTTGTTTCATTTATACTCGGATGTCCCTCCCAGAACCTGGAAAGGGATGATTATTTTGTAGCTACTGGTAGTACTGCCTGGAGTCAGCTCTCAGTTATCAGCCCTTCTCTGATCTGTCTCAGTTAAAGAAAGCTGCCTTGCTTAGGAGGAATTCCCACCTCCTCCGATGGAGGTAACCTCCTGATAAATATTCACTGGAAGGACTGATACTGCAGTCAAAGTTCCAGTACCTTGGCCACCTGATGCAAAGAGCTGACTCATTGGAAAAGACCCTGATGATGGGAAAGATTGAAGGCAAAAGGAGAAGCGGGCAGCAGAGGATGAGATGGCTAGATAGCATCACTGACTCAATGGACATGAATCTGAGAGAAACTCTGGGAGATAGTCAAGGACAGGGGAGCCTGGCGTGCTGCAGTCTATGGGGTCACAAAGAGTCAGACACAGCTTAGCTACTGAACAGCACCAACAACCTATAGGCAGCCTATATAAAATGGTAAGTCTGGGGCAGCAAGTCCTGTGCAGAACAATTATTAAGGGTTATCCCAATTTCAAGGTTCCCTCATGGGGTCATTGAACCATGGTTACAGAATCCCCACCCAGCCACCCCTTCAGCCCCAGTCCTGCTCCCAGCATCTCCCTCACACATGGATCTCAAGTCTTTCCTAATAAACTTCCTACTTCCTGGTCTCCATCTCATTCTGCTTCCTAAAGGGCTCAAGCTGTGATAGATCTGTTTACACTAACATTTGAAAACTCTGCCTAAAGTACTTTTATACATGTCAGCACAGAACCAAGAGCACACTCTTGTTTGTTTGTTTGTTTGTTTTTTCCTAGGCATGAAAGTCCATTTAAAATATGAGGGAAGATTTAATCTTGATTCTGAGAAAAAAATCCAATAAGGGACTCTTCGCTCACACCATTACACTGACTTCCCTCATCTATAATGGAGAGATTAAAACAATGAGGAGCTAAAATACTTTGCCCAGTAATGGAAAACATTGTCTTTTTGGAGTTTGTGTGGCCTTGTGTTTTCTCAGTACACTTAAGTGTAGTGTTTTTCAGCTTCAGGCCTTGTTTGTGGGTTTTAAACTTAATTTGGAAAAGTCAAAAGTCAACATCTTTTATCAAAGGAAGAAGAATGTATTACTATTCTCTGTCCAAATAAATACATGAACATATAGAAATTATTGTGAGAAGCATCTTATGCAGTGGGAAACTGTATGGCCTTGATCATAAATTCCAGTGGTTTCCTATAACACATGAAATCAAATCCAAAGTCCCAATTAAGTTTTACCAGGTCTTACAAGATCCCACCTCCATCTATATCTTGCCTCACACCATACCTCTTCTCACCCTACTCATCAATCTGGAGCCACAGAGCCTCTCTGCCATCCTGTAGCTTACTAAACCGACTTCTGCCTCAGGACCTTTGCACTAGCTGTTCTCTTGCTTGAAATACCTAAATTGTCTTCCTTTGAATCTTGGCTCTATCTTGTCATTCAAGTCTCAGCTCAAATGCGTCCTCAGCATAGAGACCTTCCCTGCCCGGCTAGTATAAAGCAATACCCTCTTCCTTCCTTTATACCTCACTCAGCTTTATTTTCTCCAAAGCACTTACCTCCACCTGGAATTATCTTGTATGTTTGTTGTTGTTGTTGCTCAGTCACTAAGTTGTGTCGACTCTTTGCGACACCGTGAACTGCAGCAAGCCAGGCTCCTCTGTCAAATTCGTGCTTACTTGCTTATCGTCTACTCTCCCTGTCCCTCTAGAAGGTAACCTTCACAGAGCAGAAACTTTCTGTCTTGGCCCAGCTATCTTTGTAGCATGTAGAACAGTTCTTGGCCACAGTAGGTGCTCAAGAAATATTTACTGAATAAGCAAACACTATCATAGTATCTGAGTTTGATACGTTTAGGAATACCACCCCAAATTAGAAGAAATACTCCTTACTTTTAATGAAATTAGGAGATAGAGTCACAATTTTGAAATAATTTTAAGTGCTAGCAATTAGTTCAGTTCAGTTCAGTTCAGTCGCTCAGTCATGTCCAACTCTTTGAGACCCCATGAGTCGTAGCACGCCAGGCCTCCCTGTCCATCACCAACTCCCAGAGTTCACTCAGATTCACGTCCATTGAGTCAGTGATGCCATCCAACCATCTCATCCTCTGTCGTCCTCTCCTCCTCCTGCCCCCAATCGTTCCCAGCATCAAAGTCTCTTCCAATGAGTCAATTCTTCGCATGAGGTGGCCAGAGTATTGGAGTTTCAGCTTTAGCGTCATTCCTTCCAAAGAAATCCCAGGGTTGATCTCCGTCAGAATGGACTGGTTGGATCTCCTTGCAATTAGTTAAGTGATACTTATCTTATGTCGTGAAACAGAACGCCCTGGCTATCCCAGGCATGGAAAGCTGTGGTCATTTTCCCCAGGGAAAGAAACATGCTCATATATACATGAAGTATGGTGCACACAATTCCGAGATTTCTTCCCCAAGTTGAGAAGCCCTTCTTTGAAGACTATGTGAAAACCATTGGTAAGTGGCATATAGTTAGCAGGTGAGGGAGTGTTACTGAAGTAATTGAACATATCTTTTCCCCTTGATGGCTGACACCATTTAAACAAGTCTGGCTAGGACAGTATGTAGTTTCCTTTAAAAACTAAAAATAGAGCTATCATATGATCCTGCAATCCTACTCCTGGGTATATATCTGGAGAAAACCATCATTCAAAGAGATACATGCATCCCAATGTTCACTACAGCACTATTTACAACAGCCAGGACAGATGAATGGATGAAAAAGATGTGGGGGGTGTGTGTGTGTGTGTGTGTGTGTGTATACACAATGAAATATTCATCAGCCATAAAAAAGAATGAAAGAATGCCATTTGCAACAGCTTGGATGGACCTAGAAAATATGTTAAGTGAAGTAGATAGAGAAAGACAAACATCATTGATCATGATGTCATTTATATGTGGAATCTTAAAAAAAAAAAAAGATACAAAATTATATACAAAACAGAAACAGGCTCACATAGAAAACAAACTTCTGGTTATCAGAGGGAAAGGGAGAGATAGTTAAATTAGGAGTTTGGGATTAGCAAATACCCACTACTGTATAAAAACTAGGCAACCAGCAAGAACTATTGAATATCACAGGGAATATATTAAATATTTTATAATAACCTATATTGGAAAAGAATCTAAAAGAGAATATATGTGTGTGTGTGTGCATCACTTTGCTGTATACCTGAAATTACCACAATATTATAAATCAACTATGCTTCAATAAAAATAAATATATACATTTTAAAAAGTCTGGCTAACTGGGTGCTTTCTCCTGGAACAGGGAGAACTGGGCTGAGCAGGCAGAAAGATCGAAGAGGTCACCTACTCTAACCCCTTGCCGGGCATGACTGCTCTTCTGAACAACCTCAGCTGCTCAATGATCTTATCAACTGCCCTTCTGGCCTTGGCTAACCTCTCTGAAGTGATATTAGCCCCATCTCATGTAATTACATTTAAATGTGTCAGTCTCCTGTATTTGGCTATAAATTCATTAAGACAGATATACCTGTGAGTCTCTTCAACACCGATGAAACAGATACAAAGGCACTGGGTTCAGAACTTTACGCCAATAAACTATCTTACTTTTCTAAAACTTAGCATTCATCACAATCCTAAGAGAGGTACCCTAGCATGTATTTCCCCATTTATTTATTAATTTCCTTTCTTCATTAGAATTTAGCTTTTGCAGGATTATCACGTACAAGTGAGTGCTGTAAACAGAGTTGAATAAATGAATGAATGATGAGTGCCTACTCCATGCTAGGCACAATTCTAGGCATTGGACATATAGAAGAGAACAAGATAAGAAAGCCCTTGCTCTCTTAAGGTAGACCCCCAAAAGACCACAAATAAATTGGTAAACCTATTGTTTTATTTTAGATGATCAATCCTCTAAAGAAAAAAAAAACAAAAACAGAAAAGCTAGTTAATGAACTTGAGAATGACTTGTGGCAGGACGTGTGGAGTCCAGAGAACCCCCTCTGAGGAAGCAACATTTAAGCAAATGTTGAAGCATGAGAAGAATGTAGCAATAATAAGAGTCCAGGGAAGAGGCTTCCAAATGGAGAAAGAGCATATGCAAAGGCCCTGAGGTAGGAGTTTGTTCTGGTCAAGAAGCAGAAGGAAGGCCACTGTGTCTAGACGTGTGGGTGTCAGCTCAAGTTCAGAAGAGAAGTTTGGGAACACAGACGGGGTCAGATCAAATAGTGTAAAAACTCTGGATGTTGTCAAAGGGGAGGTGGGGTGGGGGGAGGATGAACTGGGAATTTGGGATTAGCAGATGCAAACTATTATCTATATATGTGTATAACCGATCACTTTGTTAACACAGAAATTAGCATGACATTATAAATAACTATACTCCAATAAAATAAACTAAGAAAAATAAAGGTCATCGTGGCTTCTGTCCAGAAAATGGACTGTGGGGACAGGAAGCACCAGAGAGTGAACAAATGGACAAGTGGATGGAGGACTGGATAAAAGGGTAGCAGAGAGGGATGGCTGCCTGGAGACTGGAGACCTAAGGTCGGATCCCTGCGCACTTCCGACCACTTTGCAGGATGGTTGAGTCCGTCTCTGCCCAAACCTCTGTTTTCTCACCCTTAAAATAAGAGGACCATGGAGCTCTCTTTCAGGGCCACTTCACCTGTCACATTCTGGAAACTCCTGCATTTCAGTCTTGTTATCTGGGTTCAGAGACAAAACTAAAGACTGCAGGTTAGCCCCCTGCCTGGCTGAGCCACCTTGATGGTGGCTGAGCCGCTTTATGATGTCCTTTGGCTGAGGTGGGCTTCTGGAGCCAAATCGTGTCCTTCCCACTGGCTTTCCCTGGTTCTATCAGAGCAGATGACACCCACTTGATTCTGCTTCTTAGTCAAAAGAGAGAGGGCACCCAGCTTTTAAAACAGCAACTCATCGGGGAGGCTTTGATCAGGTCTATCCCTTGCTTTGCTCTTTGCTCCCCTCTCCCCCACCAAGAACATACGGACACCCCTCCAGTCTCATCCCAGTGTCTCCTCTAGGAGGAGAGAGGTGCTCCTTGGCCAGCATTCCAATGTAACTTACTGCATTCGGTTGATGCTGAAACCAAAGAGAAAAAGGGATTGACCTGGCTGGATATTGAATCTGGCTGCCTCCCTCCCTCCTTTCCTTTCATCTCCCAAAGTGGTCCTCTCCTGGCTCATGGGAGAGGGCTTGTGCTGGGCTGGGGGTCACACCGCCTCCCCCTCCCAACTTCCTCACTCCCTCGCCCTGTGGACACTTGCTTGTGCAGCTGCTCAATATAAATTCCTCACATACATCTCCGGCCGGCCAGTTTATTTTTATAAACAATAAATAGGACGACATTCCTATGGTGTCCCACTCCGGCCGGCCTGGTTTGCAGAGCCAGGGGACGGCAAGGGAGAGTTGGTGGGGTTTACACAGATGGCGGCCCGCATGTTGTAAATCTCATAAACACGAGGGAGGGTTTTTTTTTTTTCCCCCAGAAACATAAACAACAACAACTCACTGCCCACCCCGTTTTCTTTCTTCCCCCAAGATCACAAGGCATTATCAAGCCCTACAAATCACCACCAGATGATATTAAGTTGCTCGAATAACACTCGGGATCCCTTCCGGTGTGTGATTTTTCTTCATTAGAAACGATGGCCCAAGTGCACCAAATCGTCTTTCTCTCTTCTCAAAATTTATAGATCACAGTCTCTAAACTAATTGTTACTTGCACACTAGGCCTCAAGCTGTTTGTCCACAGAGCAATTACCTCCGAGGCCTTGATTAAAGGGGAGAAGCAGAAGTGAGAGAAAAATGAAACACTCTGGCCGGCTGGGAACAATGTCCTGACATCCTTCTGTAGATGACAGCGAGTGAGGGGCCCCCCTCATCCGTCACAAACCCCTGTCCAAAGCCCGAGACATGACAGGTCAGGGGATACAGGCCACCTACCGCTCTTATGACCTTCAGAACCAATGCAGCTCCCAGGCCACCGCAGCATCTTCCTGGAAAGAGGATCATTTCCTCTGATTCCACATCTCACCCTCCCAGGTTTTGGTACATCCACTGCTCATATTCATTTACTTCTGTGTGGATAAGCCAAGTGAGAGGTAGCTTTGCTCAGAAACAACCTGGACTCCGCGTTCCTACTGCCTTCAGGAGGTTCTCAGCATCCAGGTGGTGAAGTTGAGTGTGTCCCCTCAGAATGACTTCTGAGCGCTGTCCGTGGAATAACCTCGCCCCACTCAATACCCATCTCCCCTCCCTTGGTGGAGCAAAACCCCAAGCCCTGGAGTCCAACTTAGAGATGTCATTTGCCACTTCTTACAGAGAGATTGGGGCTTTGCTGATGGCTCAGTTGCTAAAGAATCTGCCTGCAATGCAGGAGACCCCAGTTCGATTCCTGGATCAGGAAGATCCACTGGAGAAGGGATAGGCTACCCACTCCAGTATTCTTGGGCTTCCCTTGTGGCTCAGCTGGTAAAGAATCTGCCTGCAATGCGGGAGACCTGGGTTTGATCCCTGGGTTAGGAAGATGCCCTGGAGAAGGGAAAGGCTACCCGCTCCAGTATTCTGGCCTGGAGAATTCCATGGACTCTATAGTCCAAGGGGTCACAAGAGTTGGACACGACTGAGCCACTTTCACTCTCACAGAGAGATTGGGTCTTCCCTGGTAGCTCAGAGGTAAAGAATCCAACTACAATAGAGGAGATGTGGGTTCCATCCCTGGGTGGGGAAGGTGCCCTGGAGAAAAAAATGGCAACCTGCTCCAAGATTCTTACCTGGGAAATCCCATGACAGAGGAGCCTTAAGGCTCAGAGACAGAGAGCAACTTGCCTGACATCACACAGCAAACTGGTGCCAGAGTGAAGCCTCTAACTCCACTGATGCCCTCAAAATTGCTGTTTGCAGGTGGAATTTCAATTCAAAATGTCGTAGGGGCAATGTTTCCCGCGGATGTCCCTAATCATGACCAGTGTGCATCACCAGCCATAAACACTACATAAGAAAGGACTCCTGTTAAGGGAACTCAACGTGATTGTCCTTCTCCAAGTGCCTTAGGGGGAGGGGTAAGGGTGGGAGTGGGGGAGAAATGCATTATTTTGGCAACAGTCCTGGTCCATCAAGCTTCTGCTATCAGTCTGTGATACAAGAATGTTATTAGTGCTCCACTCAGGGAAGCTTAGCACCCATGGGTGGGCTCTGGCCCACCCCAGCACCTGGGACTATGCCCCAGGGTGCTTGCAGACAAAAGGAGGGTGCACAGAAGTGCCAGTGGGTGAACAATCTGGGAACAGCTCTTGACCATGGAAGGAGGGGAGCAGGCAGAGAAATGCCCCAGCTTCCTCACCCCTCAAAAGGAAAGACCCCGACACATGACCTACGGGTCTCTTGGAGATCCCCAGCCCTGAATCCCCAGAAAGATGAGCCTCACCTTCATGAGCATTTCCTCTTCCTTAGCACATGCTCTAGTCGCTAACTTCCCATCCCCATCTCACTCCTCACAGCCCTGCCTGCAACTCCTGAGATCACTGTCCAGATAAATTCTTTGCACTCAAATCCTGTCTCAGGGTCTGCTTGTGGGAAAAACCAAACTCAAGAAACTTTACAACCATCTTTCCTCTTGTAAATGGCATGGATGTCAGTTCAGTGGACTAGGTTTTTGCTTTTTCATTTATTTAACCAGAATTTTAAATTCATGGTATTTTAAATAAAGATTTAAAAAAAAAATAGGAATTCCCATTTCTTGGAAAAATCAGAAATTCTGGTGTCCATACATGGCAGTCCAAAGAGGAAGTGGGAGCAGCTGCCCCTTTTAGACAGATCCGTTGTCCCGGGTTCCTTCTGGTCTGTACCAGACCCTGCTTTGTTCTTTCATGTCAGCTTCCTGGCCCCTGTGGGCAGTTGCTTCTGAACTGCAGGTTTTGATATTATTCTGGGCTTTTTCTAATGGACAGCAGACAACAAATTAAGCATCAGCCTTTCATCCTGTTTAGTTTTTTCCTGAAATCTAACAAAGGGACTCCCAAAGATATGAAGGTATTTGAGTATTGCTCTTTTTATTCTTTTTAATTTCAGGTTTTGACTTTTTTAAAATTGGGGTATAGTTGCTTTACAATGTTGTTAGTTTCTACTGTACGGCAATGCAAATCAGCTATATGTATATATACATATATCCCCTCCCTCTTGGACCTCCCTCCCACCCCACCCCCCCATCCTACCCATCTAGGTCACCATGAAGTACTGAACTGAGCTCCCTGGGCTACATAGTGGATTTTAGCAATCATGAATCATGGTTCTCAGTTTTTACAGTGAAGAATTTCTTGGCGACCCCCAGTCACAGTTCGGCCGATTTATGTAAGCTCCATACACTGGACTCAGCTTCAACAGGAAGCCAAACCAATACGTTTCCCTTTGACTTCAGTTCATGGTATGTTCCAGGTAGACAGCTTTAGTGGATGTGATCAGACTGTCTTACCTTGACAACATGTTTTGCATTGTTGAATTTTATTTAGCTTTGTCTTGGATGAAATAAAAATTATTTTCAACAGGAAAAAAGTTCCTTTGAGGAGATAAACTTTCAAAAATAATGCCATCCTTCTTCTACCTCGAGGTAATAGTTTAGTCTCTAAGTCATGTCTGACTCTTGCAGCCCATGGACTGTAGCCCACCAGGCTCCCCTGTCCATGGGACTTTCCAGGCAAGAATAGTGGAGTGGGTTGCCATTTTCTACCCCATACCTTACTGCTAGTAATATTTATGGATTCTTTTTCTCTTGTACAGCTTCCTACATTTCAAACAATTCCTTTTCCCTCATATCGAAGTGCTACATGCGCAAGCTCTGGCGAATCAGAAATGAACCATTCATGGTACCTGCTCTAGAGGAACTCATGGTCCAGTACGGGTGACAGATGGGTCAAATAATTTGTGGGGTTGCCTAGGGAGGACTGTGAGAGTTCTCAGGTGACAAGAAGAAAAGAGTGATCTGTTCATTGGCAGAGGGAAGAGAAGACTTCAAACAGAAGAGCATCCATTGGGCTTGACGGCTGACGAGCATTTGGCTAAGTGGAGGACAGGAGCAAAGACTCTCCCGGCAGAGGGGCCAGCTTGAAGGAGGCACAGAGGTTCAAAACTGCCTGGGACATGAGTTCAGTAAAACAAGTGGTCCCAGAGACATCTGGGAGACCAAGGCCAAGGAATTTCCAAGTCCAAGCTCCATTTTCCAGTCCAAAGTATGGGAGAGCACCTGGGCTTGGAGCTCCTAGAGGTCACCTGCATTCCAGGGCTTCCTGTGTGAGTCAGCACTTTTTAGGCTGCACTTCTTCTCTGAGAAGTATTGATTGGCATGTGTTCCTGGGAAATCCAAAGAATAGCATAGCTTCAACACTGCAGATCTCTTGGCTGTTTTTTCCTCTTTATTGGTTTTGTTTTCCAGGCAAGTTTTCCAAGAGATGGCAAAGATGGCCACTGATATCTTCAAGACACATTGATGATGTCACTCTTTCTGGAAAGACAGTGTCTCTTTCTCATTAGTTTCCATGAACTTCCAAGAGAAAGAGCCTCATTGGCTCCAACTATGTCACATGCCCATTTATAGACCAATTAATTACTCGTGGTCAGGAAAATGCAATATTTTCACTGGACAGTCTGACATCAAGGGTTAATTCCTTTAGCCAGGGGATGGAGTCAATTTCTCCCTGTAAAAACTATGAGTAGTAGAGAGTTGGCACCCCATAAAAAGTTGGAATGCTATCTCCCAAGTGGGCAATGGATGAAAGGCAGGGGAAATCAAAGCACTTCCTCATATACAAGTGCATCCCTAGCCCCTCAACCCCCAGATGTGTGCTCTGTGAAGAGGACAGCATCCCTCTTGCCAAGATGATAACTGCTTGGACTTTGCTGGTCCTCAGTTTCTACTCTAACTTTCAGGTGTTCTGCCAGAGCAGCATTCTTATTTGCTTCATCTGGATGGATTTCTGTGATGCTTCTGAGGGCAATGACTCTATCAGTAAGGTCCACTGTTTCATTAGCTTTATTCAGTAGCGTGATTTATGAACTGGTGCGCTATTTTGATGACTCCAGCTATCCCAGAGTAGCTGAGTTTCAACATATCCTTTCATCCTTGCTAATTTCCTCTCCCAAGTCCATGTTCAAACAAAAATTGGTAGGCTTTGTGACAATATTCTTGCACCTATTAGAGTTTGCTCACATCAGCCAAGGTAGCTTATATGGTTTACTTTTCTTAGCAATTCAATTTTGCTTATCAAGCAAATGTGTTCAGTGGTGATGTCACTGGCCTGAATTCATTAAAATAGACCTTTAAACCTCACAAGTGACCTATGTTATTTCTACCATCATTGTGCCTACTTTGCTTGCATAATATTGACTAAGGCGATGTCAGAAAACTACCACAGAGAGATGAGCTCACCATACTCCAGGCACTAGAGACAGGATTTTTTTAAAACCCTCTAATGATAAATATATAACATGGATAAGTATTTATATAGAAATAAATTATAAATTAAGTAGATATATACATACCTGTATATATCTATATAGATAGATATATTCATCCATCCTTATTTGACAGGTCTTGGTCTAAGAACTTTACACATAGAAACTCTAAATATCGTAAAGATATAATATGATAAAGACATTTTACAGATTAGGAAATAAAGGCAATGAGGCACCAAAGGACTCATCTAACATCACATGACTAACTGTTGGTGGACACAGGACCTCAAGCCAGGCTCCAGAGTCACCATATTCTGCTGCTCCATCTATTCATTTAATAATCACACGAAAAATAACTACAAGTTGTAGTCAATATTGTGATGGATAAGATTTTATAAGGATCCCAACCTGGTCAGAGGGGTGTAGTGAGGGAAGGCCATCTCTGAGGAAAGGACACGCGAGCTGAAACGTAAGGGTGAGTCGGAATTATGTTGGTGTAGGGTGGTGAGAAGGAGAGAAATGCAGGTGGCAGGCAGAGGGACAGTGGGTGTGAGCCTGCCCCAGGGACCCAGATGAAGCTGGTGGGCTCTGTATAGTGCAGTGCGTCCTGCAGAGAGAGTAAAACTAGGTTAGGGACAGGTAGGGTCACCCTTTGGGGAGGATTTATTTGTGATAAGCAGATAACACCATTATTATGGTCATTAAAAATGACCATAGAGGGTCCATGATTTAATCTTCAGAACCTGTGGGTATGTTCCCTGACATGGCAGAAGGGACTTTGCAGGAAGGATTAATGGTGCAGAACTGGATATGGGAAGATGAGTCTGAGTTATCCAGGTGAACCCAATCTAATCATGAGTCCTGAAATGCAGAAGACTTTCCCCAGTTGTGATCACAGAGAAATATGGTCATGGAAGAAGTCATCAGGGAGATGAAACTTTGCTGGCTTTGATGATGAAGGGACGGGGTCAGGAGCCAAAGAGTTCAGGTGGCCTCTAGAAGCCAGAAAAGACAAGGAAGCCGAATTCCCCTCTAGAGCCTTCAGGAAGAAAAGCAGGCCCACCAGCACCTTGACTCTAGCCCAGTAAGATTGTTTCTGACTCCAGACTCCAGAACTGTAAACTAAATATATTTGTGTTGGATTAAACTAACAAAGGTCCATATAGTCAAAGCTATGGTTTTTCCAGTAGTCATGTACGGATGTGAGAGTTGGACCATAAAGAAGGCTGAGTGCCAAAGAGCTGATGCTTTTGAATCATAGTCCTAGAGAAGACTCTTAAGAGTCCCTTTGACAACAAGGAGATCAAACCAATCAATCCTAAAGCGAATCAATCCTGAATATCTACTGGAAGGACAGATGCTAAAGCTGAAGCTCCAATATTTTGGCCATCTGAGGCAAAGAGCTGATTTACTGGGGGGAAAAAAATCCTGATGCTGCGAAAGATTGAAGGGAGGAGGAGAAGGGGGCATGCGACAGAGGATGAGATGGTTGGATGGCATCACTGACTCAACGGACATGAGTTTAAACTCCAGGAGATAGTGGAGAACAGGGAAGCCTGGTGTGCTGCAGTCCATTGGGTCACAAAGAGTCGTACACAACAACAACAAACTGACTTTGGGATCATTTGTCACAGCAGCAGTGGGAAATAAATGCATGCCATGAGAAGCTATTGAAGGCTCTGGGCAGAGGCACGGCACTCTCAGATTTTTTTTTAATGACCTGCGTATTTTTGTATCTGTTATCTCATACTATTTCACCATAATTTGGGGGGTAAATATCAGAAACTTTACTGAGCTATAGACAAGTTTTCAATTGGGATTAAAGGAAGCTGTTTTCTTATGTTATAGGATGAAGCTTTTCTACCCACTTCTGTCACAAAATATTTGTAGCAACTCCACGTGTTGTCATCAGCCCCTGACACCGAAGTCCTGCAGCAGCAGAGATTTCCAAGGGCCTTGGTGCTAGCTGGATCTGTGTTCAGATTCTGGCTTAACTTAGGTGACCTTAGGCAAGTTGCATCACCTCTCTAAACCTCATCTTCTCATCTGCAAGATGGGGATTCTGCCAATGCCCACCACACTGGTCACCATGAGGATTAATAGAAAACCTTAACAATAACCTTGACAGGGAGTGAAAGTGAAAGTGAAAGTCGCTCAGTGGTGTCTGACTCTTTGTGACCCCATGGACTATACAGTCCATGAAATTCTCCAGGCCAGAATATTGGCATGGGTAGCCTTTCCCTTCTCCAGGGGATCTTCACAATCCAGGGATTGAATCCAGGTCTCTTGCATTTCTGGCAGATTCTTTACCAGATGAGCCACAAAGGAAGCCCTGATACAGAGCAGGGCTCCCGAAAATGTACCATTCTTCTCCTTCTCTGTAGTTGCTTCCGCTGCTCCAGTTTTCCAAGCCAGACAATGCAGAAACTGTCTGGACAATTATAGCCCTGGACATGCAGAGACTTTAAAGATGTAAGTGCCAGTTTAGGGTCAATTATTAGCACTGGAATGATGGCCAACCATCAAAGGACTTGGTGGAGGAGATAAGACCTGATGGTCCCAAGAAGTACAGGAAAGGAGGAGAGGGAGAGGCAAGGCAGAGAAGAGAAGAAATATAGTAATAATTAAAGGTATATCAATGAGCACGTTACGACTACGGGCAACTGGGGCTAATTCTACTGGGAGCTTCTGAAAGGCTGTGCAGGACCCACCTCAAATCTGTCCCTCTGGAGAACAGGAGACTGGGACATTTATCCACCGGCAACCATCCCCTCTTGGTTGGGAGTTGTCCCCAAGTTAACTGCCCCATACTTCTGGTTTGCCCCTGCTTACAAAGCAGAACAAGTTCTGTGCTGCCACAGATGACTTCGGCTGTAAAGAAAAAATATCCAGGCAGCTGAGGAAAGAGTGGGTGCTGCGGGGAATTCAGCGCCACAATCACAGGCATCAGGAGCATCTGCTAGGACTTCTCTGGTGGTTCAGTGGTTAAGATCTCTCCTGCCAATGCAGGGGACACAGGTTCTATCTCTGGTCAAGGAATTAAGATCTTATATGCCACATGGCATGGCCAAATTAAAAAAAAAAAAAAAAAAAGAATCCAGCTGCCAATGCAGGGAACAGAGATTCAGTCCCTGGTCTGAGAAGATTCCACATGCAGCGGGGCAACCAAGCTCATCTGCTGCAACTATGAGGTCTGTGCTCTAGAGAGCCCATGAGTCACAGTTACTAAACCTGAAAGTCACAACTACTGAAGGCCCTGAGCCTGGAGCCGGTGCTCCACAATAAGAGAAGCCACCATGGTAAGTCTGTGCATCACAACTAGAGGGTAGCTCTTGATCATGGCAACTAGAGAAAGTCTGCATGCAGTGAGGAAGAACCAATGCAGTCAAAAGTAAATGAACAAATAAGAGCATCTGCTCCCTGTGTGTGATGGTGATGGCGATGGCGCACGCCAACAGCCCAAGTCCAAGCAGAACCAGCCAAGGCACAGCTACATCCTCCAGGGTGGCTGCGTGACCCCATCTCCTTAAGGGGTCGCCAATGGAAGAAGTACACTCTGAACCTGGGCAGCAGATGGCTGGGTGGGGACAACGGCCTGCCTTTGGGATTCAACAGCATCCACAGCCCAGGGAGTAGAGAACTCGAGAGCCAGTCCCACAGGGTGTCCTTTGTGATCATGCCCGGACTCCCACAGTCAGGAGCCTCCAGAGGGACTCAGAATTTTGGCACAAATCTGGGACCTCAGAGTGGGCTGTGGGCATTATCAAGAGCCAGAACACCACAGAGAGGAGCAAAGTGCCTTCCCAGGATGGCTTAGGATGCGGGTCACATCTCTCTAATCTTCTCAGGGATGAACACCTCACTGACCTGGGTTCCCCAGACAGGTAAGAGGAAAACCAGAGGACAGGGCCCTTGGCATCCCACTGCTGGGCTCCAGAGAGTAAAACCCCATGTGATACGACTTCCCAAGGAAAACCCATCACATGCTGTCCTTGGGAGAAATTTGCAAGCTTTCAACTTTTGAACCTAAACTCATAGGAAAATAAAAGCATTTTTTTACCTGACAATCCAGCACACACATACGCATTAAAATAGTTTTATGTCATCACATAATCTTTATTCTTACTACATATTTCATAGTTCGATACTGCTGTTATATCATGTCATATGATATTATAATTTGCCTTGTAAAGTGCTGGTCAAGACTCACTAAATTAATTTTTCAACACACTTTCTGCTTCCAGATTGGTTGTTGTTATTGTTCAGTCATTCAGTCATATCTGACTCTTTGTGATCCCATGGATTGTAACACTCCAGGCCTCCCTGTCCCTCACCGTCTCCCAGAGTTTGCCCAAGTTTATGTCCATTGCATTGGTGATGCCGTCCAGCCATCTCATTCTCTGACGCCCTCTTCTCCTTCTGCCCTTGATCTTTCCTAGCACCAGGGACTTTTCCAATGAGTTGTCTGTTCCCATCAGATGACCAAAATACCAGAGCTTCAGCTTCAGCCTCAGTCCTTTCAGTGACTATTCAGGGTTGATCTCCCTAAAGATTGACTAGTTTGATCTCCTTGCTGTCCATGAGACTTTCAGGAGTCTTGTCCAGCACCATAGTTTGAAGGCATGAATTCTGAGGCCCTCTGCCTGCATTACAGTCCAGCTCTTACAACCATACATGACCCCTGGGAAGACCATAGTCTTGACTATACGGACCCTTGTCAGCAGAGTAATGTCTCTGCTTTTCAACACACTATCTAGGCTTGTCATCACTTTCCTGCCAAGAAAAATCATCTTCTGATTTCATGGCTGCAATCACAGTCCACAGTGATTCTGTAGCCCAAGAGGAGGAAATTTGCCCCTACTTCCACCTTCTCCCCTTCTATTTCCCTTCTATTAGCCATGCAGTAATGGGGCCAGATGCCATGATCTTAGTTTTTTTAATATTAAGTCTTAAGCCGGCTCTTTCATTCTCCTCCTTCACCCCCATCAAGAGGCTCTTTAGTTCCTCTTCATTTTCTGCCATTTTGGCAAGAATGTTTATAAGGTCAAGTCTCAGGCTTGTGGGATTTTAATTCCCTGACCAGGATTTGAACCTGGGCTCTCAAGGCCGTTAGCAGTGAGAGTACAGAGTCCCAACCGCTGCACCACCAGGAAATTCCCTTTCTGGATTAGTGGCACCCCTCAGTTTGACAACACTGTTAGCAGATAGGGTGGTTCGGTGGGTAAATAACCCACCTGCAAAGCAGAAGACATGAGTTCAATCCCTGGGTTGGGAAGATCCCACGAAGGAGGGTACGGCAGCCCACTCCAGTATTCTTGCTTGGAGAATGCCATGGACAGAGGAGCCTGGTGGGCTACAGTCCATAGGGTTGCAAAGAGTCAGACACGACTGAAGTGACTGAACACACACACACAAGCTGGCAGATAAGGGATTCAGCACCTATATAAGAGCTCTGGTTGGAAATAATGAAGCTTGCCTGAGTCCCACCCAGCTAAGTCTCTGGTGAGCTGTCCAGAAATATAAGGTTCAAATTCAGCTGAAGGCAACAACCTTTTTCCAGGCAAGCTTTTTCCTGAAGTATAACACATACAGTGACTCCAACACCCTAGAAGTCCTCTTGTACCCTGTCTCACCACCACCTCCCATAACACCAGATGTTAATTTCACCTGTTTTTGAACTTTTTAAGTACCAAATCATATAGGAGGTACTTATCCATGTCTAACTTCTGCCTAGTGAACCTAATGATTCTTCTATGTCCTTGGGTATAGTTGAAGTTTTTTCCTTTTCATTGCCACATACTGGTCATTGTGTGATTAGATCATAATTCGACTTATCAGCACTGGCCCTTTAATTGTCTCCAATTTTGGATTATAAGTACTGCACTGAGCATTCATCTTGGATGAACATATGTGCTCATTTCTATCTGAAATTTACCCAGGAGTGAAATTTTTGGGTCATAGAATATGCATATGTTCAACTTTAAAAAATATTAGCCAGATGTTTTGCAGGCCAATTCTGGAAAAATAAAAATGATTAGAGGTTCCACTTTTTCATACTCAACATGAAAATCATTTGTAGAGAGCCCATGGGGGTTAAAAATAAATATTCTTACAGCTGAAATTACTTATTCTATCAAAGAGAAGAATATCAATGAGAAAATTGGCTCCCTTGTCAGCCAACATCTAGGCACTTGGGGAAGCCCCCAAGGAAACATCTTCCTAAGTCACTTTAAAACATTCCATGTGGGTATGGGCCTTCTCTGATAGCTCAGTTGGTAAAGAATCCGCCTGCTATGCAGGAGACCTTGGTTCAATCCCTGGGTCTGGAAGATCCCCTGGAGAAGGGAAAGGCTATCTACTTCAGTATTGCGGCCTAGAGAATTCCATGGACTGTATAGTCCATGGGGTCGCAAAGAGTTGGACAGGACTGAACGACTTTCACTTCACATGTGGGTACACCTAGAGGATTGGAAATGTCTCAGATGCCTCTCTGATCCCCTTCCCAAGGTATCTCCCAGCTCTGGTTTCTAGAAATCCATACTTCATCCCCACCATTTTCAAGCTATGGTGATCTGACCAGTCCATCCTAAAGGAGATCAGTCTTGGGTGTTCATTGGAGGGACTGATGTTAAAGCTGAAACTCCAATACTTTGGCCACCTGATGCAGAGAGTTGACTCATTGGAAAAGACCCTGATGCTTGGAAAGTTTGAGGGCAGGAGGAGAAGGGGATGACAGAGGATGAGATGGTTGGATGGCATCACCAACACAATGGACATTGTGTTTGGGTGGACTCAGGCCTGGCGTACTGCGGTTCATGGGGTTGTAAAGAGTCGGATATGACTGAGCGACTGAACAGAACTGAACTGAAGTATCAATGGCTGATTCATGTTGATGTATGGCAGAAACCAACACAACATTGCAAAGCAATTATCCTTCAATTAAAAAAAAAGGTTTGGGAAGGCCATATACAACAGTTATTAAGGACATACATACTTGAGTCAGACAGAGGTTTTGATGCTTGAGTCCTAATGGGTGACATTGGGCTCATTATTTCACACCTTGGGTCCTGGTTCCTCCATCTGTGAAATGGGCATAATAAAGATATCTCACAGGGTTTTAGGGTAGTAAAGAAGATATTCTGAAATGTATGGACAAGAGCAGCACAGTGATAGAAGCTTAATTGTCAGTAAATATTAACTGCAATAGAATCATTGCTGTGATTATTCTTACTTGCTAACAGTCAGAAATGGGGTGTTCAGAGCTGGGGAGCATTCAACTGTTTCCTGAAGGCACAGTTTTCCCCCTTCTTTTTTTATGTGTCCTCAGAACCTTCACTTTCCCCACCCCCACTGCTCAACAGTAGCAGGAGCATTCAGGCTACAAGCACCAGAATCACTTTACATGGAGCCTGCTAGTCCTCCTGGCTCTAAGATGTGGTTAGCTGGGGATGGGGATGGCAAAGTGGGGGTGGGGGTGACCAGGTTGCAAACACAGGGCAGCAAAACTGAGCTGCCTGAAGTTTGCAGCCAGAAACAAACAGGAAACAAATTAGTTCAATCCCAGAATGCAAACCAGCGTTGACAGAGATGCAGGGAAGAGCCATGCAAGGAAACATGCTGCAGTTTCTCACCCAGTTAGCCCAGGAATCAGCTCCACAGTGCACAGGCCGTGTAGAAGACACTGCATGCAGGCAGGAGTCTCAGGGCCTGGGACGCGCCCCCCCCCCACCCCACCCCTGCTTTGGGACTCCCACATACAACAGGTTCCAGGGTCAGTGCTGAAGGAGGGGTGCTTGCCTCAGATGTACCTGGTCTGTGTGTTTCAGTGCTTGAGAGTCCTGCTCTTGCATGAGAGCTCAGAATTAGACTTTGAGTTTTAGGACATGGACATCATTTCATCCAAAGATTTTACACCAGGGTACTATGAGTGTGCAGTGGGTGTGCAGGGTGCTGTAAGCAGGGTGAAGCACTAAAAAGGTGGGATCCCAGCTTCAAACAGAGGTAGTCTTATCCATTTCATATTAGGTTGAACCATATGACATTGCTGTTTCTGATGGTCAGAAGCAGTTCATTGACAATCTCACATAGTGCGACATGTTCTTTGGTGTTTCACATAAGTTACCACAGGGGCCTCCCTGGTGTCTCAGATGGTAAAGCGTCTGCCTACAATGCGGGAGACCTGGCTTCAATCCCTGGGTCCAGAAGATCTCCTGGAGAAGGAGATGGAAACCCACTCCAGTATTCTTGCCTGAAAAATCCCATGGATGGAGAAACCTGGTAGGCTACAGTCCATGGGGTCACAAAGAGTTGGACACGACTGAGCGACTTCACCGTCTTTCTTTCTCTTCTTTCTTTATAAGTTATCATTTGATCCCAACATTCTGAAGTTAAATGTATAGGATGTGGTCCAACTTCCTGACTTTCAAATGGGGGCCAGCCTGGATGAGATTCTGCTCCAGCCGTAGAAGAAAGGCAGGGTGGTGGGTTACAGTCTGCCTTGCCATCCTCAATCCTAGGTCAGGGCCTGGTGTACATGAATGCTGGAATAGCACATAAAGAAAGCAGGTGTGAATTCTATCACGGTTTGTTTCCTTACTTATTCATTTATTCATGACCAAGACTTCATTGTACTGTATGTATCAGGTCCTTGACTAAGTCCTTGGTTACAGCAATTAAGCAGATGCAGACTCCCCACGGCCATTTCTAGTCCAGTGGGTGAGACAGACATTAAACAGACAATGCCTGAGTATTTATTACAAGTGTGATAAATGGCAGGAAGGAAACAGTGCAAGCGATCCTTGAGTGCTTAGGTGCACAGCACCAGGCTGGCCATCCTGGAGGGCCGGTAGACAATGCATTGCTCACAAGGGTTTAGTATCCCTCCCTTGGAGGCATTGTCATTTCCTCTTCTGCTGAGCTCAGGCAGGCCACATGACTTGTTTTAGCCAATGAAATGTGAGCATGGGCAATGAGTCCCTCCCAGGTAGAAGATTCAAGAGTCACTGTGTCATGCCTTCTTCCTCTTCTGCCACAACTGGCTCTTCATTAGCCAGAGTGAAGATCATGTGGAGCAGAGTCCTCAACCCCCTCACCATGTATGTGAAATGTGAGCAAGAAATAAACGCTTATGGTTATAATCCCCTAAAAATGTCAGGGTGTTTCCTTCAGGTTGTTTCAGCATATACTTGCTTAATACAGAAATGACAAGTACTCACACTCTAATCAAATGATTACTCAGCAAATGACTGTGTACCAATGACTCAACACAAGGTGTGATCAAAGAAGGGCAAGCATGGTCCCCTGAGAGGTCAGTGAAAAGACAGCCTACATTCAAGTCAAGAATGAGGGTGTCTTAAGCACAGACTGACCCACCCTAAATGCTCAATAGATGGTAACTACTACTATGATCCTGCTGTGATTCTAGTCCAATTCATGTTTGGGGAATGATTTGCAGGCAGGTTGGACCAGAGCATGTCACATTGCCCAGGCCCTTTCTTCATACTCCAGGCATCACTGGCTCAAGAGGCCAGGGCCTCCCTTTCTTAAAACCTCATGACCAGAGAAGAGGAGTACTTTCTTCCCTGCACTAATTTTTAAAACCCTAGGGAAGACTTCCTATTGGTTCAGCTGGAGTCACATGTCTACTCTTGAACCAATCACTGTGGTCTCAGGGTAAGATACAGCTGAATGAGCCAGCCAAAACTTGGTCCTCTGTTATAGGAAGAACAGAGCTCAGAGTAATTGTGACAGGCAGGCTCCCCATTTTTATTCAGACTGACAACCTCCTGTATAGAAGTCCTGTATACACGGACTGAGAACCTCCTGTATAGAAGACTTTGCATTTGGCACTACAGAGAGACATAGGAAACACAAACAGAGGTGTTCTAGGGTTTGAGGAAGCAGAAGCAAGAAAATCTACAGTGGAGATCTTGTCTAGCTACACTGCATGGATGTTCCCTCTGATGCTCTGCCCTGCTTGGAATATGGCCCTCCTTCCAGAAAGCTCTGATCCCATCCCAGTAGCTGACTGTCCCCTCCTCCCACCCCTAAGGAGTTAAAAGGCAGTGAAGCTCCATCCTGGAGAGCCAAGTTGGATGAGCATGAATGGGGCACTGTAAGGCATCTTGTAGCTCTCTCAACTCTGCTTTGCTCCCATGCACTGTGTGCTTGTGGTTTCTGTCTCCTCTTCTGCTTATAATGCTGGGCAGCTGCTGTATGCCCCAGCCTCTGCCTTCCCTGGGTGCCTCTCAGGGAGACAAAGATGAAGCCATTCAGCCCTAGGATACATGGCCCAACTCTGTCCACAGTCCCAGGCTTCATAGTATAGGCACTGTAACCAGAATGAACTGGGTCTAACCAAAGCCCTGAAACTCACCAGCAGGATAACCTGGAATGTTGGAGCAACTGGGAATCAGCTAGGCAGGAAGCTGCCTGAAATATGATTACAGTGACTTGAAGAGACCAAGGTGCATTTTTCCTTCATAACAAGAAATCCAGTGCTTGTGGTTCAACCATGGAAGATCCAGGAACCCTGAGGATCTTTGGGCCTCTTCCTCATTTTGCAAGCTGGCCACTGCAGTGCTGGGCAGCACACTGGTGAGCAGATGCAGTGATGAAGGGAGGGATGGGATAAGTCTGATAAGTTTTCTCCTTTATCAAGAGAAAACCTTTCCCCAAAACATCCCCCAAACTTAGGTTCATTGGTCAGACCAAAGGCTGGAGTGGATACTCCAGACTTAAGAGAGTCTGACAAAACAGGTATGTTTGCTTCCTGAGCACCTTCCCTGGTGGCTCAGTGGTAAAGAATCTGCCTGCCAATGCAGGAGACCAGGGATCAAACCCAGACCAAGGAAGATCCCCTGGGGAAGAAAATGGCAACCCACTCCAGTATTCTTGCTTGGAGAATCCCATGGACAGAGGAGCCTGGTGGGCTACAGTCCGTGGGGTGGCAAAGAGTCACACATGACTTTGCAACTAAACCACCACCATCACCACATGCTGTGAGGCAGCTAAGGCCCAGAGCTGCAACTACTAAGCCTGCCCGCCCTAGAGTCTGTGCTCTGCAACAAGAGAAGCCACACAATGAGAACCCGCACACTGCAACTAGAGAGTAGCCCCCAAGCTTCACAACTGGAAAAAAAAAGCTCACACAGCAATGAAGACACAGCACAGCCAAAAATAAAATAAATAATTTTTTTAAAACAGAAGTTTTGGGAATAACTGTAGGTCAGACAATTAGTCATGTCTGCTTCACAGAGTTACCTCTCTAAGCTCCATGCGTTAGTCTGCTAGGGCTGCCATAACAAAATTCCACAAACTGGGTGGATTTGAAAGCAGGAATTTATTGCTTCAAAGTTCTAGAGACCAGAAGTCCAAGGACAAGGTTCTTTCTGAGGGCTGAAGATGAACGTGCCCCATCCCTCTCCCCTAGCTTCTGATGGGTTGCTGGCCATCTTTGATGTTCTTGGACTTGTAGAAGCTTTACCTCCATCTCTCCATTCATTTTCAGGCAATGTTTATTCTCCTCATGTACACATCTGTCTCCAAATTTCCCATTTTTATAAGTACACCAATTTTACTGGGTAGGAGCCCACCCTAATGACTTCACTTTAACTTGATTACTTTTATAAACACTCTGTTTCTAAATGAGGTCAAATTCTGGGGTCCTGGGAGCTAGGACTTCAACATAAGAATTTGAGGAGGGACGCAATTTAGTGCATCACACCCCAGTTTCCTCCTCTATAAAAAGAGCCTCCTGGGACTTCCCTAGTGGTCCAGTGGCTAAGATTTTATGCTCCTAATGCAGGAGGCCTGGGTTCAATCCCTGGTCATGGTTCTAGATTGTACATGCTGCAACTTAGACCTGGCACAGCCACGTTAATTAAATAAATATTAATGAAAAAGAATTACCAAAAAAAGAGCATTTTAAGAGTTCCTATCTGCACTATGGCATGGGACTTACATGGAGTGATCACCAGGATGTGGCCCCAGAACATACCAGTGCCATGAGGGTGGCTTCCTAGCTCCACACTATGGCTGAGGCTGAAGCCAGGTCTTTATAAAAGGGAAGTGGGGCCAAGGAGGAGGCTGATATCCAGCCCCATCCAGTGTGCCAGTTCCCCCAAAATGATAGCCAAGATTTTCAGCACAAAGCTTATGAGACAGACATGACTCAAGAACTCACTTACTGGCACTCACTTTCCAAAATTGCCCCCTCCCACCATCAGTTCAGGACAGCTGGTCGCCTGAGTCAGTGGGACTTTTGTCTACAGTTCAGGACAGCCCCCACATACTTGGCAGCAACACTGGGCACGCGTTTCCAGGGCAGCAATCTTTAGCAGTTCCGAGGGGAAGGTGGATCAGGGGCTTCCCCAGCCCTGACCCGGCAGTCTCCTCTCTTCCGTGTAGTGATGGGGCCCACCTCTGGAGTCACTCCTGATGCCTGGGGCCACTTCTGATGCCTGCAAGAGCAGGACGTGCTGCAGTCGTACAGGTTCTGAGGGACTGTGCTATGCCTCTGCACCATAGTGTTACGAGTAAATTACAAGGCTCTTATCAGGACTAGGGGCTTTATTGTTCTGCCAGGACATCTCCCTTTGTCAAAAAAACAATAACTTGTTGTAAGCAGTACTTTTTTAGGTTTACCATGCAGACAGACTAATTGTATCTTTTAATCTGGGTCAGACTGCTCTTGCTTATTACAAATTGGCTCTGAATCCTAAAAAGAGGGAGGGGGGAGAAATGTGAGGAACATTTGCAAATAATTTAGAGGCAGAATTACCTTCAGATAAACATTATGTCATGTTGGGTTTAAACGCATACCCAGTCCTCAGTCCAGTTAGGCTCTGGTTGACCCAGAGGGAGGCTGAGAGACAGAGGGCCCCTCATTATGGATTCTGGGTGCTTGCATGAATTATGAACCAGGGCACCCCATATACAATGGGGCACAGAACCATATGTAGCAGGCTGGAGAATAGCCCCCCAAAGCATCAGGTTCTAATTCCTGAAAACAATAAATGTTACCTCATTTGGAAAAGGGTCTTAGTAGATATAATTAAGGATCTTATCCTGGATTATTCAAATGGTCCCTAAATGAAATCACAAATATCCTTCTAAGAGACATGCACAAGAGAAGGCAGAGATAGGTGTGATGAGGCCGCAAGCCAAAGAATGCTAGCAACCGCCAGAAGCCAGGGGATGCAAGGAACAGTCACTCCCCTGAGGCCTCTAAGGATGCAAGGAATAGTCACTCCCCTGAGGCCTCTAAGGATGCAAGAACAGTCACTCCCCTGAGGCCTCTGGAAGGACTGAGGCCCTGTAGACATCTTGACTTTGGTCCAGTAAGGCTGACTGTGGGCTTTGTCATCCAGAACTGTGACAGAATAAGTTTCTATTGTTTTAAGCAAGCAAGTCTGTGGAAATTTGTTATAGCAACCACAGGGAACTAATACACCAGCAGACTCCTGTTGATGGCTTCCCTGTGCTCAAGACTGAAGAGGTCCCCAAGTGAAATGGGATGTGTCCTAGAAAGAATGGCCATTAGAAAGACATGCCTCATAGTTTAGCTCCTTGTCACCACTTTCCCAGGTGTATGACCTTGGACAAATGCCTACCCTCTCTGAACCTCAGTTTCTTCATCAGTAAAGTAAGGATAACCATAGCCCAGTCCATTTTAAATTGATGGTCATTTCATTTTGAGCTCATACCAAAAGCATTACATTTTTACTCCCTCATCATGTTTTATGGTTTTGATGTCATATTTTACATGCTTTGATTTTGTGTATCCCTTAACAAATTATTGCAGATAGAGATACTTTTCTTTCAAATTTTTATTTCTTTAGCTATGGTCTTTCGTTTGTTTGTTTGTTTGTTTAAAGAAATCCCTTGAATATTTCTTATAAGGTCCATTTAGTAGTGATGAATTGTTTTAACTTTTGCCTGTCTGGGAATCTCTCTCTTTTTTTCCTTCATTTCACTTTTTTAGCAGCTTTATCAATATAATTCACATGCCACACAATTCATCCTTTTAAAGTTTACAAGTCAGTGGTATTTAGTATATTCACAGAATTGTGCAAATATCACCACTATCAATTTTAAAGCTGATTTTAGATTTAGGTTTTATAATTTATTTTTTATCATTCCCCAAAAGAAGCCCCATATGGCTGATAGCAATCACTTCTCACTTCCCTTCAAATCTCCCTCACTCATGCCAATCACTGATCTACTTTCTGTCTCTATAGATTTGCCTGTTCTAGATATTTCATACAAAAGGAATAAAATTTTGGCCTTTTTTCTTGCTTGGGAAACACTTTATCTCTCCTTCAATCTCAATATTAACCTTGCCAGATAGTGTATTCTTGCTTGTAATTTTTTTTTTTTCCTCTCAGCACTTGGAATATGTCACGCAATTCCCCTGTGACTTATAAAGCTTCTACTAATAAGTCAGCTAGTAGTCTTATGGAGGCTGCCTTAACTGTAACTAGTTGTTTTTTCTCTCACTGCTTTTAATCTCCTCTCTTTACGTTTTGCCATTTTAATTGAAATATGTCTTGATTTAGTTCTCTTTGGGGTCATCTTGTTTGGGACTCTTTCTTGAGCTTAGATGTCTGCTTCCTTCTCTAGTTAAGGAAATTTTTAACCATTATTTCTTCAAACAGGTTTTCTGTCCCTTTCTCTCTCTCCGGTTCTTCTTCTGGGGTCCCTATAACGTAAATGTTAGCACACTTGATGTCCCTTAAACTATCCTCATTTTTAAAAATTCTCTTTGCTCTTCTGACTAGGTGATTTCCACTACCCTATCTTCCAGATAGCTGATCCATTCTTCTGCATCTTTTAATCTGCTGTTAGCTCTGATTGGTTCTTTCTTATATTTCCTATCTCTTACAGTTCTTACTGTGTCTCTCCATGCTTCTCCTGAGTTTGGTAAGCATCTTTATGACCATTACTGTCAACTCTTTATCTAGGAGGTTGCTTAGCTCCACTTTATTTCATTATTTTTCTGATATTTTGTCTTACTCTTTTGTTTGGAACATACACATTTGTCTCCTCATTTTGCCTAATTCTGTGGGGTTTTTTTCTATGTATTAGGTAGATTAGATATTTCCCCTGGTCTTGAAGGAGTGGTTTTATGTAGAAAGTGTTCTGTGGGGCCCAACAGCGCAGTCCCCTGATCAGGAGAGCCAGTGCTCAAGCGGTGTCCATTGGGTAGGCCATGTGCACCACCTCCATTGTCACTGGGCCATGATTGCTGCAGGTGCATTATGTGGGATGGGTCCCTGGCACAGAAGGCTATAAAGCCCATCTGTGGTGCTCTAGTGTGTAGGGCCAGCCCCTGGGGTGGGATCCACTTTGGAGGGCCTTTGGTGCTGGCCAAAGCTACCTGCTGGGTGTGGCATGGCAGGGGCCACTTTGGTGAAGCACCAGCTGGGGTGATTTTTCAGGTAAATGCTGGGGAAGGGAAAGTGACACTAATAAGGTAGATAGGGAAAGTCAGAAATGGCCCCCACCAGTTTTAAGCCAAGTAGGTAAAAGGCAAGAAAAAAATGGCACCCACCAGCACATTCTGTACCTGGAGAAAGTTCCAACAGCTCTCTGTCCTTCCAGCACATGCTCTAAAATCACTCAATGAATCTTTTTCATGTATAACCCAGTGATTTTAAAACTGTTGCTTCTCGGCTGGGACTCAAAGCAAGTGAGTAAAAAATCTGCCTGCAGTGCGGGAGACCCAGGTTTGATCCCTGGGTTGGGAAGATCCCCTGGAGAAAGAAATGGCTACCCACTGCAATATTATTGCCTGGAAAATCCCATGGGCAGAGGAGCTTGGTGGGCTATAGTCTGTGGGATCACAAAGAGTCAGACATGACTGAGTGACTAACACATGGCCTCTTAATAGCAGAGTCTTGGTATCCTATGACTTCCAACTCTCCCAGTCAAAGCCAGACATAATGAGGTTTGTCTTCCCAGTGCAAGTTCCCCAGGCTGGGATGTCATGTGTGGAGTTGGACCCCTTGCTCCTCAGGGAGGACCTCTGAGGCTATGTTATCTCTCCTGACTATGGGTTGCCATGCCAGAGGTAGATTTTGGCCAGACCACACCTCCACCTCTCCTACCTGTCTGTCTCAGTGTGGTTTCTTCTTTATGCTCTTAGTGGTAGACAATCTTTTTTTTTTGGTAGACAATCTTTTATTCTAGTCTTCAGCTATGTTAGTCATAGGTCTCTCAGATATAATTGCTTTATACATAGTGGTGGTTTTTGTGTAACCAAGGAGGGGCGATTCCAGGAGTTTTCCGCTCTGCCCTCTGGTCTTCCTCCTTCCACAAGGGTGGCATTTCCCTTGGTGTGTTTTGGGGGGATACTCTTGTCTTACTGAAAATTTCACCATTAAAGATTTATTCCTTTGGTGATTTCAAGTATGGACCTATGGAGAGCAAATATCACTAAAAAGTCAGTCCTAGCCATTAATAGCTTAGTATAGTTTTCATCTTAAAACCTGTCAGTGGCTACCTGATGCTCCAGGATAAGCCCACATCCTTTCTATGGTCTCCAAAGTCTCCATGGCTTGACGTCCCCATGGCTTGATGTCCCCTCCTTGTTCTTGTGTCTTTTTCGAGTCATTCAAAGTTTCAGTGGTTCCTCCTGCCTTGAGCCTGCTCTCTCTCTTAGAAAGCTTTTTCTCTTGCTGACACCTGAACTACTGGAGACAGAGGCAGGAGCTCTTGTGCTCATTTCTGTGTCCTGATGTGAAATTCAATGTCTGGTGCAAATCCTATGCTGCTAAGTACATACTTGTTGAATGAACGGATGAATGAATAAATGAAACTAGTCCATGAATGATGGCATCAAGAACACAGAAGAGTTTTGTTTCATGTAGAAAATAGCAAAGAATAAACAGCAAATTTGGAAAAAGAGGATACAAAAAGAGCTTGCTTAATAAATTTGGTTTGGGTGCATGTAAGAGAAAATAATTGCTTAAAATAGATAGGGATTTCTGAGGTAGGTTGTGCAAGGATGACACAGTGCTCCATGGTCATCAAAAACTAAGTTCCCATATTTATGTGTGCATGCATGCCCAGCTGTGTCTGACTCTTTGCAACCCCATGAACTGCACCCCCCCAGGCTCCTCTGTCCATGGGATTTCTTAGTCAAGAATACTGAAATGGATTGCCATTTCCTGCTCCAAGGGATTTTCCTGACCCACGGATAGAACCTGCATGCCTTGCATCTCTTGCATTGGCTGGTGGATTCTTTACAACCGTGCCACCAGGGAAGCCCTCAGTATTTGTATTCCACCAATTTCATGACTGACTCCAATCCTCAAGATTGCTTCAAGGTCCAAAAATGTTGTTAAAGCTCCGGTTATCACATCAGATTCCAGACAAAAAAAGGGAGCAAGGGATAAATGGTATATTATCCAGATAATAAGCAACTTTCAAGGAGCTATCCTGGAAATCCCACCCAATAAGTTATTTTTACATGTCATTGGCCACACCTACTGGAAGATATAATGTTTTCATTAGAGAAGTTGCCAGCCAAATAAAACTGTGGTTCTATTGATGAAGAAGAAAAGGAGACTGGTTGTTGGACAGGTAACCAGCAGTTTCAGACACAGGGGCTAATGCCTTGGAAGAGGAATTCATTTATTCACTTCGCTTATGTACTCCACTCACTCATGGAGAATGTATTTAAGACATATTGACTCACTGGGCTGGATACTAGACAGGGAAAGAAAGGCACAAATATGAAGATAATGGGAACTGGTCTTTACAACCAAGATGCTCACATTACAGTAAAGCACAAGCTGTTAAACCCAGAGTCAGTATTGGCAAGCACTGAGTTGAAGGGCAGCTAAATGCTGCAGGTGTTGAGAGAGACTTTTTTTCCCCAGAAGTGGCTGGAGCAATCCAGAAGGAAGCCCTGATGGATAGATAAAATTTTGCCAAGTAAGGAAGATTGTTGTAGAGAATATATTTCAGGAGGAAAGAATAGCTCAGGCAAAGTCATATAGGTTGTGACATGTATGTACCTAGAGAGGAACAACAGCAGGAGCAAGAACTGAGTGGTGAAAAGTAATCCAGGAAATTGTACCAGGTTTCACAGGACTGGCTCCGCCCATTGCCCCAGTCTCCTCCCATTTACTCTGGCACTTTAACATTTAGATAAAATAATAAGTTGTTTTACTGAAAGTATACTTTTTTGGAAAAAAAAATTCATGAAATCTTTAAGTGCTGTCTCTATCACTCAAACTTTTAAAATTTTAACATTTGAAAGTGCCCAGAAGAGGTACACAAGGATACATTTTATTACGGAGTTTATACAGGTTGCATCACTTCATGGCAAACGGATGGGGAAAAAATGGAAACAGTGACAGACTTTATTTTCTTGGGCTCCAAAATCACTGTGGATGGTGACTGCAGCCATGAAATTCAAAGACATTTGCTCCTTGGAAGAGAAGCTATGACAAACCAAGACAGCATATTAAAAAGCAGAGACATCACTTTGCCAACGAAGGTCCGTATAGTCAAAGCTATGGTTTTCCCAGTAGTCATGCATGAACGTGAGAATTGGCCCATGAGGAAGGCTGAGCACCAAAGAATTGATGCTTTCAAACTATGATGCTGGAGAAGACTCTTGAGAGTCTGTTGGACAGCAAGGAAATCAGACAAGTCAATCCTGAAGGAAGGACTGATGCTGAAGGTGAAGCTCTGATACTTTGGCCACCTAATGCAAAACACTGCCCATTGGAAAAGACTCTGATGCTGGGAAAGATTGAAGGGAGGAGGAGAAGGAGACAACAGAGGATGAGATGGTTGGAGAGCATCACCGATTCAATGGACATGCATTTGAGCAAACTCCGGGAGACATTACAGGACAGGGAAGCCTGGTGTTCTGCAGTCCATGAGGTCACAAAGAGTTGGGCACAACTGAGCAACTGAACGGCAACACAGGTTGCATTATTGTTCGATCCTTTGAAAGACTTTAGTCTTAAACATTTTCTGATTTTAAAATCCCAAGATCTTTTTACAAAACTTCCATGTATCAAGATACCTTTTATTGTAGAATTTGTCTATAAAAATTCATCCCTTGGATATTTTGTTTCTATATTAACCACAGCATTTGTACTGTGTTGCTTTTTAAAATACTTTTCTTGCTCCGTTTTCTTATCCAGAATCTGGGTGTGAGAGCTGGAGCCTGAGCAACCATTTTGGAAGGTTTTGGATAAAAGTTACATGGGTCTTCTAGCTGTGTCTCCAATGAGTCTATTTTGTATACCTCAGGGCCTTGATTCACCCCTTCCTTTTGTCGGGGAATCATCTCATCCACGCTTTACCTGGCTGATCCCTTCTCATCTTTTCTGTGTCAGATAAAAAGTCACTGCCTATAGAGGCTCTCTCCATCATCCTTTCTGAAGTATGTTCACTCTGTTTTTCTCACTCAATACACCTTACTCTGTACTTCATAACATTATGGCAATTAGAGATTTTTCACTCATAAGTTTGTCTGCTTAATACTTGTCTCTCCCATTAGATCATGAGCTCTGAGAGGCTAGGTTCTTTTTGCCTACCGCTTGGTGAAGCTTAGCACAAAACTGGCATTTGCTCGAAATTCGCCGGATTAACTGATGTGTGTGTGCATGTCTGCATGTTATCGCCAAAGACTGATAGGGAACCAAAGTCCAAGAAAGATAAAAGGTAATGAAGTGTCTAATTATACTCTTGTATACTTTAATTCTAGAAGTTAATTGGTTATTTGATGAAAGCCCACTGCCTAGGTCAGAGATGTTAGCACAGGAAAAGATTTGATGAGCAGTGGCTTCCTAGTTTGAAATGAGATACATGGAATTCAAGCACATTTATAAAATGCAAACATCAGTAACCAAAGGTCTAGAACCAGGTACAACTTCTTCCTATGCTTTGGGCATAGTTCAGATGGAGCTATGGAAGTGTGTATGTTCTTTTCAACCCTATGAATTGTAGCCTGCCAGGCTCCTCTGTCCATTCTTTTCCCAGGCAAAAATACTAGAGTGGGTTGCCCTTTCCTTCTCCAGGGGATCTACCCAACCCAGGGATCGAACCCATGTCTCTTGCATCTCCTGCATTGGCAGTTGGATTCTTTACCACTGTATCACCTGGGAAGCCCTCCCATTAGATTAGAATGAACCAAAAGAAGGAAAGGAGGGAGGGAGGAACAACAGAAGGGAGGAAGAAAGAGAGATTTGCACCTGCCATTTGTCCAAGGATTAGTGTACCAATCACTGGGGTAAAAGCTCTACACACCACAGCTCCTAATTCTCCAGCCATTCTGAGATGGGGGGTTCCCCGCCCCCCCATTTTACAGATGAGGAAAACTGAGGTTCAGACAGGTAAAACCACCTACTTAAAGTTGCAAGATCACATAGGCAGGGTGTCAAATCCAGATCACATCTTCCTGGAAAGCACATCCTTCCCTTGTCACAATCAGACACTATTTTCAAACCCTGTGGCTCTGAACTTCATTCATGCAGAGGGGCCTTCCACTGATAAATGTAAGAGCTAAAGTCTTAAATGCTGTGTGTGTGTGTGTGCACGCACGAGTGTATGAAATGCCATGTAAACCATAATGAGGAACATCATTTCTGATGCGATCAGTCTGAAAACATTTTAAAAGTCCCACCAATCAATGTGGAGAGGCAGTGGAATGGTGGGAACTGTTTTAGATCCCTGGTGCAGGAATAAGTTGGTAAAATCATTTACAAGTGTAATTCTCTGTTCTGTAGAAGAACCAGAGATGCACATACCCCATGACCCAGCACTTCCCCACCCCCAGTGTCATTCCGTCAGTTCCAATTCTTTGTGACCCCATAGACTGTAGCCCACCAGAGCCCACTGGATTCCTCAGTCCGTGGGATTTCCCAGGCAAGAATACTGGCATAGGTCGCCATTCCCTTCTCCAGGGGCTCCTCCCAACTCAGGGATTGAACCCATATCTCCTGCATTGCAAGCAGATACTTTATCATCTGAGCCACCAAGGAAGCTCCACCTGCATGTATATGCTTGAGAAATGTTTTCCCTTTTGCATAAAGACACATATAAGAATATTCATTGCTATAAAGTTTAAAATGCATAAAAAAGAAAAGCTCCAAGGCACAGTCTGGAGAACTAACAAAACAATGTAATGTTGGGGGGAAAATAGCTCCCAGAGATTATCCACAGTGATATGACATTTTTTAAAAAGTTTGAAACCATCTGAACATATACAAGTGTAGTAAAATTATAAAAGCAGGGAAGGGGAAGTGCAGAGCAGTAGTTAGCCCTAGAGGAAAAGAGAGAAATGGTTTAGATAAGAGGCTTTGACTGCATTTGCGATGGATCCTGTATTCAGCTGAGTGTTGGGTACCCTAATGTTTATGAATATAGTCTGGGGGTTTTTTGTCATGCCTGACATGTTTCAGCAGAATACAATTTTAAGAGGGGGAGGGGAAGTAAGCGTTTCAGTTTCTACAAGAAATGACGTTGGGAGGGAGGCTGAGACCGTACATGAAACTAGAAAAAGCTTCTAATTTCCCATTGCTTGGCCAGAGGCATCGTGTCATTGGCAGGTGGTCCAGCCAGACCCACAGCCCCACGTGGTGATGCATGCAAGCAGAAAGTGTGGCAACCTCCCAGGATGTCCCCGTCAGCCCTCTGCAATGCAGCGTGCATTCCCTGGGAAGTCATGTTTCCTCCAGGTGAAGGATGGTATCGCTCCATCTCTGTCACCTGCACGGAGAAGGAAGTGCTGCAGGGAGACAGATGAGGTCATCTATTATCAAGCAGGCAAAAGAGAGACCAAAGAGGCACCTGCAGCTTGCCAGATGTTCTATCAATCATCAGAGTCAGAGGAAGGGGAGCTTACTTCTTCCTCCCTGTCCTCTCCCATCCAGCGTCTCCAGAGAAGAATGAGACAAGAGATTGGCTCACGGACCCATGGACCAGTCCCCTCAAAACCAGGCTGAGGATGGGGTGGGAGCATTTCCGGCAACCACAGGAGACATTGCTCCTGGGCTATAAAAATCTTCAAGGTTCATGTACTTGGGTCCGTGCTGAACCGTGATGACTATCTCCCCAAGAATTCTTAAAAGAAGAGCCAGCTGATATTACACTGGTCATCATCTTCTCCTTCTCCATCAAACGCCACTGTTAGCCAGGAGCTGAGCTAAGAGTTCCGTCAGCAAGTTGCTTGTTTGCCTCTGGCAACAGCTTTACAAGGAAAGACTATTAACGTCCTGTTCCAGCAGAGGAAACTGAGGCAGAGAGAGACAAATAACCAACCCAAAGTCCCCCAAGGTGGACCCCCGCCAATGTGCCGTCTCCTTCATAGTGACACTGACATGTCAGTAACACCCTGTTTCTTTCTAGCTAGGGAGGCAGGCACAGTTCCACTGCATCCTTACATTCCAAAGCACCCTGGGCAGGGATGGCACTCCCAGGGCTGTCTCTGACCACACAAGTCCATGAGGCCAAGGTCTTCAAAGCCCAACCTCTAACACGGGAATCCAGTGTAGTTACATGACTTTCCCCAGAACCTAAAAGGTTTTTCACCATGCTATGAATCCCTGGAGATGAGGAAGGCCATGGTTGTTAGGAGAAAGCAGAAGCCTAGCAAGACCTAACCCATTCCCCCAGAGAGAAACCCAGCCTCTGTGGCCTCCGGAAAACCCCATCCGCCAGCCACTCCTACTCGCTGACCCTTGGGGATCAAGCAATTGAGAGTCACAAGCCCTACCACCAACACCAGCACACATTGCAAGTCTAGTGACTTCCATAGCCATGGAGCTTCACCATCTGATCTGGAAACCTCTTTTTACACCTCGGGGTGTTCTGTGTCAGTGTCTTTAAGGGGCACCCCGAGATGAAAATAGAGAACTCAGAGGCAATGTGTTGCACTTACAGATTTGGCACACAGGCCTCAGGCTACGGAAAGTCCTAATAGTGTGTTTGGAGGCGTCCCACGTGCAGGAGAAGGAGCCTAGTGGACAGAGATGGCAGTTTTCCTGGCCAAGAACAGAACTGGGCTGTAAAAACACAGCCTACTCACCCATCCCCTTCCCTTGCCCCCAGTGACATCAGTGAGCAATTTGGTCCCACGGGGAGAAATTAGCCTTCAGCAGCTCACAGGCGAAGCTCCATCAATTCACTCTACCCTGGCCCAGCCCCCTCCCTGTTATTGTTCAGTTGCTATGTCATGTCCGACTCTTCGTGACGCCATGGACTGCAGCATTCCAGGCTTCCTTGTCCCTTACTATCTCCCTGAGTTTGCTCAAATTCATGTCCATTGAGTCAGTGCTCCCTCTCCCCAAACCATCCCACCCAACGCCAGGTTCACTTTGAAAACCACATCCATTGTTCTAACTATGAGACGCCCCAGAAAATCACACGCTTCCCATCCAAAGCAGATGTGTTAGTCTACGCAAGCTGCGATACCAAACACCACAGACTGGATGACTTAAATTTATTTCTCACAGTTCTGGAAGCTAGGAGTCCAAGATCAAGGTGTCAGCAGGTTTGGTTTCTTCCAAAGCCTCTCTCCCCGGCTTCTAGATGGCCATCTTCTCCCTGTGTCTTTACATAGTCTTACCGCCATTGTGTCTGTGTCCTAACTTCTTCTTACAGGGACACCTGTCAGATTGGATTAGAGCCCACCCGATGATCGTATATTGACTTAATTACTGTACCCCTTTTAAAGGCCCTGTCTCTAAATACAGCCACATCCTGAGGTGCTGAGGGTTAAGACTTTAACACATGAATTTGGAGGATATGACAGGAGAGAAAACAGTTTCAGCAAAATGCCATGAGTTTATAAGTCATCTGTCGATTCTTTGGTCCGTTGGGATCAACCACCTGGAATTACGTTGCCTCTTATCCCTCTCCTATCCCCTCTTCTACTCTCTAAATCTCGACATATTAGAGACTTTCACATTCCTCATGAAACTGTATGTTTTCTTTACAGCTGAAATTAGAGTAAATTTAATGCATCCTTCTAAGTGCAGGAGATGAGCCCTGGAAAATATTGCTATCACATCTGACATGGGAATGAATTATCTTCTGAGTTGCACCAATTAATTAGCTCAGTGAATAGCAATCATCAGTCTTGATGGACTCTCCTCTGAAACTCTCCTTATTTGATTTCCTTGAATTATCACCCAAGACAGGCTTGACAGAGGATACACAAAATATGCTGGAATTCCAAATGGACAGGGTGGCACCAAGCCAGGCACTGTCTCCCATCAAACTCGATAATCTGAATTTACGAAACCCAGAGGAAGGGCTGAAGCAGACGTGGAGAGGTGAGGATGGGCAGGAGTAGAGGAGTCCCTGGTTTAGAAACCAGTCCAGGTCATCACAACTGGAGAGACAACAGTAGACGCGCCCCTCCCTCAACCCTGATCATCTTCCAGGAGGGGCTGTTCAGAGGTGGTCTCCTCCGTGGTCCCAGCGACAGAAGTAGCCAGGGACACGTCCCGACTGATACAGTGGTGACCAGCTTCCAGGAAACACAGACTCTAAATATCATATGGTGTTAGAGGGGTGTCCTTGGGGAACTGTTTGCATGACTGGAGTCATTATTTTAAAAGCATTCTCCAAGTTCCTGTGGACAATGCCCACGATATAATTTTACCAGTGCCCTCCTATTCTGAGTCAAAGCCTCTATGTGTGCTGTGGGCAGAGCCCGCTAACCTTTGGTGACCCTTGAGGGCATTAGAAAGACCCCCTCCCTGGTCTCATCCCACCCCCATCACCACCATTTAGACAAAATGGTGCCCCATCCATCCAGTAGGGGATGCCACCCAGGGCGAATGCAGTCTCTAGATCAGTGCTTGGTCCATAGAAAGTACCCTGGCTGTCATTATGTACTCACTCTACACTCCCGGAGGATGCCTCTCCTGTTCACCTTTGCCTAACACAGAGACTGGCACAGAACCAGGGCAATTGAAGGAAACACGTAGGTCCCAGCCAGAGGGAACTGTCATACTAGCATCAGTTAGGAACCAGGATTTGCTTTCCCAAGATGTATAATAAGGGAGCTATTTATCCCACAGTGACCCTCGTTTCATACACTCCAACCTTAGAACAGGGGAATTGTGCTATGTGTAAAAAAGCCAGTCTCAAAAGGTTACATACTGAAGCATTCCATTTACATACTACTCTTGAAGTGACAATAGTACACAGATGGTTTCATATACTTTGATACACGAAACTGTCATATTTCTAACAAGGTCCTCCCTCGCCCACCCTCCTCAGTGCTTTCACAGGGTTGCATCTAATCCATCACTCTTCACGCCCTGGCCTAATCCACTGTCTGACCCCAGAGGAGGTAGAAATATCAGCCTGTTGAACAAGTAAATGAATGAGCATATTGTGCATCCAGAGAAGGAAAGTGGATAGAAGGCCAGGAATTATAGGTAGCCTAGACTAGAGATTTAGAGAAAAGTCTCAACAGTTTAGATGGCGGAACTTCCAGGGTGGTCTAGCTGTGAAGAATCCAAGTTGCAATGCAGGGGACGCAGGTTCGATCCATCCCAGGTCAGGAAACTAAGATCCCACATGCCTGGGAGCAACTGAGCCCGTGCACCACAACTGAGCACACAAGCTGGACCCTGAGAGCCACAGCTAGAGAGTCCACACGCCACAACCAGGGCGTCCATGCGCTGCAACAAAGTTCCCCCATGCAACCCAATGTAGCCAAATAAATCAACACTAAAAACAAAAACTCACAAGGCAAATCCAAACTGCCTGCGTGTGAACTGAAGTTTCAGAGCTTGCATCTAGGAGTTCTGTTGAGATTCATATCATCCATGAGCTGAAAAAAATCTGAAGAAATTATCTGGAGATAAAACTCCAGCGTTTGGTCCAGGATCAGTGCTTAACAAATGTTTACTGAAAGAATGGGAGGCAAAATCAGATGATGAGTGGAAATGAATGCAAGAATTTAATCAAGATTGACTCCTTTACCTCTCATGAGACCCTCAATTGACCTTCTGAAAGTAAAGGAGATTTTATTCATTTATTTGCTTAATTAATATGCATCAGGCTTTGCTCTCTGTGCTTCACCTACATAAACTAGCTTAACATTCCCTTAACTAGCCCTGGAAGGTGGTGTCATTATTATCCCTGCTCACAGATGAAGTACCTAAGATCAGAGAGGTTAAGTGTCTTGCCAAAGATCACACAGCTAAAAAAGGAACAAAGCTACAATTTATGTGGCAGTCTGGATAGGAGGTGGGGTTGGGGAGAATGAATACATGTAGATGTACGGCTGAGTCCTTTGCTGTCCACCTGAAATTATCACAACATTAAATCAGCTATATGCCAGTAAAAAGTTCAAAAAATCCAAAGCCAGTCTTCAACCCCAGACATTTCAGCTCTGGGAAACCATGCTGCAATTTCAATAGGGAGGCTAACACAGCACCCAAGGGCTTAAGGGGACATGATTACATGTCCATGTAGATGGACATCCCATCTATCTACACCAGTCAGCTCAGACCAGCTGCCCTGAGAAGGTGCTCAGAGGCCAAGGTGGCCTCTGTTTTGAGTTAACAGGTCTTGTTTGGGGACCTCACCAAGTCCCCCAACACTGCCATGCCTCCTCTGAGCCTGGGGCTCAACCCTGCAAAGTATCTTTGAGTCTTTTGAGTCTTCAGTTGTCTTTCACTTCAAGTCTCCCAGAAAAAGCTCCTACCCAGCTCCTTCCCAAAGCCTCATGCAAAAATGACAGATATGTCTGTCCTTAGACTAGGTGTAGCCACAGCCGTGGCCACCGGCCACACTGGGTGGAAAAGGACTTGGGGTCACACTTAAACTCTCTGGGAAACTCAGCTGGTCCGTCAGTGATGTCCCCACGGGAAGAGAACTCGGGTTCTCTGTCACTGGCCTAGCATCTCAGTCAACCCCATAGCTGAGGCTCCCAGTTCTCGGCTCTCTTGACCAGCTGGGCTGGAAGCCTTCCTCTTGTCAACTACTGGTAGCTAAATCATGACATGAACCAGGACATTACCAAACCAGGTTCATTTGCCCGATGCTCAGGAAGCCAAATGCTGAGCTATTGAGATCTGCAACAGAGAAGTTTATTCCTGAGACAGCCAAGTGAGGAAACAAGAGAATAAATCTCAAACCTGCCTCTCTGAAGATAGCACTGAACGATATTTATCAGATAAAGGGGAACGGTGGTCTGAGGCATGGAGGTAAGAAAAGTGAGGTAATTGGGGATCTGTGCAAGTGTAATTGAGCTTCATGGATCTTTCTAGGACTTGTGTGCACAAAGTAGCAGCATGAGCATGTTCTGAGGGTATGGGTTTTGCTCACCTGATGCCAAAAACTCATTCTCTGGACACTCACCACAGGTCCAGTTGAATGGCTGTAGGTTTCCCTGGTGGCTCAGGTGGTAAAGAATACACTTGCAATGTGGGAGACCTGGGTTCAATCCCTGGCTTGGGAAGATCCCCTAGAGAAGGGAACAGCTACCCACTCCAGTATTCTGGCCTGGAGAATTTCATGGACTGAGGAGCCTGGCAGGCT